>NC_142469.1:46374325-46677356 GCF_049115385.1 Moschus berezovskii
GGAAGCGTTGGTGGCGTTTCGGGGGCGTGGGGTTGCTTGCGACCCCACAGCGTTCCTCGCCGAGGTGTTGTTTAAAAGCGCCTCGTAATCCCCAGCCTCACCTCAGGCTCCGAAGAGGGGACGTGGCTTTCTTCTGCGGTGGCGGCAGTGAGGTTGATTGTGGGGCGAGGCGACCGCCTCCAAAGTTGGCGGTGAGACCCAACTCCCTCTCCCCGAGGTTAGTTGTTTGTGTCCACCCGGGCAACCCAGGTCGTCTTTTCGAAGGGAGGTTTCTCCCGAAGTTGGCGAAAGAAGGAAAGAGACGCTTGGAGACAAAAATACGCGCTGGTGTCTCAGTCCTGGGTCTGAAAATATTAGTCGCTGGGGACTTAATTACATAGATTTTGCAGGATATATCTGAAGTTTGAGCATTTAATTAATCAAAACTGTATACTCGGTGCTGTGTGCAAAGGAGGAAAAGTGCCTATTTGTGTACCCGGTGTTTGGCATATATCTTAGTATTTTAGGTAAACTGGAAGATAGGTGGTGAAACCTAGGAGCTGGATGGAGATAAAATAATTCCACTAGAACCCTGTGTTTAGAGATTGAAGCTGACATTGGAACCCCGATCTCGATTTTTCAGAACCCAATTGGGACCTTTTGTTAAGCTCTGACTCCATTTGGGGACTGGTTGAAACGTACGCTGAGTCTTACAGCGGAAAAGTCAATGTCATGACAACACGCACAACAGAGGGGAAGATAAATTTGAGTTAATAAAGTGAAGACCCTCCCTAGGTATTTAAAACTTGGAGTCCGGTTTGATTGGTTATCCTAGTTTATACTGGGTAAGGAGTAACATATTGACCTAAGAATTGCTGCAGTGTAAGAATTTTTTTCCAGGCCGATCTATTGGAAAATATCTTCTCTAGTTTTTGTGTTTTATAGGGGTTTAAATAAAATATATAATGAAAGATTTTACATCTTGTAATGAGGAAAGTAAATTGCAGGACAATACTGAAGATTCTAACCTCACTATTTTCCAAGATGATAGAGCAGAATTTGTTTTGTGCTCTTTTGATAGTTTCCTCCTAGAGTTTTTTTTTTTTTTTTTGGTAGGGTGTGAGTGTGTTTGAAGAGAGGTTTGGAGATACGTTAATTGCATTTGTGTATTTTGAAATGAGTGCAAAGGAGATGATCAGTCTTTCTGTTAAGTGGTGGTTGGATAAACTGCAGTCTGAAAGGCAGCGTTCATTGTAAATAACACACACTATGCTAACCAAACATTCATCACAAGCCCAAAAGATTTTAAACAACTAGCGGTTTTCAGGTGTATACAAACCTCTGAACTTATTTCTACTTTGTGACTCTCCTCCTACCCCAAAAAAAGTACTGTATTCCAATTTCTGATAAATATTGAAATGCAATTCCTCTTTGCAAGAACTGTTTTAGGCAGGGGGAAAGCAAATGAGAATATTTTTGGAGACACCTAGCTTCTAGGAACGGAGAAGGCAATGGCAAGCCACTCCAGTACTCTTGCCTAGAAAATCGCATGGACAGAGGAGCCTGGTGGGCTGCAGTCCATGGGGTCGCTACTAGTCGGACACGACTGAGCGACTTCACTTTCACTTTTCACTTTCACACATTGGAGAAGGAAATGGCAACCCACTCCAGTGTTTTTGCCTGGAGAATCCCAGGGACGGCGGAGCCTGGTCGGCTGCCGTGTATGGGGTCGCACAGAGTCGGACACGACTGAAGCGACTTAGCAGCAGCAGCTTCTAGGAAAATGTGTAGAGCCCAGTTCTGTAGTCCAGACACTGAATTGTATTTAGCCTTCTTCCCTGTTCTGTCTCAGAGCTGTTTGGCTTAAATTATTGACACAGACCATGCTAACTTAAATTTTGTGAATGTAGCCCCCTCCAGGTGAGTTGTCTCTTATTCTCTAATGGAAAACCCCGGAAAGTGTGGATCATTTGTGAGTTTATGATCTCAAGTTTTCCAGAATAGACATCATCGGAGCTTGGGTTCAACCTATAATAAATCTTTATTACTATTAAAAATTCCATTTCACATCTGATGTTTGGGGGCGGTGATTTCACTGTGTGTAATGTTGGCCTTCTAACAGCCTTTTTTCCAATATTTTTCTTTTTTAAAAATGCCTCAGGAAACTGAGCATCTGAAATTTTTGCTGTGCACAAAGGGGTTGTTTAGATAGGTACCATGAAGTATTGAGCGTTATCACTAGCTTGTGCTTTGTTCCCCCTTTCTCTTGAGTCACCTTCTGGTTTCATAAGTCTTTTATAATGACTGGAAAGAACTTTTTAGTAAACCACTTTTTAGTTTTGTTTTTTTATGTGTCTGGTTTTAAAACACATAAGATCTACCCTCTTAATAGCTTTTTTAAAGAATATGTTTTTATTCTTTATTTTTGACTATACTGGGTCTTCTTCATTGCTCGGTACCAGCTTTTTCTAGTTTTCTCCAGTGGCGGTGACCTCTCTTGGTGGGGTGGTTTCTCTTGTTTCAAAGCACAGACTCTAGGTGTGCCATTCTGATGCAGGGTCTTAGTTGCCCTGAGGCACGTGGGATCTTCCCTGATCAGAGATGGAACCAGTAACCCCAGCATTGCAAAGCGGATTCCAAACCATTGGACCAACAGGGAAGCCCTCTTAATAGATTTTTAAGTGTACTGTACCAAAATAAACTATAAGCATGGATCTCCAGAAGTTTTCATCTTGTTTGAAACTTTGTAGTCATTGAACAGCAAACCTTTTCCCCTCTCCCAGCCCCTGACAACTACCATTTTACTTTCTGCTTCAGACTTTGACTACTTTAGATACTTTATGTAAGTGGAGTCATGCAGTGTTTGTCCTTCTGTGACCAGATAATTTTATTCATCATAATGTCCTCAAGGTTCATCCATGTTTTAGTGTATAACAGGATTTCTTTTTTAAATGGCTGAATAATATTCTATTGTGTAGCACATTTTTATCCATTCATCTATGAATGAGTTATAAAAGTTTTGCCAGTTCTCTGAATAAGTCGCAGTGCTTGCTGTTGTTTAACAAAGATAAGTAGTACAAACTCGAAATGAGGTACCGATGGATTGATTTTATATGTTTTAACTCCCACCCCTAGATATCTGTGGAAGCCGAAACAGTTGTATTTCCTGTTTTGATGGTAATGCTACATGCTTTTGGATAGAATGTAAAGGTAAGCATCTGGGTTTGCTTTAATTTTGAGAATGCTGTATTGTTTTGTTCTAACATTTTAAAAAATTGCTGCAAGGTGTTCTTGAACATTTGGAAATGTAAAACATTTAGGATGGTGGGCACTGTTTGTTTTGCAAATCAAATACTTTTCCTTTAAAATATCAGTTGCTTAATACTCCCCCTAAAATCTTTTGTTGTCTCCCATCCTCCCCCCCTTTAATTTCTTAGACTTGATAATTAAGGTTCAATAGCTTTAAAAGGAAGAGAAATTTTAGACCTTTGTGGTTAGGTTAAGTGTACTAGTACACTAAAATTAGCCACGAATGAAAGTTGTGGGATTTTCCCCTGAAAACTGTTGCCCTAAAAAATGTTTGAACCATATTTATCTTCTGCAAATGTAAGATGGTTGAATTTTTTTCTTATTGGTAATCTCTCAGGTTTCCTTTTTGTGTAAAGAAAAATCCAAAGCTACATGGTATTAAACTTTGTTATTCTTCATTGAAAAATTTAAGAGTTCTGAAAATTGTATCACTATATAAGAAAGTTTAAAAACCTCTTTTAAAAATAAAGAATTAGCCTAAGTTTGAATTGAATTAACTTTTTTGTTGTATAAGGGTCATTTTTCTTTAGGTCATAAAATGGAATTTAAGATTGTGCCCCTCCCCTCTTGTATGACAGGATCAGCAGGTTCTGGAGATTGGATGCCTTACCATTGAATATGTTGGGGAAAACTTTCTACTCTTGATACACATCTTCCCATCCAGGAAAGCAGTTTTAGAAAGTGTAGAAGACTAAAGCAGAGGTTGGAACAGAGCTGCTGCTCTGGGGCACCTCCCATGTTTACTAAGCCTTTATTAGTTTCTAAGCACTTCTCCCTACTGACTCAGCCCTCTTGTGAATTCTAGCAACCTTCGTTGTACCACAGTTCTGAGGTCTGTGTGTTTCTGACTTATCTGTTCAGTATATTCATGTGGATTTTTGAAGGATGTTTGGAGAGATCCTGTGTAGTATGTTTAAAACAATGGGGAAAAGATAATAATGGAGTATTTGTGGACCTCTAGAGAGTTTGTACTTGAGTTCTATTTTTGGGAGGAACTCTGGGGCATAGTAACAAAGAGATAACATAAGTGAGTAATTGATATTCTTTTTTTTTCCCTCCATCCCACACCACCCTCACTCCCCATTACAGGTAAAAGCTACTGTTCAGATAATTCAACAGTTAGTGATTGCAAGGTGGTGAACACCACAGGATTCTGTTCTGGTAAGTGTTCACTTTGGTATCTGAGAAGAGGAGATGAGGAAGATCACTGCCTCAGGAAACCTTATTTCAGTATTTGGTTAGAAGCATTTCCATAATTCTATCTTGTAAGAAATTTGGATCTGAATAGCATATTCATACTTTTGCTTTGAAGCTTCATTTAGTCGTTTGGTTAGTCATTTGTGGAATGCTATAAGTACAGATACCTTTTCCTCTCCTTTATTTTTCTTTAACCTCTTCCCTCTCTATTTGCTGCATTTTACAGGCTTGAACAACATTGTTCTGTCACTTTATTATGGTACTGGTGATTATCACAATCTGCAGCTTAGTTTGTGCTGTGATTAAATGAATCCCTGCTTTATTCATCCGTTTTCTGTATTTTAGTTTGAGAAACTTGATGGTTTAATCTTTCATCTTTGCCCAGGAAATAGTTAAAATTCCTGGATGAAAGCTGGTTTTTCTAACAAGATTATAAATTAATGGGGAAGTCAAATTCCTGATTTGGTATATAGATAATAATTAAATAGAATAAAAGATTTTTCTAGAGTAAATAACCTTTCAAGTGTACCTGTAACTAGTTTCAGTAGTCATTTCCCCTTCCCTTCCCTCACCCCAACTTGAACTTTCTAACTGAAATTTTCCTTAGTATGAGATTAGTTATACCCTACATAGAGTCCATAATATGGTTTAGGTGGTAAATAAATGAACAGTTTTAGTATTTAATGTAATTTTATGATAATATTATTTAGAAATAAGAGTATAAAATTTTAAAGTATGTTAAGGAAAAATTAAATAATTCTATTCATTTGGCCATCAAGGACACAAAACTCCAAATTAAAGTGGTTTAATTGATAGATTAATTTGGCTGTCATGTAAAGAAAATCTGGGCTTGAGTGCAGCTAGCGGGCCAGAGTAGCATCTGCAATCATTAGAGGCCCAAGTTCTTTTTATGTTTTTACTGTGTCATTCCTTAGAAATGGCTTTGCCCTTATTCTCCAAGGTGAGTGCTCATGTTCCAGCCATCAGAATGGTTTTTCTGCCAACAAGAAGAGGAAGGGAAAGTGAGAGACCTGTATCTACCTTACAGATGCTTTCTAGCAGTTACACATGGCTGCCTAGCTGCAGGGGAGACTAAGAAATGTTTTTGCAGGGGAGGGTGTCACTAAAAATTGGTGCTGTTTCTAAAGAAGGGAGGACCAGTATTGGGACAGAGCAACTATCTGTCTCCTCCATAGGTGGTACTAAAATGAAAAAATTGTAAAAATACTCAAATGACTGTAGGTTGGGAAACAGTGTTATAGATTATGATATTTTAGCAGCTTTGATTATGATACTTTAGACAGCTTTGACTTACATGTTTGTTTTTTAAATAGTGCCCACTGCCTCACCAACGCCAACCAATTCTACAGGTAATACAAGATAATTGACTCTTTTCCTCCTCCTTTGAGGGTTTTTTAAACTTTTGTTGATGAGTGACTTTAGTAACTAATACCTAAAAATCATTAGTTTAATTTGTAAAATGAGTAGACATATTTAGTCTTGGACTGCAATAATTACATTACTGTACTTTGTAACAGAGACACATAACTATAGTGTTTCACATTCATTGAGTCTGAAAACTGCGTTTTGTGGAACTCTTAAGGAAGTCCAGAAGCCTAAAGGAAATTAATTCCTGTCATCCATAGGTACACCAAAATGCCTTCAGTCCTTTCAGAACTAACTAAATATATTTATATATATAGATTCCTAATAAATACACTTATTAGGAAATTGGTTGATATGCCCGTGCACATTTGAATTGCCTTCTTACTGCACACATAGTTGTATGCACTTTACCCATCTACTCTTAGTTGAATAGGTCATCTTTCATTCTCTCTGCAGTGAATATCTTACAGGAAAATACTTGCTGTCATCTTTGGTAGGATTGATTCAAACAGCATTCTGGGTCAGAGGATTAAGGCTCTTAATACTGATTGCTTTCCAGAAATCAGAAAGTTTTTAAACCAAACCTTCAACAGCATTCCCCGGTAGCTCAACTGGTAAAGAATCCACCTGCAATGCGGGAGACCTGGGTTCGAGCCCTGGGTTGAGAAGATGCCTGGGGAAGGGAACGGCTACCCACTCCAGTATTCTGACCTGGAAAATTCCATGGACTGTATAGTGCATGGGGTTGCAAAGGAGTCGAACATGACTGAGCGACTTTGACTTCACTTCAGCAGCATTAAATATTATCTCCTTGTATAAATTTTTACCAGTTTAATAGAGTAAATAAAAATATCTACTCCAGGACAAGTACTAGGTTAGAAGATAGGGATATAGGAACAGGAGTAAGATAGTATTTTGTCTCTTGTAGGAGCTATGAAAGGTCAGGAAGCACAGTGTGTTGGGGGATTTGTAGGAAAGTGTGTGTGTTGAGTAATATGTGGTGACAACTTCCTGGAGATGTTGACAGACTGAGTCTTGAAGTTGCCTGGTAAACTAAGAGGGGAACTTCCCGAGCAGAGCAGGGCAGCCCACACATGAGGAGGAGAGGTGAAAGAGTGGAATACAATAAAGCCAAGGAATTGCATTTGGAGTATCCAGCAGCAAGATGAGAACAAGTTAAGCACGACAGTCAGCAGGTCAAGAGCCAGACTGAGAAGTGCCATTGTATGCCTTGCTGGTGTGTTTGAACCATGTAGATCATATGATGAGATTTCCATTATAATAACTTATTCTGTGTAGAGAGGCTTTTGGAAAGAGGCAAGGTTGAACACAGATGGGGTATTCTGTTGTGGTAATTCTAGAGAACTGTTTAAAAAAGAGGGCAACTTCTACAAGTATCTAAAAATTAAACCTCATAGCTCTATCTTCATTGATTATGTAGTGAGCTTCTAGTGCTTCAGAGATTGAAACCAGTGCAAATTAAAAAATAATTTTTTTGCCATGTTCAGAAAGTGAATAGTGAGAAACAAACGGCAAATTTGCGAATTTTTTCTCCTAGTGTTGTCAGACAAAGTTAGTAATAGTATTTTAGTATTGTAAAGGATTTGATAATGTGTTTCATTTATAAAGTGTATTTTTTTGTGGTTTCACAGAAGGTACAAGCAAGGAAAACTTTGAACCAGTTATGAGTCTTAAAATAACCATACTCTCTAATCTAGGAAATCTGTATAAGAATCCGTCCTATCAGAGAGGAGATCAAATATTTCCCTGTGAGATGTTCATAGCTTGGAGAAATGAAAGATGACCTAACTGTCCAACCAAGAGTGGGACTACAGTGCTTACGATGAGAGAGAAAGGAGTACAAATAAGTGTGTGAACATATCATAGTGTTTACTGGTAGTATTGATATTATCTGAAGTCTTTTTTAACATAGTGCTGTAGTTCTGAAAATGTGTTTACATTCAAACTTATTCTTCCCATGAGTGTGCATTTCTTTAGAGACACCAGCAGATAATTATTTGAACTCATGCGCTACAGTAGAGGAGAGCTTACCCTTGGGCTCTTAATATCATTTAGATGAGGTATATTAGGGCCTCAGGGCACCTGTTCTTATAAATAAAATTTTTTTGGAACACAGCCATGTGGATTCATCTGCTTGTTGTCCTTGGCTGCTTGTGTATTACACAGTGCACAAAGTCTAAAATGTTTGTCTGCCTCGTTAAGAAAAGTTTGCCAAACCCCTGAAATGAAGAAGATGAATCTTGCTATCTACTTTAAGAAATACTGAATTGTATTTGTTTCTTACCATGACTTACTAAGTTAATGGTTTTTGTCTTAGAAGCAAGATATTGAGAAAGAACCAATAGTTCCCTCACCTAAATTCTTGCCCACCTGTCTTTTTGCAAACTGTATCCAGGTGTATATATACATTTTTATACTTATATATGTACATAGATGTTAACATATACAACTTTATGATTGCTTAATGTTTTAGAATACACTTCAAAGCTAATGTTCTGAATGTGTAGATATGTTCGGTTCAGTTCAGTCGCTCAGTCGTGTCTGACTCTTTGCGACCCCATGAATCACAGCACGCCAGGCCTCCCTGTCCATCACCAGCTCCTGGAGTTCACTCAAACTCATGTCCATCGAGTCGGTGATGCCATCCAGCCATCTCATTCTCTGTCATCCCCTTCTCCTCCCACCCCCGATCCTTCCCATCATCAGAGTCTTTTCCAGTGAGTCAACTCGTCACATGAGGTGGCCAAAGTATTGGAGTTTCAGCTTTAGCATCAGTCCTTCCAATGAACACCCAGGATTGATCTCCTTTAGAATGGACTGGTTGGATCTCCTTGCAGTCCAGGGGACTCTAACCATTAACTGAGATTTGGCCTTTATTCGGTTAAAAAAAAACAACAACAACTGGAAGCATGTTGAAATGGTAGTTACGTTTTTAAAAGATGCTAGATAATTGAGAAATTTAAGTTTTTAATACATTTCATTTGTATTCCAGCTAAAACCACAACTCTGCCTTCCACTACTACAACTTCCACCACAGCTACTACATCAGGTAATTGTGGTTTTTAAAACTAACAGTGAGATGGGATGTGTGTGCAGTGTTAGCTTTTACTATTTGTTATCACTTTCCAATTTTATTCTTAAATAGTTAGGAACTGAAATTCACCTCTTAGATTTGGAAGACCAAGGTAGTAGGCTGTTAAAGCAATAAGGATAGGTTTGCTGAGAGTCCTCTAATACATTTTAAAACTGTAATCACATTTGGTGTGACATGTTAGAATTAAATGGTAGTGGTTTTCCAAAACCCTTTTAGTACAATCTGTAGGTAAAATCTAATTTCTTGTAACTTAAATACTGATTACTGTTAGAGATTGGTTGTGTGCTGTATTAGACTGTGTCAATTTGAAGATAATATAGCCATCCTTTTAACTTTTAGGTCTAAAAAGCTGAGATAACTACCAAATGTACACCTAATTCATATTTCTTATCATTTCTTATAATTCCTTTATAACTTGTGATAGAATGCATGAAAATAAAGTTTATTAACTAATGTTTTCACATGTTATTAACTAAGTCATATTTAGGTTATGCCACAGGACACTGTAGATACACATAGATTAGGAACCCTTTCCTCCAGCCATATTTATAATACTGAAAATTTTGATTCTGTGAATTTTTTTTGCTTTATTAAGATTATTTTTGTAATTTGAAAACCTGTAATCAAATTTTCATTTACCTTTTATAAATTTAGAAAAATGCAAAGTATGAATTTTAAACACAAATATTAATATTTACTCTAGCAATTAACTAAGATATGTAGTCTGAAGAAGCTGCAAATTTTAAAAGTGCTTAATATGTTCACAGGGCATAATGAGCCAAGAGAATAAATTTTCGTTTTCATATTTGAAATTATATTAGCACCATTGACCACTTGACGTTGTTGGATAGAATGAAGAATGGGATTGGTAAATGGTTGTCTTCATCAATTAGGAAGCTGTTGACACAAGAGGAAATTCAAACACATGACAAAAAAGAGGTTCAGATGAGTCTTGAAGTTATCATAGAGGATCATGAGACTTACTAAGTATCTTACTAAGTATTGTTATTTCTTTTATCTCATTTAACCAGGTACAACTAATACCACTTTAACTCCAACTATACAACCTATGCGGAAGTCTACCTTTGATGCAGCCAGTTTCATTGGAGGAATTGTCCTTGTCTTGGGTGTTCAGGCCGTAATTTTCTTTCTCTATAAATTCTGCAAATCTAAAGAACGAAACTACCACACTCTCTAAAGAGACCCACTAAATTAACAAGGACTGGCGTGTAACTCACTGAAACCAAAATATTCTCTTTCAAGATGTCCCACATGGAAGACGCTATTCTAGGATCTTTAATTTTTCAAAGGATGCATATAGGAGCATCACCCTTGAAGAAAAATCAGTTAAATCATTTTGCTCAACGGGGATATTTAAAATATGCTGCATGAATCCTTGTGGCTGTCTTCTTTTATTTTAAGTGGCTGCTGCTGTGGGATTATGTTCTCTCTTCTTGACATGCCAAATGTAACTGTAAGTGATGGAAAACATTGTCCTGCGCAGACAACCTCATGACTCTTTTGGCAATTTAAATGTAGTCATTTTAAGCCTGAAAGCTGCATTATTTTCATCCTAACTCAGGATGTAGTTTAGTGACCAGAATTGAGAAGAATGTGCCAAATGAGCATCAATCAGGTGGATTTTTGGCTATAATTTCAAAAGTGGAATAAATTTATAAATTTAGTATCCTTAGAGTAAAATTTTGTGCTTGATAACAGTTATTTTTTCTACATTAGAAAAAAGATGCCACACAGGGAATTACATTCCAGATTTAAAGAAATGAGAGGATACAAAGCATGAAAAGTATAGCAGGTTATTGTTCATACTTGTAAAGCACCTTATATCATTGAGAAAATAAAGAACAGTGCCTTAAAAGACAGACTGAAAGGTAGACTGTAACTTAAAAAATGTTGGTGATTTGTTCTTTTACATTAATGAAGGGAAAAGTTGGTCTGAGGATGTAACTGTTGATGTGAGCAGTAGTAAACCTGCTTTTAGATACCATACTATTAGTATTTAATTGAAAACTTACCTACTTTATTTCAAGCCTGAGTAACTTAAATGATGTTCTGCAGAGTCGAAAGCCTTCATCTATTGGACCTCCCACCATTTTTTTTACAGCTGTTAAAAAGTATAAAGATAAAGTTGATTTAATTATGTTTTCCTTTGTACTTCAAAAAAGTATAAAAGGATTTCCACCGAACTTTTTTGAAAAGTAACTTCTGTAAGGCAAGGAAGAAATAAGTTGTTTTAGAATCATTTACTAACTCTAAATGAGACAGTCATTTTAAGTTTTGAGATAGCAAATGTGAGCAGTATAATTTCAGGAAAAATTTAGTTGATCACATGACAAAATTTTTATTGATCATTGTCCTGGATAAACAGATTGAACTTTTTGTTTCTCCTCTCCCAGCATTTCTTCTTAGTTTTGATTCCTGTTGTAGGAAAAGCATGAGTACTTTTATTTTTTAGTTTCCTCATGAAGCACTAGTTTTTTTCAGGTTGAGGGACATTTCTTCCCTGCCTTTGACACATTGGATTAGTTCAGGGGCTTAAATCAGTTTAAAATGAACTTTTGCTTTTCTAGGTCATTAAGATGTTTTAGTTTCTTTAGCCCATAGGGGCCGATTTTAGTACTGGTTTTCAATATTTTATAGTAAAAGACAAGTTGCTTTGGTCCATTTCATAAGCCAGAATTCCTTATATTTAGATAATTAAAGGTTCTTAAAATGAAGATTTACTGTTTCTTTGTTACTTGCTGGTACAGCTAAAGTTTGTTTTACTTGCACATTTGTACATATACCTAATGTTTTCAAGTGCCTTAATTGTTTAAAATCTCTGGCTTCAAAGGTTTTTGGGAAAAGGTAGGCTTACCTCACATTTTTGTGTTTCCTTCGGTAGTGATATTCTAGGTACCTCACAAAAATTTTTATTATGGTGCCATGGCTGTTAGCTTTTAGTGATTGCTTTAAGATACAAAATTCAGTTGAAAATTAACGGAATTTCCATTCTCCCAAAGGGGTAAAAATTAGCTACAATGGTGTAACTGTCATTTACTTAGGTACAGATACTTTGCCACACGTTAATGTTAACGCTATAGCTATTTCTGTGAAAATGTAGCTGATGAAGCCTCTCATCTTCTGTAGTTTTGAATACTGCTCTACCAGAATCATAATATGGAATTAGATTTTACAAGAAGAGCTCTTACAGTGAACTCACAGCCTTTTCTCCTCTTGAGCAGTTTAGTATCTTGAGCCATTAATGATTTGGGTTGTTTTGGTTTTTTTTTAATCCAGAAGGTATATAGAAAAATTTTCAGATTTTTCACCTGATTTGTTCATGCAGATTGTAGTTATATTAAAATCCCGTATCTTACCTTACAGATAATTGTTGCACAGGCAGACACTGCTGTATTTAGAAATTTCTATTTCAGTTCATTAAAAACTGCAAAACCAATCTGTATCATGTACCAAACAGATCTAAAATAAATCTACATGTTTATTGGGTTAATCTGCTCTCTTTTTTAACTAAAGTGTGGGTTTATATTTTGACTATGGAATTTAATGCTAGTGAATTTACCTTAGTCTTGTTGGAACTGGCTTGTCTACTCAGTGTTTCATTGCTCCTCAAGACCAGCAGATAGTAGATAAGGGATGTCTTTATCAGTGGAGAACAGAGCCTTAGAAAGGATAGTTGGAGGGAGGACTTGGTTTGCCTTGCTAGTGACAAAAAAAGTTGATCTTCCTCAAATAGAAATCATCTACTTATGTGCTAGTTTACCAAGTATTTATGAGAATACCATCTGTTGTTAGATATCTGAAAGCTTGTTTGTGACTTTCTGCCTTATTCAGATTGCATGTAAAATTGGGTTTCTGTTCAGTCTGGTATAAATATTTAGTACCAAGCCACATGTTGATGTGTGAAATCTGATTCTGTAGGCCCATGTTTTGGGCAGAATTACATTCTACATGAAATCGCAGAACTTGGACTAAAGAATAAATACTCTTCTATCACCCTTAAAGCCCAGAAGAGTGGATTGAAGACTCCTCAGTTCAGTTCAGTCACTCAGTCGTGTCCGTCTCTCCGCGACCCCATGAATCACAGCACGCCAGGCCTCCCTGTCCATCACCAACTCCCGGAGTTCACTCAAACTCATGTCCACAGAGTCGGTGATGCCATCCAGCCATCTCATTCTCTGTCGTCCCCTTCTCCTCCCGCCCCCAACCTTTCCTAGCATCAGAGTCTTTTCCAGTGAGTCAACTTGTCGCATGAGGTGGCCAAAGTATTGGAGTTTCAGCTTTAGCATCAGTCCTTCCAATGAACACCCAGGATTGATCTCCTTTAGAATGGACTGGTTGGATCTCCTTGCAGTCCAAGGGACTCTCAAGAGTCTTCTCCAACACCACAGTTCAAAAGCATCAATTCTTCGGTGATCATCTTTCTTCACAGTCCAACTCTCACATACATATATGACCACGGGAAAAACCGTAGCCTTGACTAGATGGACCTTTGTTGGCAAAGTAATGTCTCTGATTTCTAATATGCTATCTAGGTTTAATATGCTGTCTAGGTTGGTCATAACTTTCCTTCCAAGGAGTAAGCATCTTTTAATTTCATGGCTGCAGTCAGCATCTGCAGCATCTGATTTTGAAGCCCAGAAAAATAAAGTCTGACACTGTTTCCACTGTTTCCCCATCTATTTCCCATGAAGTGATGGGACCAGATGCCATGATCTTTGTTTTCTGAATGTTGAGCTTCAAGCCAACCTTTTCACTCTCCTCTTTCACTTTCATCAAGAGGCTTTTGAGTTCCTCTTCACTTTCTGCCATAAGGGTAGTGTCATCTGCATATCTGAGGTTATTGATATTGAAGACTCCTAGAACATTGCTAAAGACAAACTTATTTTGATGAGCATGGTGTTCACAGTGGGTGGGGTCTTCTGTTCTTTGTTAATGATTAGAGTCCTGTGTATTTACCCATGTAGTTACTATCCCTGTGCTCTTCTTTAATTTGTGTAGATAACATGGTGCTGCTGGTATTCACCTTCTGCCTGAAGGATGTCTTTTAACCTTCAACATTTCTAGTTTTGTTGGTACAGATACTGGTTATAAGTTCTTAAAGTTTTTGTGTGCTTTCATTTTTGAATCATTTCATTGGATATAGTTATAGATTGACGTTTTTGCTTTTAGCCCTTTAATGATGTTGATCCAGCATCTCACATGCATTGTGTCCTATGAGAAATCTCATCTTTATCTTTTGTTCCTCAGTACGTGTCTTTTTTTCCTCTTGCTTTTACAAGATTTTTGAGCATTTTGATATGTGCTATACTGTAATCTGTCTGGTCAAAGCTATGGTTTTCCAAGTGGTCATGTATGGATGTGAGTGTTGGACCATAAAGCTGAGGGCTGAAGAATTGATGCTTTTGAACTGTGGTGTTGGAGAAGACTCTTCAGAGTCCCTTGGGACTGCAAGGAGATGCAACCAGTCCACCCTAAAGGAAATCAGTCCTGGATATTCATTGGGAGGACTGATGCTGAAGCTGAAACTCCAATACTTTGGCCACCTGATGCGAAAAACTGACTCATTGGAAAAGACCCTGATGCTGGGAAAGGTTGAAGTCAGGAGGAGAAGGGGACAACAGAGGATGAGATGGTTGGATGACATCACCTACTCCATGGACATGAGTTTGAGCAAGCTCCAGGAGTTGGTGATGAACAGGGAAGCCTGGCATGCTTCGGTCCATGGGGTTGCAATGAGTTGGACACGACTGAGCTGAACTGAACTGACGCTGTTTTGTTTCTTGTCGTTGAGGTTTGTTGAGTGTCTTGGATTTGTGGTTTTTCATCAGGTTTGGAAAACTTTGAGCTATTATTTTTTCAGATACCTTTTTCCGTCCTTCTCCATTCTCTGTGTAGGGGACTTCAGTTCCACAGAGGCTGCTAGAAGGTGACTTAAAATTTACCCATGCACTGTTTTGGTTTTTAAAAAATCTTTTTCTACTTCGTATTAGATTATTACTATCTTTAAATTCACTAATACTTTCTTCTACTATGTTTAATCTATTGTTAATCTTACCTGGTGTCTTTTCACTTCAGATGTCTTCATTTTTAAAAGTTCAGTTTGGGTGTTTTTCATATTTCCACATATTCCAGCTTTACATTTTGAACATGTAACAATTTTTAACATCTGGGTCAGTTTCTATTGATTTTTTTCTCACTATAGGTCATAACTTTCCTGTTTCTTTGTATGCTTGGTAGTTTCTTATTGCATGCCAGATGTAAATTTTAACTTGTTGGGTGCTGGTTATTTTTGTTCTGTGACAGTTATATTTCTTGACAGCAGTTGGCTCCATTCAGATCTTGCTTTTTAAGCTTTGTTAAGAGAGCAGAACATTTGTTCTAGGATTAATTGTTCCCCAGTTCTGCACTGGCTAATTATCTACCCAGTGCTCCCTGGATTAAGAGTCTTTCTGGTCTGGGTTAGTGGGAACAGCCTCTATTCCTCGCCTTATGTGCGTTCCAAGTACTATTTCCTCTAAACTTTTCCCCAGCCTTGGATAGTTTCCTCGTGTACATGTCCTGACCAGTACATTGTTGAATACTTGAGGGGTACCTTCTGCAGGTCTCTGGAGTTCTCCTTTGTGTAGCTCTCTCCTCCCTGGTCCTCTGCCCTGGAACTCTATCTGCTTTCATCTCCCTTAACTCAGCTCCATCTCCTCAACTCAGGGAAGTCCACTGACTTCTTGCCTATGTGTTGCCTTCCTGCATCATGGCTTAGAAATTCTGGGTTTAAATAAGCTGGGTTGGTGGTTTCCTTTTTTTTCAAGGATCACTGTCCTTTAGCTGAAGTCTAGTGTATTGAAAACCACTATTTAATGTGTTTTGCCTAGTTTTTCATTTGTTTCAGGGTATATCCAGTCTCATCCTGGCCAGAAGTAAAAGTTCAAGATAGGACTTTTTTTAAAGTCTTCATTTTTAATTATTTAAGTAACATACATATTCTTTTTTATTTCTTCTAAACTTATTACAGGTAAAGTCTGCTTTGATCATCCCAGCCCCTTCCCCATCTTTGTCCTTCTCCACTTTCCAGAGATAATTACTGGAACTGGTTTGGTGGTAAACTCTCCCCCTCAGCATTTATATACACACAACTAAATATACCCTTAGAAAATACATGATGTTGATTTTTATTTTAGTACTGTCCTGCAACTTTTTTTCACTCACTAGCTATGCCAAATTCTTAAATTCTCTGTTGGTATATGTAGTATGACTATTGTAAGTATCTACCTACTGAACAATTAGGTTGTTTCTAATTTGTAGATTTTACTGTTTTCTAAAGAATATCTTGGTACCTGCCACCTTGCTTATATGTGTGAATGTTTCTCTAGAGCAAACAGAAGTGGACACCTGCGCCCAGGGTTTCCACCTTGAAAATTTTAACACTGAGCTTGCCTTCCATTTCCTACCAGCAGATATCAGAATGTTTTCTTTGTCCTTCCACTTACTGTTGCCACTTGTTATTTCATCACTACCCTTGTGCATCACTACCTTCCTGAGCTTATATCCACACTTCATTGGAGAAGGTGTGGCCAAGGCTGAATGGCAGAGGAGTTCACTGAAGCTGTGAAGGGTGGGGCAGGGCGGGAAGGGAGCCAGGAAACTCCAGCAGGAAACTGCATGCACCACTGGAGTTCGCCACTGCAAAAGCTGCAGGTGCCTGCCTAGGTGAGGAGCCCAGAACCCAAGAGAAACCCTTCTTCCTCCAGCACCCTCTGCTGACAAAGCTGAACATCCTGCCTGGTGGTAAAGAAGACATGTTTGCAGGGTCCAGATTCATTACTTGATAGAAGACAAAAGTGAATTTGGACCTTA
The DNA here is from genome assembly GCF_049115385.1 of Moschus berezovskii. Lineage (NCBI taxonomy): Eukaryota > Metazoa > Chordata > Mammalia > Artiodactyla > Moschidae > Moschus > Moschus berezovskii. The sequence goes on from NC_142469.1 coordinate 46,391,184, forward strand.
GAAACTTAAGTCCTAAGTGGTATGTTACCTGGTCATGCTGATGTTTTAGTTTTGATATCAGTCATCAACCTTTTTTTTTTTAATGTCGTTTCAGAAATTGCATGTACATGTATGTGTGCATTTAGATATTTAATATATAATTTTATGTCTAAGTATGTTTCTTTGGTCTCCTGTTCCATTTATCTATCGGTATTTATTCCTTTACCCAAGATAAATTTTCCTGTCTCAACAAAAATACTTGGATTAGGACTTTACAAAAATCTGAAGAGAGTTTTGCTGTTTGTAGGAAGAATAAAAAGACTTGAGAGAATGGTGTTCTTAAGTGAAACAAATAGAAGTAAGTGCTTTGAAATTTACTTAGATTAGTCTCTGACCTGGTTTTTCACTTGTTAATAAATACAGCCTGGCCAGCAATGCCCTCTCTCTCGGCTCTCTCACCAAATCAGTAACTCCAGAACCCATATTAAGACGCTGCTGGTCGACCAGAGGCAAGGCCTAGGAGGTAGAAATGCAAATCAACTTAAAATTTAGGGTCAAATCTTACTTGGGACATTCAACATATAATCATTTCAGTCCTTCCATACTATCTTCACATATGGTAAATTTTAGATAAAAGGCTTAATGGAATTTAGAATCATTTTTATTCATTCAAATGCTCATAGAAATAAAACTTGGAAAAAGGCTATATGATTAACAGGTCTAAATGGGGTTCTGGATGGAGCCGTTTAAACTTGAAAAGCTGAAAGTTGAACAGTATCTGCCACATTGGGTAGGAAGACATGGTCAGTTCTTTTCTTGTGTTTAATAGGTACCTGCAAAATAATTATAAAATAGGTATTAGAGCCTTTTAAAAAGATGATGAATAATTATTATAGCATCATTATAAGTCACCATTACTAATTGAGACCAAGATCATTGGTTCAGTCTGGGTTAGACCATTTAGTGTGCCTTGTCATACATATTTTGCCTCTTGTTTATAAAGGGAACTAGTCAGGGATGAATCCATTAATGGAAAGCCATGTCCAGCTAAGGAAGGAAAGATACCTCATATTTGGAGAAATCAATAAATTCCTTAATGTTTTATCATTTATGTTAGTGCAGTGCTACTTCATCAGTGGTGGTCTTAATATTTCAGCCCTCTATAAATTCCTCCCAGTCTGTATTTATCTGACTTGTCTCATAGACCTTGTTTAATAAATCAGACCTTAGATAGATTTGAAGAGGTGCCAGATGATTCTGTGGCTTTCCTGGACCTCAGGCTTTTTGCCTGTGGTCTCTACTATACACAAGCCAATGGGCCCATAAGACACTTCCTTATTTATTACAGTTTATTTAATAGAGTAATGTGAAGAAAGCTGATTGCCAAAGAATTGATGCTTTTGAACTGTGGTGCTGGAGAAGACTCTTGAGAGTCCCTTGGACTGCAAGGAGATCCAACCAGTCCATTCTAAAGGAGATCAATCCTGGGTGTTCATTGGAAGGACTGATGCTAAAGCTGAAGTTCCAATACTTTGGCCACCTCATGCGACTAGTAGACTCACTGGAAAAGAGTCTGATGCTAGGAGGGATTGGGGGTGGGAGGAGACGGGGACGACAGAGGATGAGATGGCTGGATGGCATCACCGGCTTGATGGACATGAGTCTGAGTGAACTCTGGGAGTTGGTGATGGACAGGGAGGCCTGGCGTGCTGTGGTTCATGGGGTTGCAGAGTCGGACACAACTGAGCGACTGAACTGAACGCAACTGTAGCCAACAATTGGTCTTATACCATAACCCTTCTAAATCTGAAACCTAGTGCTTCTCCGCTAATGTACTTAGTTCCTTAGCAGCTTTCTCAACCATAAGAGTTGTGATCAGCAACCTGCCCAATAAGGAACGTTTGCTTTGGGGATTGAAATGGGGATAAGAGTAAAGCTTAAAAGCCATTGTGGTCCCATACAGGTCAACAACCAATTCCTTTTGGAAAGGGATTTTGCAGAAGCAAATAGACATGTAGTAGAATGTCACCTTTTGGTGAAAGACAACTGCACAGAGATTGGTGCGTCAAGCAAAAGGTAGGCATTGATAATGTAGCCCTACTTGGTCAAGGTTCTCAGTTGGGTGTGTTCCTGACCTGCTTCTTCCCTCTCTGTGTGTCTCCCTTTAACTGTATGTCTGGAAATACTGCAGCAAACTTTTGGTCCAATAACTAGACCATTGGCTTCAAAAGAGGCCTTAGGATGGCATATTTTCTGATAGAATGATTATATTTTTTTCTCCACTTTTCTCAAGAGGAGAGGAATTCTTAAGTGTGTTGATTAGATATATACGTCTCTGGAGGGGATTCTGAAAAACAATGGAGCAGAGTGTAATACAAGGTGGTGAAAGAGGATTCAAATGGTGTCTTACAAAAACTAAGAGGTGAAACAGTTAAAAATTCTTCAAACGTGCTATACTTCAACCTAATCTGCATTCCAAGCATTTCTCACATGTTTTAAGGCTGACTTCTGAAATTATTTCTGCTCTGCCAGGGAACGCAAAGGCTGTGGCACTGCTAGTTAATTACTGTAGATGACTGAAAAAAAAAATTGAGAGAACATGTCCAGGTGTTGTACTGACTTTCACACCCATTTACTGAATTGTAATTGAGTAAGTGCTTTTGGGCCTGTTTCAACATTAGAATTTTATTATTGAGTGATGCCATCAAGATGGCAGAATAGGAAACCCTAGACCCTCCTTCCTGCAGGAACACGTTGATTCAGCAATAATTCATGGACAAATTCCCTTAGTGAGAAACCCAGAATATTATTTTCTAAGGCCGAACCATTAAGATAAGCTCTTGATACACAATTTTTTAACGTAAGTTTGAAGTGACCCTAAATCCATGATTTCATATTTTCATTTTTCATTGTTTCATATAATCAAATTTATCATTACTTACAGTCTTTGGCCTTTGAATCCTTGTTATTTTGCTGCCCATGAGTTGAGTCTTTAAAAGGTGCTGCTGGGTGTATCTGGATGATGTGGAAGCAGAACTTAGGGAGTAGTGAGCTTGGGATATAAGGCCTGTAATGTGAAAAATGTTAAATTATATCTCTGGTTGCAATGTACAGGTCTAGGTTTAATTCATAAAATTTTAGAGCTTAAAATGGGTATCTGATTTAGCTTCATCAGTTTTGAGTGAAGATGTCAAAACATGGATAGTGTCTTTTGCCTGAGCGTCTATGACCAAGTGAAAAAGATGATGGGTTCCTTGGACCTGTGGGTAGAAGTAGACAGACTGAGATATTCACATTAACAGGACTTGGTAATTAGTTGGGTATGCAGGGTAAGGAAGAATAGCTTTCAGATTTCTGGCTCGAGCAACTGATCAGATGTTAATTTTATGGTGGATTTTATGCTGATGGCACATACGTGCTCAACAAGTCATTGTTCCTTGCAGGATCAGGATACTTGGCTGGGAAATATGAATGTATAGAGGAAGTAAGCAAAGATTAGCTCAAGGCCCCGGAGACGATAGAAGCCCATGGGATGCTGATCACAGTGATTGTCCCAGGGAGGAAAAGGAACACCTTTTCCATTTTAACAGGAAGGAAGGAGAAGCAGCTGAGTTTAGGTTTAGGTAGGCTGGGGACAAGAAGTAGAGGGAGTTCCCATCTAATAGGGGAGGAGGAGGACAGTGTCTGCAGAGACCATGAAGATTTAAAATAGTTGCTGTATTATAACAACTTTTTAAAAGTATAACCTATGAAAATACTGAATCATTATGTTGTATATCTGAAGCTAATATGATACTGTAAATCAATAATACTTCAATTAAGAATAAATAAGATAAACTAGTTGCTGTGAAGAGGAGGAGAGAGTGAGCTGACCTTCCTCTCAGCTCCAGGAGAACATATGAGCTGGGCCTAAGCCCACCAGGCATCTCAGTCTCTGGCTTCAGTGATCTGTTCAAAATTGGTCACATGACCTGAGTCAGCCCAGTCCCCTCTCCATTCCCCACTCCTGCCATGTGAGCTCAAACAGAGGATGGAAGCTACAGAGGTGACAGACATCTTGCTTCCCAAGGGGCGCTACTTCCTGTCTGCTCCCAGCATGCTCAGGGTCCAGAGATGCAGAGAGAAATCAGTCCTCAAGAAACAAATCTTGATCAAGCCTGCATGAATCAGTGGAACAGAATAGAGAGCCCAGAAATAGACTCATGCATCCATCATCAGTTAATCTTTGACAACGGAGGCAAGAATATACAATGGAGAAAAGAGAATCTTTCCAGCAAGTGGTGGTGGGAGAGCTGGACAACTACATGTAAATCAGTGAAGTTATTAGAACATTCCCTCACACCATACACAAAAATAAAATGGCTTAAAGACTTAAATATAAGACATGACACCATAAAACTCCCAGAAGAGGACATAGTCAAACATTCTCTGAAATTGTAGCAATGTTTTCTTATGTCAGTCTTCCAAGGCAATAGAAATAAAAATAAACCATAGAACCTAATCAAACTTTAAGTTTTTGCACAGCAAAAGAAACCATAAAACAGACAACCTACAAACTGAGTATTTGCAAATGATATGATTGACAAGGAAGGGCTTAATTTCCAAAATATACAAACAGCTCATACACTCAACCCAATAAAAAAATGGGCAGAAGACCTAAATAGACATTTCTTCAAAGAAGACACAGATGACCAACAAATTTGCTAATTATTAGAGAAATACAATTGGAGAAGGCAATGGCAAGCCACTCCGGTACTCTTGCCTAGAAAATCCCATGGATGGAGGAGCCTGGTAGGCTGCAGTCTGTGGGGTCACTACGACTGAGCGACTTTACTTTCACCTTTCACTTTCACACATTGGAGAAGGAAATGGCAACCCACTCCAGTGTTCTTGCCTGGAGAATCCCAGGGAAGGGGGAGCCTGGTGGGCTTCCGTCTATGGGGTCACACAGAGTCGGACATGACTGAAGTGACTTAGCAGCAGCAGCAGAGAAATACAAATCAAAATTACACTGAGGTATTATACTAGTCAGAATGACCACCATCAAAAAGTCTACAAATAATAAATGCTAGAGAGGTTATGGAGAAAAGGGAACCCTCCTACACTATTGATGGGAATGTAAATTGGTACAGACACTGCAGGAAACAGTATGGAGGATCCTTGAAAAGCTAGAAATAGTTGCCATATGATCCAACAATTCCACTCTTGGGCATATACACAGAGAAAACTATAATTTGAAAAGATAGCATAGCAGCAGTATTTACAACAGCCAAGACATGAAGGCAATCTTAAGCGCTCATCAACAGATGAGTGGATAAAGAAGATGCGGTGTATATGTATATACATACAATGAAAGACTACTCAGTTATTAATAAGATTCTTGCATCTTCCCGTACATAGAGAAACACTAAAATCATTAACTGGCTGTTTTGTGATTAGCAGTAATCTTACAATGTTCAACTACATGATTTTTTTTCAGCAAAAACTCTAGTAAGCTCCCCAAATAAAACTTAATCACAACTTGTAGGTTGTGCATTTCCTCCTCAACAGACAACATGTAGAAAGTCCTGAGCAAACCCCTCCCATCACAGCAGATGGGGGCTGAGACCTGCGAGTAAGTTCTACCTCTGCTTCCTGAAAAAAGAGGCTTCTCTCTCATTCCTGCTGCATTCCTATCCTGGTAATTAGGGTTCTCCCCACGTGCCTCCTGCCTGACTCTGGTCCTCCTTTGTAAATGCGCAGGTCTTAGAGGACACAGATGGCAGTTTGATTGGACATGTTTGGCTAGGCCGGAGGCATATGGAGGCAGAGGGGAAAGGGAGAAACAGAAAACCCCAGGGAGTCTGTAGAGGATAGTGGAAGGTACAGAATCACTCAGGGTGACTGGTCAAAATAGGGCCCTTGGGTGCTCTTGACACTCTTACTCTTTGGATCTGGGCTTGGGTGGGGGACGCCAGTCCCACTGTTAGGGCCCAGGCCACAGGCATGGGCAAGGAGGGGGTGCCCTTGTGTTTTACCAACTGGTCCAGCCTTTTTCCTAGAAAACCTAAACTATCTTGACCTTTGGCAGTGATCTTTCTGCATATGACAGTGTTTCCTCACATCACTCACACACTGTTAAGTGGCCAAAAGAAAACACAAAGGAGGACACACATGTGTGAAAGTATAATGACAAACATTTGCACGATGACCTAGAGTCACTATACTCTGTGGCAGACACACACTGTTTCATAGAGTCCTCAGGATTCATCTTTGAGGGAGGTATTTTACAGAGAGGTGAATTAACCTGTCCAGGGTCACACAGCTAGCAGTGACAGAGGCAGGATTTGAACCTTGGCTGTCTTATTTCAGAGTCCATATTGTTAACCACCAGGCTGTGCTATGGAACAGAAAGGAAAGGCCTAGCTGACCCTAACAATAGGCTGATTGTGGCTATTGATTGGGTAATATTTTTGATAGACCTAGAAGAGAACTTGGAATTTATTTAGTCCTCATGTTACAGGAGAGGAAGCTAGTTTAGAGACATCCCAGGTTCTGGCCTCTGTTCCATTGCTGCTCACTGACTGTGTTGTCCAGAGTGCTGTTTTGATTGCCATTTCCATAGGACTGCTCAGGCCCCTAGGATCTGAGAATCATAATGTGCTTTATGAATAACATCTGAGAAATGTGGTCACTAGTATCCTATCAGGAAGGAAGAAATTTTTCCTTTACCCTTCTAGGTTCTTTTGGCTGGTCTAAGAATTCAGTTGATACGAGATTAACAGGAGAAAATCACACAACAGTTTAATTTGCCAACATTTGTTGGATTATGGAGAAAGCAAGGAAGTTCCAGAAAACATCTATTTCTGCTTCATTGACTACACTAAAGACTTTGACTGTGTGGATTACAACAACAGTGGAAAAATTCTTAGAGACCTTGCCTGTCTCCTGAGAAACCTGCATGCAGGTCAAGAAGCAACAGTTAGGACTGGTCATGGAACAGCAGACTGGTTCCAAATTGGGAGAGAGTCGGACACGACTGAGCGACTGAACTGAACTGAACTGAACTGCAAGGTTGTATGTTGTCACCCTGCTTAATTAACTTATATGCAGAGTACATCATGAGAAATGCCAGGTGGGATGACTCACAAGCTGGAATCAAGATTGCCGGGAGAAATACCAACCTCAGATATGCAGGTGATACCACTCTAATGGCAGAAAGTAAAGAGGAACTAAAGAACTTCTTGATGAGGCTGAAAGAGGAGAGTGAAAAAGCTGGCTTAAAACTCAACATTCAGAAAAATAATATGACAACCAGACCCATCACTTCATGGCAAATAGAAGGGGAAAAGTGGAAGCAGTCACAGATTATATTTTCTTGGGCTGCAAAATCACTGCAGATGGTGACTGCGGCCATGAAATTAAACGACATTTTCTCCTTGGAAGAAAAGTTATGACAAACCTAGATAGCATATTAAAAAGCAGAGACATCACTTTGCCAACAAAGGTCTGTCAAGTGAAAGCTATGGTTTTTCCAGTAGTCATATGGATTTGAGAGTTGGACCATAAAGAAGGCTGAGGCTGAAGAACTGATGCTTTCCATTTGTGGTGCTGGAGGACTCTTGAGAGTCCCTTAGACTGCAGGAGATCTAACCAGTCAGTCCTAAAGGAAATCAACCCTGAATATTCACTGAATGGACTATTGCTGAAGATGAAGCTTCAATATGTTGGCCATCTGATGTGAAGAGCTGACTCACTGGAAAAGACTCTGAAAGATTGAAGGCAAAATGAGAAGCAGGCAGCAGAGGATAAGACAGTTAGATAGCATCACCAGCTCAATGGCATGAATTTGAGCAAACTCCAGGAGATAGTGGAGGACAGAGGAGCCTGCGGGGCTATAGTCCACGGGATCACAGAGAGTCAGACATGACTTAGTGATTGAACAACAACAGACACATGGGAGAGACCGAGGAAAACTGAGTAACTTGGCAGCATTACTGAAGCTCTCAACTTAAATGCCATCCTCAGCTAAAGACAGAGGAGGATGTTGAGGATGGGGGAAAGTCAGTTATGGGAGGTTACCAGGAAAAGCACAATGAATGAGGGTAACATTATTACACAGATTTGTCTTTTCCACAGATAAATTTCTAGAGATTTGGTCATCCTTCTCTCTCTTCCTTGTACTGAAGAAAGAGATGCTCTTAAAACTGTAAACATTTCTTACAAAAGGGCAACTCCCTTCCCATGTCTGCTTTTTCTTAAAAATAATCAGCTTAAAACTTTATGCCAAAGAGACACTTAGGATGGCAAATTCTACTCCTCTATTCTGCTAAGGTGTTAGCTTGCTTCAAAATCTAGTGATGTACTCAGTCTTCTTTTCGTGACGTATTTCAACTTGAACTAGTTTTTATGATTGAAACCTTTTAATATAGCATTCTTTGGCATTGCCTTTCTTTGGGATTGGAATGAAAACTGACTGCAAGGAGATCCAACCAGTCCATTCTAAAGGAGATCAGTCCTGGGTGTTCATTGGAAGGACTGATGCTAAAGCTGAAACTTCAATACTTTGGCCACCTCATGCGACGAGTTGACTCACTGGAAAAGACTCTGATGCTGGGAAAGGTTGGGGGCGGGAGGAGAAGGGGACGACGGAGAATGAGATGGCTGGATGGCATCACTGACTCGATGGCCATGAGGTTGAGTGAACTCCGGGAGCTGGTGATGGACAGGGAGGCCTGGCGTGCTGCAATTCACGGGGTCGCAAAGAGTCAGATACGACTGAGGGACTGAACTGAACTGAAGTGAATATAGCGTATCAATACTCCAAGGTGAGCTAAAATAGAAAGTTCTAACTGCAAATGAGAATAAAGGTTCATTCATTCATTCAACAAATATGAAGCACTCCCTTAATAGCCACTGGATTGTTATCATTAGTCCTAGGACCCTCCTTCAATCCCCACCCAAGACCCTGGGAGCTTATTCTACCCAGAAAGAGGGTATCCTTACCGCCAGGTGAGTTCCTCTGGGTGGAGGATTGCTCAGCATCATTAAGCTGACTTTGTAGCTCTTCTACCCACTGGAAAGCATCCAGCTTCACACTACGCTCATGGGCAAGCCGGCTTCTCACCTGAGTGGAAAAGTGCTTGGGAAGCAGAAATGCTTTTGGAAAGCAGAACTGTTCTATCAGTTCACTGTGAAGGGTGAGGTAGGGGGATTGCCAGGTAGAGTGTGGGTCCAAAGCTATCCCAGGAATACAAGTTTTCAAAAAATTCCCGGTCAGGCTGAACTGAGCCTTATGAAAATCAGGAGCACCAGGAAGGTCAAGAACTTAATCAGCGAGGAACAGAGGCAGCCCTTGGAACACTTTATCCCCTTGTAATAGAAGTTCACTCACAAAAGTTATCTTTTATCGGAGGAGAAGCGGGGAGGGGAGAGGAACCAGTTCACAAGGACCTTGTAGGCCAAGCCCCAGTGCCTGTGGGACCCCTGGATGGCTTCAAGCAAAGACTTGACCTCTCTCCCAGACTTCTAAGTTCCACTAATCATCTGCAGGGAATGCACTGAGCACCATCTCCAGGCCTGACACAAGGCCCACATCCAGAAGACAGCTTCATGTTTGCTCTCCCCTTGCACCCCTGACCCAGAGTCCCCTGGCCAGACAGTCTATGTCCAAAGTGATTCATCTGCATAGATCACAGGCATTTTTTTCTTTTTAAATTTATTTTTTTATTATCTCCTAATTGTTTTAAATTATGAAAAAGTAATAGTGTAACAGGTTGAATAGTGTCTCCCATAAAGTCATGGAGACCTGGAACCTCAAAATGTTACCTTATTTGAAAATAGTTTTCGTGGACGTGATTAAGATGAAGTCATACTGGATTAAAGGGAGGGCTGTAAATTGAATGCTGATGACTTATAAATGGTGGAGCAAGCACAGACGCACACACAGAGATTCAGGGAAGAAGGCCGAATGGAGAGCTGCAGCTGCACGCGGAGGGATACCGGGGACTGCGGGCAGCTGCCAGCAGCCAGGGGAGCCATGGAGCACGTTCTGCCCGAGCTGCCTGGAGGGACCCACATCTTGATTTCAGACTCTGGCCTCCTGAACTGTGAGACAATACATTTTTTAATCCTTTTTTTGTCATCTATTTTGTAAAATTACCCTTACTGACTTCCTAGAGCACTTAAAACAGTCAATCATTTAACCCTCTGATTTCTGTTTCCTAATATATCTGGGGAATTAATTGACTTATTTATTCAATGAATATGTGTGAAACACTTGCCCCAGAAAGTGCTGCTTTGGTTTTTCTATTTTTCCTTTTGTCTTTAATTTCATTCTGTGGTCTCCTTTGTTGGAACTCACATTAGTCCACATGTACATTATTTCCTTTTCTTTTTTTTTGCTTTGGGGTATATTGAAGAAGAACATACTGGGTCTGGAAACCACTTCAGCCTTTCCTTTTTTATTTCTACAATTCCAGAAACACCATGAATAAAATTCCCTTACAATAATACTTGCTGCTTTTCCAGATTACTTGTCAGGATTTTCCAAAAGATCCCTCCTAGCTCAAAGATTAGAGGAAATATGCTTTCCAAGTGGGTGACAAAGATGCCAAGATTCTGGGCCTCATGGCACTCAAGCCATCATCTTTGCTCACAAGCAGCCTGAACAATCACCCAGGTATAGATATTTCCATTTCCCTGCTGTTCCTGGGAGTGACCAAGGTAAGGAACACCGCTGTGGAGGCAAGAGAGATGTGGAGAGGACGGCGAGAAGGAAACCACTCTGGCTGGTGCGCCCTGACCTGTTACCCCTTGCTGGAGTTACCTGTCGGAGTTCTCTCTGAATTTTCTTCTGCTGCAGCTGGCCCAGCTTAGAAGCCCTCTTGGCATCTTCAGTAAGGAGCTGCAGGTGCTGTTCCTTTTGCGCCACATCCTTTAAGAGCTTCTCCATGCTGGAGGCTTTCATTAAATCCAGCTGCTGCCTGTGGAGAGCTTCCTGGGTCACTCTGTGTTCTAACTCTTTCAGCAATTGTGCCTGCAGCAGGAAACAGCCAAAGGAAATGAGAAAGGCACACGGTCTTTCTCAGCAGAGGGAATGAGACGTTTTAACTGTCCCCTCAATTAAAACACTGGCAGAATTGTGTGAAGTGTTCCTGGGTTCAGGTACCACCTCCCAGCCATTCTGTCTTGTCTTGTGCCAACCAGCAGCAAGACCCAACAGTCATACCTACTACAGACTATATCTGCATGTCACTACACCTTTATCACGTGATAGCAACGGAAGGGCTGGACCTGGGGAGAACGGGGTGATGCAATACGTACAGAGCCTGGGCAAGGGAGGCACTAATCTTGCCTCTGTTTTGACTTCTAAAAAAGCCTGGGAAAAGCCAGGTTGCAGATGGTTGAAAAAGAGCAGTAATAATTTGGTTCTGTTCTGAAATGTTTCTAATCAACAGTTACCAGAAGGTCGATCCTTACTTATTATATTAATAATGAGGATTAATATTTGTAGGGTGACCTCACATAATTATACATCATAACGCACTGGCACACCATAATGGAGGAATGAGGGTCCAAAAGGAACAGATTATATTTTATGTCTTAAAATATGCCCAGGCTGTTTCCTAGGCTGTTATTTAAACTCAGCTGTTGTCTCTCTAAACCTGAGGTCTCTGTTTCATTTATGCTCAGAGGGTTGGCACAGTTATTAAGAGCTTAGATTTTAAAAAGCCTTTATTTTGGTGCCAGTTCTTTAGAGCAGCAGTAACTTCTGAAATTAAGATTTAGTGTGGGTCACCAGGAAAGGAACCAAGACTCTCTGCTTGGGGCATAATGCTGATGGCTGGACCACACTCATAGAAAACATGCTTGGAGCGTGAAAGGCAGGTTTTAGAGGCAGAGACTCAGACCCCTAGATGCTCTCTGGGTAAAAAAAAAAAAAAATAGAGAAACACAGAGAGAGAGAGAGAGAGATCAATCTTAGATATGCGCAGTATTTCACCATTTTAGCCAAATATGAATAACAACAAAAGCCTTTTGGCCACTGCCCCTGGTCTCTGGGCTGGAAAGGAGGGAGAAGGGAAGCTGGGGTCCAGGCCATCCTTCTCCAGCAGTGCCGTCTGCTCAGCTTCACACCGCGGCAGTCTGGTGACTGCTATGGGCAGCTCAGTGCCATGCCTCCTGGCCAGAGCGTGTTCACAGAGAGGGAGGAAGAGGGCTTCTGAGCTCAGATACCTGATTCTCCTGCTGCCTGCACATCTTCACATTGTCCGCCTGAGCCCTAGCCAGGGCCTGCCTTAGAGCCAATAGCTGTTGACGAAATAAAACCACTTCTTGTTCTGCCATTAGCCTGATGTTCAAACACTCTTTTTTCATTTGCACAGCTTCCTGTGAACATCCCAAACACAGTAAGGTAGGATATGAGTTTCCTTTCCACATTTTCAGTTTCACAAGCAGTCTCTGAACCATCATCCATCATTCTTTGAAATTTCTGGAAGCATAGAGCTCCCGCTGGCCACTGCCTCCTTAATTTCAGTTAAGAACACTGTGACAGATCAGAGTAAACGAAGACTTGTGGAAACAGTAAGTCAAAGTTTCCAAACCACTATTGATATGTGCTTTGGTTTCAATTTTCCTTAAAACAGATTTTCAACTCACTGTTAGTGCATTTCCTGCCGATAATCACGTTTGAAACCCAAAGATTTGCGGTGCTTTGACAAAGTTTGCCAACTCCATCTTTTCCCTTTCCTTGTGCTAAACTCTCTGATCTGTCCTCTCATTTGTTTCTTTGCCATTTGCTTCTGGCTCATTCCTATTCCTCCCCAGGCTCTGATATTGCCAGTTCCCAAGAAATCCGCAACTGTCAGATTCTTCAAGATCCGTTGGTCTTGCTACCTGACACAAGTGCAGCAGCCGCATCCAGGGAGGCCAGTGCCACCCTTTCCCCTGGCTGGGCGGGGCCTCCCTCCCCCAGCGCTCACCTTCTCAGCCCTGCTCAGCTGGCGCCGGAAGTGCGCCCGCTGCACCACCAGCCTCCAATGGCCCAGGCTCCTCAGTTTGCACACCATGGCGGCCAGGCCGCAGTTGTCCTGCTCCAAGGCCTGCAGCTGCTCCTGCTTAGAAGGCTCACTTTCAGAAAAGGCTGCCCCCAGCACTTTTCTTGGGAAGGACATAAATCCTAACGTCAGAAACATGCCTTCCAGAAGATGAGACAATTGTGCAGTGAGCCCCAGTGCCCCTTTAAAATGCCTGACACAGGCTTTCTCTGGGAAACAGAGCAGGAATGCAACCCACGCAAGTGGCAGGGTCAGACGCTGGGATGAAGTGCTGATACCCCACTCTAAGTGAAATCACATACTTTGGCTGGATCTTCTTTCATTTCTTCGTCAGGCTTGGCGGAGCCCCACTTCTTCTTTAGGCTTTTCATGTTGTCAATCCCTTCTGTTCTTACTTCGCTGATGAGCTCACACACTTTCTGGATCAAATTAAGCTGATTCTCATCCAACTTCTCCTGCAAAGTGCAGACTCAGATTTAGGAAGGACAGTTGAGGAAGAGTCATTTTGCCTTCTAAAACCCAACTTTCAGGAATGATTTCACATTAAAATGTCATCGACCAAACAATTACTCTATCGGGTGTTGTCTGAAAGTGTCACTTGTGGCCCCTTTAGTCCTTTAGTGTTGTCCTCAATCTGCAAGGCTTCATCATCTGCACATCTTAGAGCCTGTGGTTGTCAGATGCCAAGGAGGCAGAAGAATGGGATGTCGCAGGTGGAAAAGCAAATCACCCTCCCACTCCCCCAACGCCCGCCCCCCAGCACCAGAAACACACACAAAGGGTTATTTGGGAATTTGAACCTAGGGATTTTTGCTATGAGGTTTACTCAGCAGAATCTGAGCAGATAAGACACTATCCATGAGCCACTAACAAGGAACTCCATTAAAATAGACACATTAGAGGAAGGAATCAGGCTAGCTGCCTCCCTCTGTAGGCTCCAGCAGAAATCTCATTATCAAACAGCCCGTTTGTTTTGAGTGGCTGTGGCTAACAGCTTATGGTGAAACAGCTTGCTCACTGCTTTGTACAACTTGAAGACCCAGAATCCTTGGGTAAGGAGTGACTGTGGGGTGTCCTGTCACCTCTGAACCACTTCCCTGGAGAGGAAACAGGAGGTTAGTGCTGGGGAGACACAGCAGAAAGTTTGGCTGGTGACCACACAGCAAAAGCTTCACCTCCTTCTTGGGACCCTGGGGTAAAACAGGAATTCCCCACCACCAGGGGCTTGTGCAACTAGCTGAGCCTGAGAAAAGTTAAGAATTTCTCGTCTTGGAATCTGACAAAAGCTAAAAGAAACCTAAGAAATATTTTAAAAATTTCACACCTGAAAGATGGCTTAGTAAATTCTAGACTTCACTGTCTGCTTACACTTTCCTGCAGTGCCACGCCCAATGCAAGTTGGTTTGGATCCCTTAATATTTGTAAGCACTTGTACTTTATGGACACTTCACAGTAAGAAGCAATGTTCAGTCCTCTCTGAAATAACCAGATAAAGGCAGAGAGGCTCAGTGGAAACTCCTCTCAATGGAACAAGTCCAGGAACCACTCTGGAATCCCCTGGGAGGAGGGAGTGATGGAAGGACCCACGTGGAGCTGGCTCTGCGGAGCATCTGATAGCAGGGAAGGGGGCAGATTTGGGGGACTTGGGGGCACAGAGTCAGATACGACTGAAGCGACTTAGCAGCAGCAGTAGCAGCAGGGGGAGGTATGGCTGTACTGCAGTTCTCACTCGTGGGGCTGCTGGACCAGGCTCCATGATGGCCTGTTTTAGGCATGGGTCTCCATCTTACAGCTGCTCAGAAGTCATAAGACAGTGACAGGCTTCCACGGTGCTATGGGCACATGTGCACCCATCACTCCTCTTCTGAGTGGACCTTTACTGACAGGTCAGCAGTTCCCTGACACTGTATGTGCCTAGCTAGTGGGAGTTTTGAGGGTTGTAAAATTTTCAAAAGCTGATTCAAATTCTGAATCTGCCCAGTGAGCTTCTAGGAGGTAGCTGTTGCTACCTACACTGGGGCTTGGCCTGGCCTAGGGTACTGCCCTCTCCTGTTTTGGATGGTTATTCAGTAGACAAAAGAGTAACATAAAACTGTTGGGGTTTGGGAGAAGAACTCCCCCTTGTCTCAACAGCAATCAGATGGTAACAATGCAGTAGAGTGAGGAAAATAACAAATATCTAAATCATTTAAAATTTAGTGTCTCTTTTGGTAAAATTATGACCACCCATCGCTGATTCATTCTCTTCAATGAAAGCCTAGAGCTGGGGCATTCTTGGACCCGACAATCTCTTGTCACAAAGCCCACTCTGTTATTGATCCCTCCGTACAGCCACCATGGGAGTCAGGTACACCCGGGCCTCCATGGAACTGTCCAGACATCCCACCCAGGTCACTTACTTTGATGTGCAAACATGTCACAAACAAAGCTTGGACTAATGCTTCATATTCTTCTTGGACTTCTTTTCTAATTTGCTTTTTGAGATTTAGATTCTCCTCCTCCAAATCTGTGAGTCGGGCTCTCAGGGCAGTGATTTCCATGATCATATTGTGACTGAGTTCTGCAACCTAGTGGCAGAAATATTTTTTTCTTAATGGGAAATAATTCAGGAATTCCAAATAGCCACTGCAGAAAGAGTTCTTTGTATATCAATGTTGAATTGGCACTCTGCTTTGGGCCCAATGAAGAAGGTGAATATCTTGTTGTGCAAGTACAGGCAGAAGCTAAGGAAGGTTCAAGGGTCCCAGAACAGTCCCAGACATATAGTAGGTGCTCAATAAACGGTTGACGAATGAATGAACCCAGAAGAAATGCTACTTAAGCACTTTTCATATGGAGAAAATACTTCAACTGTCTTGGCTTCCATTTCCAAACTGGCCTTCCCTTGACACCTTAGCCTAACTACCTTTTCCTCAGATGGCATGATGACCTGAGAAGAAAACAACACCCCCACCCCCGCCACCACAACCAGTAACAACAAAAAGAAAAAACAAAGCAATAAAAAATAACAAGAGTCACCAAAAAAAAACTAAGGGAAAAAAAGTTTCATTGCTTAAAAAGTACAAACACACTCTTTGGAGGGGACTGCAAGGGACCAGTCATTGACAGGATTTCTACAGGAAGAGGCTCAAGAAGATGATAGCAGCATGTCCAATGTCTTGCTACTGCTGAGACTGTGGATTTGAAAAATGGAGAAGAAAGCTTTTAGAGTAATAATTGGCCTACCTGACCAGCCTTGTCTTCAGGTGGACTTTGACCTCTTCGTATAATGTCTAATTCCTAAAGAGGAAAAAACAGTGAACCGCCGAACTCAAACATTTATTCAGTACAACATGCTCCAGACTTCTCTTATTTGTGTTACTGGTGCTTCGTTTTGAGATCCTCAAGCTCCAACTGGAGCCAAGACTGTAGTTGTTGCCCCACTGCACTTTGGGACAGGATCTCATTTTAAGATGGTCTCATCAGTGAGACCCACGATGCACATCCTGAAGACAGTTTACTCAGGGATCCTGGATTCTTGCTGGACCAGGAACAGCATGAAGTTCCCCATGTTTGCTGAGAGTGGGAAGGTCAGCTGAGGATCTTCTCCAAAGGGCCAGCTGCCTTGTTGTTCACCTCTTATATTCCCCACTAGAAGCCTCCAAGGCATACAACCCAGTATTGCTGGGGCCATCACCATCCCAGCTGAGAAGACCAGAGCCCAAGGAAATAAGCCAATAAGAAAAGAAATTTGGAGAGTACCATTTACCCTGAATTCTTACATTAAGAACACCTCTCGCATTGTGGAGTCACTCCTGGGCCTCCCTACCCACACATTTCCCAGTGTATTTCTCATCTGTCTGGGAACATACTTGCTCCTTCTGGCAGAGCTTCTGTCTAACGTGCTCCAACATATGCTCATAACACATGGAGTAGCTCTCGAAGTTGCTACGTTCTCTGGCCATCACATCACAACCCAGTGAAAGGAGGCAGGCCTCGAGGTGGTCTTTCCTGAAAGTGACCTGAAAGGGAAGGGGCATCACTCACAACAGCTCCCCCAGGGCAGCGCCACCACACGAGTGCTCACGGCACACGTTGCTTTGGCTCACAGACCCACTTCCATTCATCCTCCAACGAAAAACACTGGCGTCAGCCTTGCAAGCTTCTCTTTTAGGTCTGGTCCTAACATCTGCAGGGTCAAGGATAAGAGTACAAATGAGACATCAAGAACAGACTTATGGACACGGCTGGGTGGGGGGAGGGAAGGAGAGGGTGGGATGTATGGAGAGTAACACGGAAACATACATTACCATATATAAAATAGATAGCCAATGAGAATTTGCTGTATGACTCAGGAAACACAAACCAGGGCTCAGTAACAACCTAGAGGGTGGGGATGGGGAGGGAGCTGGGAGGGAGGTTCAAGTGGGAGGGGACATAGGTAAACCCATGGCTGATTCCTGTGGATGTTTGTTAGAAACCAACACAATACTGTAAAGCAATTATTCAATTTAAAAAAAAGTACAAATGGAAGCTCACATTCCGATGTCTAAGTGTCTTAAATATTTAATGGTTATAAATCAAGCTAACTATTAAACGGAAAATGTTTAATTCTTCCACTTTGAAAAACAGACCTTCAAATGACTTGGGAGATCAGGTTTGATTTTATCATTCTTGGACAACTCTGAGTTCAGTGCGGAGATATGGTTACCTGGGGGAGAAGTAGGCCCCGATGTATAGTTTACAGTTTGACACTCTTCGCTCCCTACCTTTGCCTTCAC
Organism: Moschus berezovskii; assembly: GCF_049115385.1. Lineage (NCBI taxonomy): Eukaryota > Metazoa > Chordata > Mammalia > Artiodactyla > Moschidae > Moschus > Moschus berezovskii. Next base: position 46,408,960 of record NC_142469.1, read on the forward strand.
ATCACACTGTGGGACTGGTTGTGGGGAGGGTTGTATATGTGTAAGCAGGCACCCCAGCTGTCCCTGCCCTTGCACAGCTGTCCTCATCTATACCACAGGCCAGAGTGTGCATAAGGTGGTGAGGTCCACTCTCTCTCTGGGGAGGATGATCTGGGGACAAGGCCCTGGATTCAGGGCATCTCAGGGCCCCAGGTGTCTAGAGTATGGTCCAGAAGGGAAGCCAGGGATCTGAGTGGGTGCATCCCCTTGGCTGTGAGGATTTCCTGTGGGGAACAGTGGGGCTGGAGCAGAGCCAGAGGGGCCTCTGAAGTGGGGCATCTGACAGGGGCTCCTCTTGCCTTGGTCAAAGAGCCATAATGCTCACTCTCTAGGCTGTCCCATTTCTTCCCTTTCAACACCTTTTTGAAGAAATGGCCATTAAGGAACAGAGGAAAAGTCTACCCCTCCAAGGCAGATTTAGTTTTAGGTTCCAAGAGAAATGGGAGCCAATATATGGGCAGTAGGGCAGATCTACCCTACCAGCACCTGCATGTCCACGGGAGTGCTTGTGTGTCTCTGCATGTCTATATCAGCCAGTGTGTGTGTCCATTTGTGTGCATGTCTGTGTCTGTACCTCTCTGTGTATGTTGCCACCTGTGAGTATCCATATAGGTCTCTATGTGTCTCTATGTGTCCCTAAGTGTGTTCGTGTGTGTGTGGCCCACTCCAAGATTCAGCCTGCTCACCTGATGCAGTGACTACCCGTGAAACCTCCAGTGTCAGGACTGCTCCAGGCTCGCTGGAAGTCTGCTGTAGAAACTAGGTTCCCTTCCAGCCTGGGGTGGTTCCCCTGGCTCTGATCTGATTATCCTGGTGACACTGTCCCATCAGTACAACCTCCGTGCCACTGACCTCCAGAGAGAGCAGAGACAGGCTTTTACCAGCTGAGTTGTTGAGGCAAATTAACAGAGGTGGCACATAGTGGTAAAACCCAGTACTGATGGAGTGAGGAAAATGGTTTGCTCATCACTGCCGATGGGAAGGGAAATCAGCAAGGTATTCTGGAGGGTGGACTAGCAGCGTCTATGAAGAGATTTTTAAATATTCATGCTCTTTGACCTAGCAATGCCTCTTCTAGGAATTTATCTTTAGAGAATGATAAAAGTTATACACAAAAATATATGTTAACAGATGTTCTTTATAGTAGTCCTTCCAACAGAAAAGAAAATTGGAAGCAACCTAAAGTGCTTAATAATGGAAAACAGGTTGAATCTGCTCATTCATCTATACAAGGAAATACTAAACAGCCACCAAAAACTGTGCTGTGGATGTATGTTTATTGACAACGAAACATATTTATAACATATAGTCAAGTACACCATAACAGAAAGGCATATAGAATAATCTTGTTTTGTTTAAAAAGTATATGAATTCTGCTGCTACTGCTAAGTCACTTCAGTCGTGTCCGACTCTGTGTGACCCCATAGACGGAAGCCCACCAGGCTCCCCCGTCCCTGGGATTCTCCAGGCAAGAACACTGGAGTGGGTTGCCATTTCCTTCTCCAATGTGTGAAAGTGAAAGTGAAGTTGCTCAGTCATGTCCGACCCCTAGTGACCCCACGGACTGCAGCCCACCAGGCTCCTCCATCCATGGGATTTCCTAGGCAAGAGGACTGGAGTGGCTTGCCATTGCCTTCTCCGGATATGAATTCTAAAAGGTTACAAATAAAGCTTGGAAGGAAAGGCACCAAAATAACAATAGTGGCTATCAATAAGGGTAAGCTAATGAGTGTACTTTCTAATACATATTTCTATTTTCTAATATACTTACAAAATGTATATATAATTAAAATAATTAGATATAAAATCTATGTATTAATAAAACATATATGCTAATTAAAAAATAGCAAAACTTTGGTAAAAGTTATCAACTGCAGCAACTTGGCAGGAATGCACTCAAGACCCAGAATGGAATGTCTTGGAGGATTTTATGAGCTGGAGCCAGGCAGTCAGGGGTGGTGCTCAGCCTCCCTCCCTCACTCTCCAGGGCCTCCTCAAGGGGGTCCCTCAGCTGAAGGGGGTGAGGGCAATTCATCCTGCCCCTGGCAAGTGAGCAGTAGGACAGCCAGAGTCAGCTGCTGCCTCCGAGGCAAAGGACACCAAGATTCCATCCCCTGGACCTTGTCTCCTTTATGGTGACAGGACCAAGGCTCCGTGGATTAGCATCCACAAAGGAAACACTTCTCGGACTGAGTACAATGCAAGCCTGAAGCCTTGAGAAGTCATGAGACTGCACTGGAGGCCAGCAGGGTGTGCCCAGTGACCTCAGCCGGGTGGGTGGGGCCCAGTCAGCCACAATTGACTCACCCCTCACTGCCCTGAGCAGCAGTGCCAGTGTGCCAACAGGGCCTCCACAGCTCTTCAGCAGAGCACACTTCTCAAACTAACCCTCCATAACCACTGCAGATAAAGGATCCCAAACAAACAGAAAAGCAGGCTTGAACCACATGGCCCTCTGCCATCCTCTCTTAGCCAGCATGCTATTTGAATGAGCCCAGGTTAAGGAAGCCTTGAGTAAGTATGTGTTATACCAAAGAAGTGAGAATGCTCAGTACTCCCCGGAGCATCTCCAGACGCCAGAGAAATTGTGTTGCTTCCTTCCCTGCAGTGGCTCAACTGAGGCCTTAGGAGCCTGGGCAGAAAGATCAGCTCAAGGGGTTGGCACACAGAGGGTGAGTGTGCAGGCAGGGAGTGAGGTAAGGGCCCCGCCAGGGCATCTGCAGTGGGCACTTGGAATGTGGACCATGTCTGAGCGGGGCAGACAGGCAGCCATGGCTGACAGGTGACAGAGAGGTGCAGGGAGACTCCCAGTTCCTAGCAGTCCCTCTCTGCACATGACCTTTGCTTTTGCAGATGGTGCCCGGCCTCCCAGAGCAGCAGTGGAGCCCCCAGAGAAACATCTACTGTTCTTGTATGAGGTCTCAGAGCAATTTGCTTCTCAAAAGTTGTTCTGCAACTCATCCCTGCATTCCTTGGTCACTAAGAGTCAGCTCAGTGTCAAAGTGCAGCACCAAGGGCCTTCATCTGCCAACTTCCCCTCCAACGCAGGCCCCTGGGTTCCGTAAGAACCAGAGAGATGACCGTTGGCCTGGTGCCCTTTAGGTGTCACCAACACTTAAACCTGAACTGTGTTGGATGGCATCACCTGGAAGGGCATTACCTGGAAGAGCATCACAGTGTCCCATGTATTCTTCTGGAGACTCAGCCTGGGTGAAGGATTGCAGGTGCCAGGCCTTGTTACGACAAAAGTCCCTGCTGGAACAAACTGTGCTTCTCATAGCAATCCATCTAACATCAGGCACACACACTCACAGTGTTTTCATGATATTTCTAAAACCTACCTCTGCTGACAAAATGCTTCAGTGACTTCCCACTGACTCTGGGATGAAATCCAAACTCATAAGGCTTACACACAAGGCCATTCAGCATCTGGCCCTGCTTACTTTTACTCTTAACTCTGCTAGAACCCCCTTCCTAGATTGCTGCCTTCCCTCCCCTGCCCTTTTTCATCTGGCCAATCCTGATTTATGCTTTATAACTTGGTTCAAACAAAATCTTCTCCAGGAATTCTTCCCAGACTACTTCCCATCCCTGCTCCCCCTTGCTAGGTTGTGTTCCCCTTCTCTAAGCTACCACAGCACCCTATTTGTGCCTCCATCAAAGTGCCTAATGTGAAGTACCTTTTCTGGATATCACTGGTTCACCTAACTTTTTCTATAAGTTCTTTCAGAGCAAGGACTGTGTTCTTTACATTTATATCTATAATAAAGTGCTTGGAAAAAAAGGAGATCCATAAACACTTGGTGAATGAGGGAATGACTTTCAGCATATGAATGAAAATGGTTCTGAAATCCACAAAATAGACTATTTCAGTTCTGATTTCCAAAAAAGGTCAGTCTCTAACTTCAGGCCAGGATATTTGGTATAAAATTTGGCCAATATATTAGAACTGATTGTGAAAGTCTGGTCTTCTAGAATTTGGAGAAGGAAGCAAAAATCACAAGATACTAACATGGGTTCAAGAATAGTCAGATCAGATTAACCTTTTCCCTGAGGAAACACAGCAGATGCAATGTATCTGGGTTTAGGCAGGACATCTGAGAAGGTTTCTCATGATGTCCTTTTGGACAAATGGAGAACATGAACTGAGTGACAGGACAATCAAATAAGCTTCTGGTCAGTGCAAGACTGTGCCTAAAGCAACCGTTCAGTGTGGAGGGGACCCAGAGTGGGTAGCATTGCATTGGGATTCATCTGTCATATACTGTTATTAGAAGCTTGAATGAGGATACTCAGGGTAGGCTGATGTGAACTCGGGAGGGTGACCGAGTATGCTGGATGACAAATTCAGATTTTTAAAGATTTCAAGAGGTTCAAAGAGTGAACCAGGCTGAAAAAAAAAAAAAACAAGATCAATAATGTGGAAGCAGCAGGATGCCTGAAGGACTTGTGTGGGCTTCAGGTGGCTATTAGCCTAATGAGTCACCTATGACAAAATCCAACACACTTATGGGTGCTAATCAAAGCACAGCCCCCAGGACAAGGGCACTCTAGGCTGGTCAGACAACCATGAAATTAGAGGAGCCTGACCAGGAGGGTGGGGCACTCCTATAGAGAGATTGTAAGAAAGGAGGCTGGTGTAATCTGAAGGAAGGAAGGCGGGGCTTGGGTTTTCCTTGCATGCTGGTGTGGTCTGCTCTGCACAGGGGCACCCAGCCAGGTGACCGTGATGCCTCCTTCATTTCCATGTCTGTGTCCCTGATATAGGCTGCACTGCCCAGAGGAAAGGGTAACAACTTGTTACCCACCACCCAGAGAAACACCTGTTTGGGTGTGTCCTCCTGGAGCCCACCCCACTTGGAATTTTACAGAAGATTCACACGTGCTAGCAATGGCACCAACGGAGCTTCTCTGACTGACTTGCCCTCAGATATTTGAAGGCTTGTTGTGACGGGTTAGAACCATGATTTGTGGTGTCCCAAGGATAAGAACTAGGATCCGTGGTGGAGATGGTGGGGAGGCCAAATTCAGCTCAGTAAGAGCTGCCAGAAACAGGAGCTGCCAGGAATGGGAGGTAGGGGGTGGCACTGAAAGAGAGGGCACTCCCTGACACTACACATGACCCAGAAGAGTCTTGAGGCCCACCAGGCACAGATTTTGGAGAGAGCTAACATCCTGGACAACCGCCAGCTGCTACCAGCCTCATCAGTGCACCCTGAGTTTCGGCTAGGCCTGATGTGGGCTTGCCCTGTTTATTAACACCCAGATTTCTTTCCTAGAAGATCCTGTCTTCAATGTTGGGGTGAAGTATATAGATAAAGGACAAGCAGATCTTAAGCCACAAACTTTTTTTTTGCTTTTGTCATGGAAAAATGTAAAAGATTTGTCGTTTTAGTCATTTTTAAGTGTACAGTTCAGTGGCATGAAATACATTCACACTGTTGTGTGATCAATCTCTGGAACTCTTTCCATGTTGCAAAACTGAAACCCTATACGTTGACAAATACCATTCTACTTTCTGTATCTTTGAATCTGACTACATTAGATACCTTGCATAAATGGAATCACACAGCATTTACGTTTCTGTGATTGGCTTGTTTCACTTAATAGAATGTTTTCTATGATGAAGCATGTGTAAGAATTTCCTTCCCTTTAAGGAAGGTCATAAAATTTTTTGATACAAACATTTTTCTGCACATGCCCCACCTTAATCACCTCTGTATCTCTGAAGGAGAAACACTGACCTGTAGGGACCCAGGAGGAAAAACTTTACCCCCTCATCAGAATACATAGTTTTAAACTGGGTATAAATGAAAGCTTAAAGCAAATACATGTAAATCACATATGAACTCTGAGGAAGAGTGTACGTCTCACTAACCTTGTGAATTCTCTGCCTTACAAGTAAGAACTGAAATGCTTATTGTAAAATTATGGAGAATATTTGAAGAGCTTCAGTTCAGTCTCTCAGTCGTATTCTTCACGCTCAGTCGTTCAGTCTTCACAGTCCAACTCTCACATCCACACGTGACCATGGGAAAAACCATAGCCTTGACTACACGGACTTTGTTGGCAAAGTAACGTCTCTGCTTTTTAATATGCTGTCTAGGTTGGCCATAACTTTCCTTCCAAGGAGTAAGCGTCTTTTAATTTCCTGGCTGCAGTCACCAACTGCAGTGATTTTGGAGCCCCAAAGAATAAAGTCTGACACTGTTTCCACTGTTTCCCCATCTATTTCCCACGAAGTGATGGGACCAGATGCCATGATCTTCGTTTTCTGAATGTTTAGCTTTAAGCCAACTTATTCACTCTCCTCTTTCACTTTCATCAAGAGGCTCTTTAGTTCCTCTTCACCTTCTGCCATAAGGGTAGTGTCATCTGCATATCTGAGGTTATTGATATTTCTTCCAGCAATCTTGATTCGAGCTTGTGCTTCTTCCAGCCCAGCATTTCTCATGATGTACTCTGCATAGAAGTTAAATAAGCAGGGTGACAATATATAGCCTTGATGTACTCCTTTTCCTATTTGGAACCAGTCTGTTGTTCCATGTCCAGTTCTAACTGTTGCTTCCTGACATGCACATAGGTTTCTTAAGAGGCAGGTCAGGTGGTCTGGTATTCCCATCTCTTTCAGAATTTTCCACAGTTTATTGTGATCCACACAGTCAAAGGCTTTGGCATAGTCAATAAAGCAGAAATAGATGTTTTTCTGGAACTCTCTTGCCTTTTCGATGATCCAGCAGATGTTGGCAATTTGATCTCTGGTTCCTCTGCCTTTTCTAAATCCAGCTTGAACATCTGGAAGTTCATGGTTCACGAATTGCTGAAGCCTGGCTTGGAGAATTTTGAGCATTACTTTACTAGTGTGTGAGATGAGTGCAACTGTGTGGTAGTTTAAGCATTCTTTGGCATTGCCTTTCTTTGGGATTAGAATGAAAACAGACCTTTTCCAGTCCTGTGGCCACTGCTGAGTTTTCCAAATTTGCTGGCATATTGAGTGCAGCACTTTCACAGCATCATCTTTCAGGATTTGAAAGAGCTCAACTGGAATTCCATCATCTCCACTGGCTTTGTTCATGGTGATGCTTTCTAAGGCCCACATGACTTCACATTCCAGGATGTCTGGCTCTAGGTGAGAGATCACACCATCGAGATTATCTGGGTTGTGAAGATCTTTTTTGTACAGTTCTTCTGTGTATTCTTGCCACCTCTTAATATCTTCTGCTTCTGTTAGGTCCATACCATTTCTGTCCTTTATTGAGCCCATCTTCAATTTTCTTGAAGAGATCTCTAGTTTCCCATTCTGTTGTCTTCCTCTATTTCTTTGCATTGATTGCTGAGGAAGGCTTTCTTATCTCTCCTTGCTATTCTTTGGAACTCTGCATTCAGATGCTTATATTTTTCCTTTTCTCCTTTGCTTTTCACTTCTCTTCTTTTCACAGCTATTTGTAAGGCCTCCTCAGACAGCCATTTTGCTCTTTTGAATTTCTTTTCCATGGGAATGGTCTTGATTCCTATCTCTGTACAATGTCACGAACCTCTGTCCATAGTTCATCAGGTACTCTATCAGATCTAGTCCCTTAAATCTATTTCTCACTTCCACTGTATAATCATAAGGGATTTGATTTAGGTCATACCTGAATGGTCTAGTGGTTTTCCCTACTTTCTTCAAGTTAAATCTGAATTTGATCTGAGCCACAGTCAGCTCCTGGTCTTGTTTTTGCTGACTGTATAGAGCTTCTCCATTTTTGGCTGCAAAGAATATAATCAGTCTGATTTTGGTGTTAACCATCTGGTGATGTCCATGTGTAGAGTCTTCTCTTGTGTTGTTGGAAGAGGGTGTTTGCTATGACCAGTGCCTTCTCTTGACAAAACTCTATTAGCCTTTGCCCTGCTTCATTCCGTACTCCAAGGCCAAATTTCCCTGTTACTCCAGGTGTTTCCTGACTTCCTACTTTTGCATTCCAGTCCCCTATAATGAAAAGGACATCTCTTTTTGGTGTTAGTTCTAAAAGGTCTTGTAGTTCATCAGGCACTCTATCTATCAGGTCTAGTCCCTTAAATCTATTTCTCACTTCCACTGTAAAATCATAAGGGATTTGATTTAGGTCATATCTGAATGGTCTAGTGGTTTTCCCTACTTTCTTCAAGTTAAGTCTGAATTTGGCAATAAGGAGTTCATGATCTGAGCCACAGTCAGCTCCCGGTCTTGTTTTGGCTGACTGTATAGAGCTTCTCCATCTTTGGCTGCAAAGAATATAATCAGTCTGCAAAGAATATAATCAATCTGATTTTGGTGTTGACCATCTGGTGATGTCCGTGTGTAGAGTCTTCTCTTGTGTTGTTGGAAGAGGGTGTTTGCTATGACCAGTGCATTCTCTTGGCAAAACTCTATTAGCCTTTGCCCTGCTTCATTCCGTACTTCAAGGCCAAATTTGCCTGTTACTCCAGGTGTTTCCTGACTTCCTACTTTTGCATTCCAGTCCCCTATAATGAAAAGGACATCTTTTTTTGGTGTTAGTTCTAAAAGGTCTTGTAGGTCTTCATAGACCATTCAACTTCAGCTTCTTCAGCATTACTGGTTGGGGCATAGGCTTGGATTACTGTGATATTGAATGGTTTGCCTTGGAAATGAACAGAGATCATTCTGTCATTTTTGAGATTGCATCCAAGACATTACTTTGCCAACAAAGGTCCGTCTAGTCAAGGCAATGGTTTTTCCCGTGGTCATGTATGGATGTGAGAGTTGGACTGTGAAGAAAGCTGATCGCCAAAGAATTGATGCTTTTGAACTGTGGTGTTGGAGAAGACTCTTGAGAGTCCCTTGGAGACTGCAAGGAGATCCAACCAGTCCATTCTAAAGGAGATCAATCCTGGGTGTTCATTGGAAGGACTGATGCTGAAGCTGAAACTCCAATACTTTGGCCACCTCATGCGACAAGTTAACTCACTGGAAAAGACTCTGATGCTGGGAAGGATTGGGGGCGGGAGGAAAAGGGGATGACAGAATGAGATGGCTGGATGGCATCACCGACTCGATGGACATGAGTTTGAGTGAACTCCGGGAGTTGGTGATGGACAGGGAGGCCTGGCGTGCTGTGATTCATGGGGTCGCAAAGAGTCAGACACGACTGAGTGACTGAACTGAACTGAACTGCATTTCGGACTCTTGTTGACTATGATGGCTACTCCATTTCTTCGAAGGGATTCCTGCCCACAGTAGTAGATATAATGGTTGTAAATGTGAAGAAAATGTTTCAGAAAACTGAGCACATTTTGCTAAGGGAGGCTTTAAAAATGATTGAATTTCAAAGGAAACTAGAGTCATACCTACTTACTGCACTTTGGTGTAATTTGTTAAAGATGCTAAAAACTCTGTTATAGCCAAATATCTACATATCCACTCCTATCCTGCCCTTTCAGTAGATTCTTTTGATTTAGAAAGGTACTTTCTGTCAATAGTAAACAGTTCAAAACTCCAAGGACTATATGTATGACTGTTGTATGTATTGACTATATATCATTGTTGCATCTGGTCCCATCACTTCATGGGAAATAGATGGAAAAACAGTGGAAACAGTGTCAGACTTTATTTTTTTGGGCTCCAAAATCACTGCGGATGCTGATTGCAGCCATGAAATTAAAAGACGCTTGCTCCTTGGAAGGAAAGTTATGACCAACCTTGATAGTATATTAAAAAGCAGAGACATTACTTTGCCAACCAAGGTCCGTCTAGTCAAGGCAATGGTTTTTCCCGTGGTCATGTATGGATGTGAGAGTTGGACTGTGAAGAAAGCTGATCGCCGAAGAATCGATGCTTTTGAACTGTGGTGTTGGAGAAGACTCTTGAGAGTCCCTTATACTGCAAGGAGATCCAGCCAGTCCATTCTAAAGGAGATCAATCCTGGATGTTCATTGGAGGGACTGATGCTAAAGCTGAAACTGCAATACTTTGGCCACCTCATGCGACGAGTTGACTCACTGGAAAAGACTCTGATGCTGGGAAAGGTTGGGGGCAGGAGGAGAAGGGGACGACGGAGAATGAGATGGCTGGATGGCATCACCGACTCTGTGGACATGAGTTTGAATGTACTCCGGGAGTTGGTGATGGACAGGGAGGCCTGGCGTGCTGTGATTCATGGGGTCGCGGAGAGTCGGACACGACTGAGCGACTGAACTGAACTGAACTGAACTGATAGAGTTGTTATGAATTCAAATACCAATTCAGTTCAGTTCAGTCGCTCAGTCGTGTCCGACTCTTTGCGACCCCATGAATCACAGCACGCCAGGCCTCCCTGTCCATAACCAACTCCCAGATACCAATAAATACATACAAATTATTGATACTGGCTTCCTTTGGGAGAGGAAACTGGAGATGATGGAGTGGAGGACATGTGAAAATGCTATCTTTTGGAGCTGTTTTTTTTTTTTCATATTGTTCATTTAAAAATGTTTTCTAGGTAGTGTTTTCATAGGCTATTTTGTTTTTTCTTAAATTTTTTGTACTAAAAAATCAACAACAGGAAATGTTGCTAAAAATAACTCATCCATAAATAAGCTCCAAGGTTATGTTAAAAATTGGCCAAATCTGAAATTAGCCAACATGCATATTATAATTACTCTCCCATCTTAGTTAAAAATCAGTCTTTTTCCAAAATTAAAATGGTAACATATGATTTCTACTTTGAGTTCAGGCTGTTTTCATATCTTCACTTTAGGGGAGTAAGGGAAGCATTAGGAGATGTATTGAAAAGAAAGTCTTTCTCATTTGGGTTTGTTTAAAAAAAAACCAAACAACACTCTAGAATGACTAATTTTCACCTCATACCTCTAATCCACCATCCTGGTAATTCTCCAATAATCTCTGTACAAAATTTTCAACTATTTGCGGTCTGATAATTGAAAAGTTTTCTTCCATGACTTGGTGTTTCCAAAGGTCTAGGGAAAGAAACACCAATAATAGTATCAGGAAACATTGAATAACTATTAATACTTACAAGTTGGCGACTGTCCAAGACATAACGCAAGGTGTCATTTCCAAATACACAAAAACTAACGGGTGAGGGAGGGGAGGTGGTGGTTGAGGATACAGGATCCTCCAGAACGTGGGAATAAGGGCGATCTCTAACAAGATTCCTAAGATAAGATTTGGAAAACACCTCTGAAGCCCAGTGCACAATATTTTGTTACCATAACTAAATATCCCAAATCAAATGTAATTATTGACCTTATATGACATCTGTTTTCATAAAGTCTCTACATGTAACTGAACAATTATTTTGACCTAACACAACTATCAGAAATAAATGAGCTATTATATTTATCTATTTAAGTACATTTAAGTGTTACAAATTCAAGCAAGTTGAATACTGAGTTAATTTTAAAAGGTCAGGAAATTCAAAAGAAAGAGTCACAGATTAGAAATGTAGAGAGCTGCAGAATATGAACTTTAGCTCCTGTACTGAGGCAGCAACGAGGCTGACACACATGTGATAAGTGAAAAAGTGAAAGTGAAAGTCGTTCAGTCGTGTCTGACTCTTTGCTGCCCCATGGACTATACAGTCCATGAAATTCTCCAGGCCAGAATACTGGAATGGGTAGCCTTTCCCTTCTGCAGGGGAATCTTCCCAACCCAGGAATCAAACCCAGGTCTCCCGCATTGCAGGCAGATTCTTTACCAGCTGAGCCACGAAGGAAGGATATGATAAGCCATATACACAATTATTGAGTAGCATTGTTTAGGACATCAAAAACTTAGAAACAACACACAAACTATGGTGTATCCTTCCAATGGGATAGTATGCAACTGTAACAAAAGAGAAGAATTTCTCTATGTACTGATGTGAAAAGAAAATTCATAGATTGTTAAGTGGAAAATGCAAGGTGTAGAACAGTAGATATAAAATCCTATCTTTTATAAGAAAGATACAGTAAATACAATAAAGGGAGAGGCCATCCCCTCAAGCCTATTCAAGGTCATTGCTCCAAAAATTTGGCTTTCTCTGATATCATCATTTCTGTTTCCCTGGATCCTTCACAACCGTTCCGTTCCGTCGCTCAGTCGTGTCCGACTCTTTGCGACCCCGTGGACTGTAGCCTACCAGGCTTCTCCATCCATGGGATTCTCCAGACAAGAATACTGGAGTGGGTTACCGTTTCCTTCTCCAGGGGATCTTCCCGACCCAGGGGTCGAACCCGGGTCTCCCGCATTGGAGGCAGATGCTTTAACCTCTGAGCCACCAGGGAAGCCCAGTCATCACAACAGCACACATTATTTCTTCAACCTCATAAAAATCCTCCACTTGACCCCATTTCTCATGTCAGCCTTTGCTTCATTCCTTTGCTCCTTTCTCAGCAAAACTCTCCAAAAGAGATGTCTACACTTATTGTCTGTGACTTCTTTCAAAGTCCTTCCTAGACCCGCTCATCCAGCTGTTACCTTCACCATTCCACTGAAAGTGATTCTGTCATAAACACCAGTGACCTCAATGTGGCTAAAACCACTGTTTCTACTTGACTTCCAGTAACATTTCACACAATTTTCCACTTCCTCTTGCTTGAGAAACTTCCATCACCAAATGTTGGGGGACCACTCTGTCCTAGTTTTCCTCTACCTCACTGTTTCTTTTTTTTTTTTTGAAATGAACAGAGGAAAATTTATGCGTCGAACCTGGACTGGTCACTTATGATAATATACATGCTACAATTCCATTCTCCCCAATCATTCCACCTTCACCCTCTCCCACAGAGTCCCAAAGACTGTTCTAAATGCCTATGTCTCTTTTGCAGTCTCTTATACAGGGTTTAGGTTACCATTTTTCTAAATTCCATATATATGCGTTAATATACGGTATTGATGTTCTTCTTTCTGGCTTACTTCACTCTGTATAATTGGCTCCAATTTCATCCACCTCATTAAAACTGATTCAAATGCATTCTTTTTGATGGCTGAGAAATACTCCATTGTGTATATGTACCAAAGCTTTCTTGTGTGGAGATTCCTCAGAAAACTGGAAATAGAACTGCCATATGATCCAGCGATCGCACTCCTGGGCATACACACCGAGGAAACCAGAATTGAAAGAGACACATGTACTCCAATGTTCATTGCAGCACTGTTTATAATAGCCAGGACATGGAAGCAACCTAGATGTCCATCTACCTCACTGTTTCTTGTAGGCTTCTTTTTCTGGTTTTCTTTCTACCCCCCAGCCCCACCCAGCTCTTAACATTAGAGTGTCCTAGGACTCAGCCCTTGGTTTGCCTTATTTTTTTTTTCAGTCTATACTCACCCCCTTGACTATTTCATCTAGTATCATGGCTAAATACCATCTATATGCTGACAACTCTCAAATTTAGATCAAATGCCCACTTGGCATCTCTTCTTGTATGTCTGAAAGGCATTTCAAACTTCACTCGTGCATAATTAAACTTCTGATCTTCCCTCCCTAACTTGCCATCTCAGCAGATGGCAATTTAGTTTTACCAAATGCTGAGGTCAAAAATCTTGGAGTCATCATGGACTCTTCTCTTTTCTCCAAACCCCATACCCAATCCATCAATGACTACTTCAAAAATATGCCCAGAATCTTACCACTTAATACTTCCACTGCTCCTAACTTGTTTGATTCACCATCTTCTCTTGCTCGGATTAATGCAATAGCCTCAAAACCAACCTCTCCCTTCTTCAGCCTTTTCTTTCCAACACAGCAGCCAGAGAAATTCTATTCAAAAATAAGTCAGATCATGCCACTCAAATTCTGGGACAGGCTCCCCATCACATTCAGAATAAACACTGAAGTCCTCACGAGATCCTTCATGATATTGCCCTTTCATGTTTCCTCTCTGCCATCTCCTACTGCTTTCCCTCACCCTCTCCACTGCAGCTACACTTGGGTCTTTGCTGTTCCGTAAACATGACAGGTATGCTCTGCTTCAGGGCTTTGTATGGGTTGTCTTTCTGTCTGCAATGCTCTTCCTCCAGATACCTGCATAGCTAACTTCTTCACTTTCTTCAATTTCGCTCAAAATGTCACTTTCTCAGTAAAGTCTATCCTGACCTCCCTATTTAAAACGACAATGTGTCCCTTCAAACCACCACACCACCATCCTCCTCACTCCACTATTTTCTTATTTCTTATGTGCCTTGATTATTGTTGGTCTATCCCCTACAAGATGATAAATTCCATGAGAATAAGGATTTTTGTTCCATGACAGTTAGGATGGACAACAGTCCTCCCTTATTCATGGTTTTGCTTTCTGCAGTTTTAGTTGCCTGTGGTCAACTGCAGCCTGCAAATACTAGATGGAAAATTGCAGAAATAAACAATTAATACATTTTAAACTGAGCACTGTTTTGAGTATCACAATGAAATCTTGTGCCATCCAGCTATGTTCTGCCCCACCTGGGATCCCCAACCACTAACATAGTCTTCTCCTGGCATCAAAGCATGGGCATCACAACGGCTGTATGATCCAGGATCACCCAAAGCAGAGGATCCCCCTTCTGACCTACCATAGCAGCTCAATGGAAGCCTGAAGAGTGCTAAATCACAGTGCCGACGTCACTTTCTCTCGTCACATAGGCATTTCATCATCTCATACCATTACACAAAGAAGGGTGAGAATGGTATGCTATTTTGGGAGAGACTATATTCACATAACTCTTATTACAATATATTGTAATTTTTTAATTTTTTTATTACGACTTCCCTGGAGGCTCAGACGGTAAAACGTCTTCCTACAATGCGGGAGACCTTAATTTCTTACTGTGCTAAACTTACAAATTAAACTTTATCACAGGTATGTATTATAGAAAAAAACATAGTATATATGTAAAGACACTACATACTCAAATATGTATACATATTTTAGCAGGCAATGGCAACCATGAGCTCAGATGGTAAAGAATCCACCTGCAGTGTGGGAGACCTGGGTTCAATCCCTGGGTTGGGAAGATCCCCTGGAGGAGGGAATGGCAACCCACTCCAGTATTTTTGCCCGGAGAATTCTATAGATAGAGGAACCTGGCGGGCTACAGTCCATGGGGTCACAAAGAGTTGGATACAACTGAATGACTTTCACTTCACTTTATTGTTAATTTCTTACTGTGTTTAACTCATAAATTGAACTTTATCATAGGTATGTATGTATAGAAAAAATATACACTATGTTTACTATAGTATACAATGTATCAGAGTGGGCAATGGCAACCCACTCCTGTATTCTTGCCTGGAGAGTCCTATGGACAGAAGAGCCTGGTGGGCTACAGTCCTTGAGGTCACAGAGAGTCGGGCATGACTGAAGCAACTGAGTATATATACGTGTGTGTGTGTGTGTGTGTGTAGGGTTTGGTACTATCCCCAGTTTCAGACATCCTTTAGGGGTGTTCGAACATGCTCTCCACAGAAAAGGGGGGACTACTATATGCCCGAAATAGTGCTTAAAATATATAGCCTAGAAAATAGCAGGTGCTTAGGAAATAGGTATTGAATAAAAGGATGAATTAGTGTATGTATAAAAAGCACTGAAAGGATACAGTAAAAACTGAAAAAGATGATTACGTGTCATTTTGAGTTTTGAACCAGGTGAACACATTATCTGTTAAAAAAAACAAAATCAAGTTAAATGTATGACAGTGCTGCAACAATGAAGTATGTCAACACTAACTTCCATGTGGGAGAGCAAGAGTACCTGTGCACGGTAATTATGCTGGGTGGGGCCTATTTCCTTGTGCATGGTGCCAGGAGAGTCATTTTTTTAAAAAATTAAGGTATAATTGACCTACAACATTGTGTTAGTTCCAGGTTCAAATAGTGATTCAATATTTCTATAGATCACAAAATGATCACCACCACAAGTCTAGTTACTGTCTCACCATACACACTGACAATATTATGAACTATATTCCCTATGCTGTACATTTCATCCCTGTGACTCATTTATTTTGCAGCTGGAAGCCTGTACCTCTTAACCTCCCTCACCTATTCTCTCCTCTTCCCACTCCAGGGGAGTCTTGAAACAGAGAGACCTATGGTGTCAGAGGTAGGAGCCAAGCCCTGTTCCTCCGCTCCCTTTTCTGTTGGGGGTGGGACTGGCCCTCAGCAAGTGCACCCACAGGGCCTCTCCCTGCCTCTGGCTGTTTCTAATTTTAGATGGGATTTCCTACTCATACTTCCATTTTTCTGACATGAGACTCAGTACACACAAGAGAAAGCATCCAGCAAACTCCTCCCAGAAATGTGGTATGACAGAGCAGGAGCCTCTGGTATTTACATTTTCTGTTATTTACTGGGGATCCTGGTTTTCAAAACGGGATTCCACATTTCTTCTACAATTGGCTACTTTCCATCATAAACAAATAAATCTGATTTTGTTTTTTTCTTTAGGATAATGAAAGTAAATAGACATATCGCCACTCTCCTAATATAGTTGAAGTAGGAAATCCAAAAGAATTAATGTTGTGACTAGAAGTTCATGCTTCTAAGAAGTTTAAGACTTTCACAAATCTAAACTTTGACAAGACAGAGCTCATGTACGCTTCAGAAATTCTCAGATAAGGAAGTGCGTATAGGGTTTTTCTTCCAGGGTACTCTCCTGGCAGGTCACTGGCTCACAGATAAGCCCAGCAAGGGGCTACACACTTCTAGTTTGGAGACCTTCCCCTGCCAAATGCCTACAAAGCTGGTTTGGGGTTTAGCTATGGGCTTAGCTGAGGGAGCAACCCCACGACCAAGGAGCGGCAGCTGAGTGGGTGCAGGAGGGCCGAGAGGAGCTACTCCACATACTAAGTCAGCAGGGGAGACTCATCCAAGGTAAGGAGCAGCGGCTGCACTTGGCTGGAACAGCTGTGAAGAGATACACCACGTCCAAGGTAAGAGAAACCCAAGTAAGACAGTAGGTGTTGTGAGAGGGCATCAGAGGGCAGACACACTGAAATCATAATTACAGAAAACTAGCTAATCTGATCACATGGACCACAGCCTTGTCTAACTCAATGAAACCAAGCCATGCCACGAGGGGCCACTCAAGACGGATGGGTCATGGTGGAGAGGTCTGACAGAATGTGGTCCACTGGAGAAGGGAATGGAAAACCACTTCAGTATTCTTGCCTTGAGAACCCCATGAACAGTATGAAAAGGCAAAATGATAGGACACTGAAAGAGGAACTGCCCAGGTCATTAAGTGCCCAGTATGCTACTGGAGATCAGTGGAGAAATAACTCCAGAAAGAATGAAGGGATGGAGCCAAAGCAAAAAGAATACCCAGTTGTGGATGTGATTGGTGATAGAAGCAAAGTCCGATGCTATAAAGAGCAATATTGCATAGGACCCTGGAATGTTAGGTCCATGAATCAAGGCAAATTGGAAGTAGTCAAAGAAGAGTGTATCTCGACATTCTAGGAATCAGTGAACTAAAATGGACTGAAATGGGTGAATTTAACACAGATGACCATCTACTACTGTGGGCAGGAATCCCTAGGAAGAAATGGAGTAGCCATCATGGTCAACAAAAGAATCCAAAATGCAGTACTTGGATGTAATCTGAAAACCGACAGAATGATCTCTGTTTGTTTCCAAGGCAAACCATTCAATATCACGGTAATCCAAGCCTATGCCCCAACCAGTAATGCTGAAGAAGCTGAAGTTGAATGGTCTATGAAGACCTACAAGACCTTTTAGAACTAACACCAAAAAGAGATGTCCTTTTCATTATAGGGGACTGGAATGCAAAAGTAGGAAGTCAGGAAACACCTGGAGTAACAGGCAAATTTGGCCTTGAAGTACGGAATGAAGCAGGGCAAAGGCTAATAGAGTTTTGTCCAGAGAAGGCACTGGTCATAGCAAACACCCTCTTCCAACAACACAAGAGAAGACTCTACACATGGACATCACCAGATGGTTAACACCAAAATCAGACTGATTATATTCTTTGCAGCCAAAAATGGAGAAGCTCTATACAGTCAGCAAAAACAAGACCAGGAGCTGACTGTGGCTCAGATCAAATTCAGATTTAACTTGAAGAAAGTAGGGAAAACCACTAGACCATTCAGGTATGACCTAAATCAAATCCCTTATGATTATACAGTGGAAGTGAGAAATAGATTTAAGGGACTAGATCTGATAGAGTACCTGATGAACTATGGAT
Organism: Moschus berezovskii; assembly: GCF_049115385.1. NCBI lineage: Eukaryota > Metazoa > Chordata > Mammalia > Artiodactyla > Moschidae > Moschus > Moschus berezovskii. The sequence continues at coordinate 46,427,143 of NC_142469.1, forward strand.
GGAGGTTCGTGACATTGTACAGAGATAGGAATCAAGACCATTCCCATGGAAAAGAAATTCAAAAGAGCAAAATGGCTGTCTGAGGAGGCCTTACAAATAGCTGTGAAAAGAAGAGAAGTGAAAAGCAAAGGAGAAAAGGAAAGATATAAGCATCTGAATGCAGAGTTCCAAAGAATAGCAAGGAGAGATAAGAAAGCCTTCCTCAGCAATCAATGCAAAGAAATAGAGGAAAACAACAGAATGGGAAACTAGAGATCTCTTCAAGAAAATTAGAGATACCAAAGGAACATTTCATGCAAAGATGGGCTCAATAAAGGACAGAAATTGTATGGACCTAACAGAAGCAGAAGATATTAAGAAGAGGTGGGAAGAATACACAGAAGAACTGTACAAAAAATGATATTCATGACCCAGATAATCACAATGGTGTAATCACTCACCTAGAGCCAGACATCCTGGAATGTGAAATCAAAATGGGTCTTAGAAAGCATCACCATGAACAAAGCCAGTGGAGATGATGGAATTCCAGTTGAGCTATTTCAAATCCTGAAAGATGATGCTGTGAAAGTGCTGCACTCAATATGCCAGCAAATTTGGAAAACTCAGCAGTGGCCACAGGACTGGAAAAGATTAGTTTTCCTTCCAATTCCAAAGAAAGGCAATGCCAAAGAATGCTCAAACTGCTGCAAAATTGCACTCATCCCACAAGCTAGTAAAGTAATGTTCAAAATTCTCCAAGCCAGGCTTCAGCAATACGTGAACCATGAACTTCCAGATGTTCAAGCTGGATTTAGAAAAGGCAGAGGAACCAGAGATCAAATTGCCAACATCTGCTGGATCATCGAAAAAGCAACAGAGTTCCAGAAAAACATCTATTTCTGCTTTATTGACTATGCCAAAGCCTTTGACTGTGTGGATCACAATAAACTGTGGAAAATTCTGAAAGAGATGGGAATACCAGACCACCTGACATGCCTCTTGAGAAACCTATATGCAGGTCAGGAAGCAACAGTTAGAACTGGACATGGAATGACAGACTGGTTCCAAATAGGAAAAGGAGTACATCAAGACTGTATATTGTCACCCTGCTTATTTAACTTATATGCAGAGTACATCATGATAAATGCTGGGCTGGAGGAAGCACTAGCTGGAATCAAGATTGCTGGGAGAAATATCAATAACCTCAGATATGCAGATGACACCACCCTTATGGCAGAAAGTGAAGAATAACTAAAGAGCCTCTTGATGAAAGTGAAAGGGGAGAGTGAAAAAGTTGGCTTAAAGTTCAGCATTCAGAAAACTAAGATCATGGCATCTGGTCCCATCACTTCATGGGAAATAGATGGGGAAACAGTGTCAGACTTTATTCTTTGGGGCTCCAAAATCACTGCAGATGGTGATTGCAGCCATGAAATTAAAAGATGCTTACTCCTTGGAAGGAAAGTTATGACCAACCTAGATAGCATATTAAAAAGCAGAGACTATTTTGCCAGCAAAGGTCCATCTAGTCAAGGCTATGGTTTTTCCAGTGGTCATGTAAGGATATGAGAGTTGGACTGTGAAGAAAGCTGAGCGCAGAAGAATTGATGCTTTTGAATTGTGGTGTTGGAGAAGACTCTTGTGAGTCCCTTGGACTGCAAGGAGATCCAACCAGTCCATCCTAAAGGAGATCAATCCTGGGTGTTCATTGGAAGGACTGAAGCTGAGGCTGAAACTCCAATACTTGGGCCACCTCATGCAAAGAGTTGACTCATTGGAAAAGACCCTGATGCTGGGAGGGATTGGAGGCAGGAGGAGAAGGGGACGACAGAGAATGAGATGGCTGGATGGCATCACCAACTCGATGGACATGAGTTTGGGTAAACTCCAGGAGTTGGTGATGGACAGGGAGGCCTGGCGTGCTGCAATTCACGGGGTCTCAAAGAGTCGGACACGACTGAGCGACTGAACTGAACTGAACTAGCTGAGGGGAAATATTCTATTTACTACAGGTTTGAGAATCTTCCCATAATGCTTCTTCCTCCTGAGTTCAAGTTCAGACATGCATCTGCATCTGTGTGCAGCAGTCAGGGGAAGTCAGGGTGAGTAGAATTTTTCCAACAGAAGCATTTCCTGGCCAGGTGGTGTTCGTGGTCTCCAAATGTGTTTTATTTTCGGTGTTGTGTGTGGCCACGGCTTCTCTAAGAAGAAATGTGGAGGTGGGAGGGAGATAGCATACTGGGGGTTCAATTAGGGCTTTTTCTTCCCTTTTACTCTGTTCCCAGGTCATTTGATTGAAGGAAACTTTGACTTCCTGGTGGCCAAACCACTTCCCCTCTCTTCTCTGAGCACCCTACCTGCCCCACCCCCTACACAGCCCCCTTCCTCTAGGAAGGGCACCTTGATTTGGCAGCACTTCACTTCTCTAACCCCTGGAGAAGGAAATGGCAACCCACTCCAGTATTCTTGCCTGGAGAATCCCATGCACAGAGAAGTCTGATGGGCTACAGTCCATGGGGTGGCAAAGAGTCAGACATGACTAAGCACACAATACAGCACTTCTCTAAGACAACCACAAACTCACTGTGCCTGAGCAGCCCCTGTATCCTAAGCCAAGGCAGAACTGAAGGCACACGACTGCCAACAATCACGGTTGTTTTCTTGACCAGCAGGGTGGTGGTGTTGGGGAGTGGGTAGGTTGAAAGCCTTACTGCTTCAAGCATATGCATGAATTCTGTACTCCTTTGCTTCTCAAAATGCTGCCCAGAACACTAGTTCTTTGAGTTGATGAAAGATATTCCCAAGGTTCTGTGGTCATATAAATTCAAAGAACATTTCATGCTCTCTCTGAAGATTCACAATACACAGTAGGACAGTAAAGGCTCTGAGAAGGTCTGGAGTAAGGGGACCTTTCTAACATTATTTCCTCTCATAGTCTCCCAAACACTTTTAAAAAGGTAATAAAACCCTTACCTTCTTCCCTAACCCCTGCAAGTAGAAATCCTCCTGTCCAAGGCAATCAAGAGTAAGAGTTGGTTGGTCAATCATAAAAAGTCTGTTAAACCAGAGAATGCTTTAAAAATGACATGCACTATCTAAAAAATTTTAAATTAAAAATTCACAAATATACAAACATTTGTCAATCTTCTAACATAGACTCTAGGCTTTTTCTTTGTATGTACCCATTCATTGGAATTCTGTACCATAAATCATAATACAAGGTGTTTGGTCTGTAATTTTGTGTGTGTGTGTGTATGTGTTTTGGTTTCTTTTTATGGAGATAAATTTTAAAGACCATGAAATAACCCAAATGCCTGATGCTTTGTTTTTTAAAGAAGTTTTAGGTTCACAGAATAATTGGACAGTTCAGAGAGTTCCCATAAATCCCCTGCACCCTCACTCAAAACACACAGCCTCCCTGACTATCAACATCCCACACCAGTGGGTACACTTGCTACAACCAATGAACCTACATTGATACATCATTGTCATCCAAAGTCCATAGAGTACACTATGATTCACTCTTGTGAAACTATGGATTTGACAAATGTATAATAGCATGTATCCACTATTATAGTATCATACAGAATAGTTTCATGGCCCTAAAAATCCTCTATGCTCTGTTTATTCCTTCTGTCCTCTCTCAACTGCTATGGACCACTGATCTTTTTACTGGCTCCATAATTTTGTCTCTTCTTGAATGTCACATAGTTGGAATCACACAATATGTAGTCTTTTCAAGTTGATTTCTTTCACTTAATAATATGCATTTAAGTTTCCTTCATGTCTTTTCATGATTTGATAACTCATTTCTTTTTACTGTTTAGTAATATTCCATTGACTGGATGTACCACAACTTATTTCGATTTAGTTTTTATAGAACAGATCTTTCTTTTTGTACTATTTCATTAGTTTACATAATAATTAAATTACTCAAACACAGTGACAAGTAAAACTGGCACAAACAGGTTTAGAGTAAACAATGATCAGTGATGCTAGGTAAACATATGTAATCCAAAGGCTGTAATGAGTGAGCACCTTGCTGGCTTGTATTACCAAGAAAATGGAAAGACTCAGGGAACCCACGAGTCTGTGGCTGGGAGAACTACTGCATTAACATGTTGAGGAGTTAGTATTCTAGGGAACACTGCTGGGGAAATGCCGACTCAGCCCATGTTCTCCCAGATGTTGTGATCGTTCTTCTTTCAAGAAATGCATTTTTGTTGACTCACCTTTAACATATGTCTGTTTATGTATTCATAACTATCTCCAGTACTATCACTGGCTAATATTGCAAAACATGCTGTACATAGGGTGAGATTCACCAACAGTGGGAGTGAATCTCAATCCACATTCCCAATAGTTTCTTTGACTTAAAAAAATTTTTGTCTGACTTCTTAGATGTGATTAGTTTATCTTTTTAAACCTCATAATGTGATTGAAGATAAGCATTTACTAGGATTAAAACTGTCAACTCTATTATTTCTTATTATTCTCTTATGGACTGCCTCCCCATGGTCACGTTAGGACACCTTTCTATAGAGTGTAACATGGATTTCTTATGTACGGACTTAATCTATTTAGAAATTCCAGTATTTTCTTCCCCCATCCCTGGGCTATATGTCTGTACTCTGGAGCTACTGCTAAGTCACTGCAGTCGTGTCCGACTCTGTGCGACCCCATAGACGGCAGCCCCCCAGGCTCCCCCGTCCCTGGGATTCTCCAGGCAAGAACACTGGAGTGGGTTGCCATTTCCTTCTCCAATGTGTGAAAGTGAAAAGTGAAAGTGAAATCGCTCAGTCGTGTCCAACTAGTAGTGACCCCATGGACTATAGCCCACCAGGCTACTCTGTACATGAGATTTTCTAGGCAAGAGTACTGGAGTGGCTTGCAAATTGCCTTCTCCGGTACTCTGGAGACTGCTGGTCTTATAACTGCTCAGAGAAATTGAGAAAGTCAATTAAAAGTTACTTCAATTCCTAAAGGTCAAAGATGGGGAATGCAGGGCCTCTTTGAATCAGTGGAGCCTCTCTCTCTATTAAGCAAGCCCCGAGGCTGAGTGAGGATACCTGGGGCTGCTTTTGATTGCTCTCAGGGGGAACACAAACTACCAAGAACTAGGTGTGGCTGTGACATTTTAAGATGCTCTCAGACAAACTGGAAGCTCATTCAGAAGCTTATAAAAAGATTAAGCTCCATGACAAGGTGGGGAGGAGGGAAGTAAACAGAAGCCTGTGATGTCCCCTGTTCTCAGTACTCTCCATTTCCAGCTCCCCCTGGAGAAACGCCTAGCCCCAAGCTAGCCTTGACCACAAAGCGTGATCACTGCATGAAGAAGCAGGCCCTGTTGGAAGCCCCAATTCACTATGGCTGCTTCCTACTGCTGAGATGAGCAATAGGTGAGTAAGATTTCCAAGGTTTTACCATCCTCTTCCTCTGTGAGACCCAGCCCACAGAGGTCTCAGGAAGACAAAGTTGAAGAATATAAAAGCACCCCTGGTACACAGTGGGGACTCCATCACTTGTACTGGGGGGCACTCAGCAGAGGAGGAGACCCAGGCCTCCGCACCAAAGCATGCTGAACAGACCCCAAACAAAACCAGCAATAACAGAACACTCTCATTGCTGCTGTTTATTTTTAAAATCTTATGAGTACAGAATTTGAACAAAACTTTAGAATTGGCCAGTACATTCTAGCCAGAGTAAGGTTTGGTAATATCAACCTTACCACCATTAAAAATAACTCTACCCCTCCCCTTTGCCTGACTCCCACCAGCTCCTTACTGAAGGCCCTTTCCAAGCACAGCTGATGAGCACCCTGAACAAGGCAACACACAGCACAGCCGCAAAGCAAAGACACTTCCTCCCTTGGGCCCCCACCTGGCCATCTCATAAGAACCACGGCCCTAAATCATGCAGATGGTTGCACCTGCTGTATGCTTGTGGATTTTCTCCAAGGACTCAGAAGGAAGCTGCCTAGATGCAGCAAAACACAGCATAAACAACAGAGGCTTTGTGTCTTGTTAAATGCTCTGTAACTGGAGCTCAATCACACTTGGCTCTCTGGTGACATTCAGAGATACCCAGTTAGTGGGGCTTCCCCTCTTGCTGTACAGCCTTTCCCCAAAGTCCTGCTTGCAGAATTCAGTCACTCAAAGCACTGATAAAACCACAGTGTCTTAGTGAGGACAGAGGTTATTAATTAACATTACAATGTCTGTGGACCTTGTCTCAAAAGGAAACCCTAATTAATTTTGTCAGTCAGACAATTCTCCTTAGCTCAAAGATCGGGGATTTTCCTACAGAATTAGTAGGAGTTAGGAACAGACACTGTAGTTCAGAGAGGACCAGTCACACAATCTATGGTGCCCCATGAAAAACAAAAATTCAGGCTTGTTCAAAGCACAGGAAAAAGGTACCATTAAAGGTACTAAAATATAAAGTATTTTTCTTTCTTCTGCGGTCTCTCTCTTGACCTGTCACGGTGTTTTTGTTTTAATGTTGAACTCCCGGGCTTGGGGATGCTGGCAGGGCAAGTGCAACCTTCATAGCCATCAGGGCCCCTGCCCTGTGATGGGGGCATGAATTCACATGGTCTACCAGCTACTGGACTGAGGCTTCACGCCCTAGCCAGGGGCAAAGAAGTTAAGCCAGGTGTCTCCTCTTCCCACTGGCCCATTGCTCCTATCCGCCATGACTGGGCAACCCCAAGGGTACTGCATCCTCTGCCCTGGGATATTCTAGGGGTGGGCAGCAAGCTCACTTTCACTAAGTCACCCATCAAACATACCACAGTGCTGTCAGTCTAGAGTCCTTGAGATGCTGCCAGGTACACATGACCCACACATGCCCTCACCATGCTCAGGCCCCCACTAGTGTGGGGAGTGGCAGCAACTGCTGGATGGGGATGGTGAGGGGGAGGTTAGTGATGCCTAGGGTGGCAGAGAGCAGAGGATTGGGCAGAGAACTCCTCCTGGCAAAGTGGGGAGGCAGCAGGAGGTGGGACTGTGAGCCCAGGCACCAAGACTTTGGTGCTTATTCCATTGGTTCACTGGACACCACTGACAGAATACAAATTCTAGGTTAAAATAAAGAGTGTCAAGATGGCACCAGTAGAGCGTTAAACCCCGTGTGCCCCTGTGGGAATCCTATGAGAGTGCACGTGTCACTTGCCCACAAAGTCCTCCTGACTTTGGACCTCAGATGAAAGGAAACAATTTTGATTGCCTTCCCACCCCAAGTACGTGTATTTCTAAGACAGATATTTATGTACATTTATATATATATATAAGAAAAAGCTTCATGTATTTCCTCCATTTCAACTTTATTCTTTATTTCAGTTAGGAGTTAATCAGAAGAGACTGAAGTTTACAGATATTCTCTATTTAAAAGCCCTCTAAGTGAAGAATATGTATTCTTCAAAACATGAAAAATACTCCTTTCTGACCACAGGTAACTATATTCAATATTTAGTAACAAACTACAATGGAAAACAATCTGATAAAGAATATACATAACCGAATCACCAGATACAGATACAACATTGTAAATCAACTATACTTCAATAAAAATTTTTTAAAAGTACTTATTTGAACTCCCCTGGTGGCCCAGTGGTGAAGAATCCACCTGCCAATGCAGGAGACATGGGTTTGATCCCTCATCCAAGAAGACCCCACATACTGTGGGCCAACTGAGCCTGTGAGCCACAACCACTGAACTCTGGAGCCTACAAGCTGAAACCACTAGAGCTCCTGCAGCAGTGAAGACCCAGGGAAGTCAAAAACAATATAAATAAATAACTTTCAGATACTATTTTCTGGGCATTGCAGTATAAATAAATAACTTTTAGATACTATTTTCTAGGCATTGCAGTGTTTTTGTTTTTCCATGAATATGGATAGATACATGGATTGCTTTTATAATTAGGAAAAACAATTAAAATGTTATTTTCTAAAGTAATAAACATACTTTACCTGTAGGGAGAGTATGCTGCTCCTTGGACTTTTCTGATACAACCAGTGTTATCTCTCTGTTAACTTTCCTTAATACCTCCTGGATCATATGAATTTCAAGATTTTCCAGAAGTTTCTGAAGCTAGAGTAAGCAGTTTGAGAGTCACTCTTCACTATTAGTTTATACTTCAGGCTCCTAAATTCTTACATAAGGGCCTTGGGCTGGGTCCTGTCCTTTAGCTACTCTCTACTGAGGAAAAAGAAAGGATTCTTTTTTTGAGGTTCCCCAGTGGGGTAGGCAATGGCAAGCCACTCCAGTACTCTTGCCTAGAAAATCCCATGGATGGAGGAACCTGGTAGGCTGCAGTCCGTGGGGTCGCTAAGGGTCAGAGACTTCACTTTCACTTTTCACTTTCACACATTGGAGAAGGAAATGGCAACCCACTCCAGTGTTCTTGCCTGGAGAATCCCAGGGACAGGGGAGCCTGGTGGGCTTCCATCTATGGGGTCACACAGAGTCGGACACGACTAAAGTGACTTAGCAGTAGCAGTAACAGTGGGGTAGAGGCATCTTTTTGGAGACAAATATCTCTTCTTCCTGGCTCATATCTCAATTGATAAAATACAACCCTTTTTTACCAGGTTCTGATAAATTGCAAAATGCTCAGTGTCTGAAGTGACCTCTTATGTTTTCAGTTCAGTTCAGTTCAGTTCAGTCGCTCAGTCGTGTCCGACTCTTTGCGACCCCATGAATCACAGCACGCCAGGCTTCCCTGTCCATCACCAACTCCCAGAGTTCACTCAAACTCATGTCCATCGAGTCGGTGATGCCATCCAGCCATCTCATTCTCTGTCGTCCCCGTCTCCTCCCAGCCCCAATCCCTCCCAGCATCAGAGTCTTTCCAGTGAGTCAACTCGTCGCATGAGGTGGCCAAAGTATTGGAGTTTCAGCCTCAGCATCAGTCCCTCCAATGAACACCCAGGATTGATCTTCTCTAGAATGGACTGGTTGGACTGGAGTCTCTAAATATGGCCAGGAATTTCATGACCTGCTTTATAAAAAGCGCAAAGGTCTGAAACTCAATTTATATACCAAGGAGGATTTCACGAGAAGATATTAATCCATACACGACCAAGAGAAAACTCTGTTCCAATACCCATGAGCCCTTACTCTACCCTTTATGCTTGCAAAGCCCATGTTTCTCCCTGTCAGAGGACCCCTGGTGCTAGAGAGGAAGCAGAGTTCAAAAGGGTAAGCAATGGTCATGGGACTGGGGTGTGTGTGGAGAAGGGGCGGTGCTGAGTTCTCCTGGATGCTTAGCGGACATGTATCTGTACTTAGACCCATGCAGGTAGAGTCTTTGTTCCCTGTTACAGTAAGCATAGCCAGGGACAGCCTGTGTCCCAGGGACACAAAGGGAACAAACACTTGGCAAAACAACCCCTCCACACACCATCAACACACACCAAATAGACTAGTACATAAATTGTGTTGTCTTATTCTCAGAAAAACAATCGCTGAAGCTATTTTAAATATTCTATCTCTGTGAGCATGTGTTGGGGTCAGAGGATACTTGTGTGCTGAACTTGATGTTTAAGATGCTAGTGGTTATGTTTTCTGTTGTCTTTTTTGTGGTGGTGCACTTTAATTTGAGGAAAATAAGAATATGAAAACCTAGAATTACAGAACTGAGACAATAAGGTTAGTTATTTGCTTAATCAAAGCCTCACATACCTTTAAACACTTAAGCTTCCTTAGAGTCTGTGCAACAATTTACAAACCCTTAATTTACACTTAACTTCTAGAAGAAAAACACCACTTGGGTATAGCTGTAGGTTTACATGCTAATGCCATAAAGCAGATTTTCAAGCCAAGTTCAAAATAGCTTCTACATACCTGTTGAGTTTTTATTTCAATTTCTGAAGCTCCTTTGGGGGGAAGAATAGACTGACTAGTTATTAAAATTTCTTCAAATTCATCTTCCTTCCCCATCCGCCTAGCTATAGCTTTCATGCTGGGGTAGAGAATATCAGTTCTGTTAAAGAAGAGCAACAGAAATTAGCAAACAAACAATTTTTTTCTCTTTTAGATGTTCTGACAAGTCTTTTCATTCATGTTCTGTTTCCTGTCATCATGCATAACCTTCCAACTTGTCATAGACACTCACATCATCATCTAAATTCACCACAGTTGCCACTCCCTTAGTCAATATTAAGTCCCAAGGCCTTTTCTTATTGGCACATTTAATTTCTTTGTTCTTCAAAATATTAACATGTCTTCTCATTCTCTATTTACCAGGAAAGCTGACTAACATAACTCATAAGATAGACAATTTGGATTAGGCCACCAAAGTGGGCCTTAGGGTCCTCAGTGAGGTCCAGCATGGCGGGTGGGTGCTCAGTAAATGCTTGTTTGGTAACAGACACATGGCAGAGGCCACCTGTCTTTCCTGCCAGCTAAGGCATCCCAGCCAGCTCTTGAAGCTGAATAAACAACATGGACCACAGACCAAACACCTCATGCTGCACCATACTGTACTCCGGCTGTGATGCTGAAGCTCTCAGAGACTCATTAGACCTAAGTCCAACGTGGCAGAGAGTGGGGAGGAGGCCACAGCAGCAGCACTCCCTACTCAATACTCGCTGGGATCCTACGAGCTAAAACGCTGAGAGTCAGTACTGAAGGGACACTTCAGAAGCACACTCTGGGTAAATGATATACGGTGTTGCTCAGTGGAATCCAGTGCTATGCCTGCAGTCTACAGAACTCAGCTTTTCCTGGAAATCACTGTTGATAGAGACACACTGCCCAGTTTCCTTGGCGATCAGTGGGGCTAGGCATACCAGATTCAAGGACCAAATGTCACCCTCAGAGCAAGGGCAGTAATCTGCCAGACTCCATGTTCCATTCTTCCACATGAATTTCCCCCTGAGCAACACTCACCCATAGAGCTCCAAGAACTGTTTGTGGAGAGAGGGAGAGTTGATGTCCTGGACTTGAAGTTTGAGTTGGCCCCAGTGCTCCTTTAGCACTTCCAGTTGCTTCCACAGCACCAGAAATGATCTCAGTGAAGCAAGGGACAGGACTGCATCACAGGGGCCTCCCAGCAGCTTGGAGGCCTTTGGGCTGCTTTGGAACTGACTTCTGAGTCCTGGCACTCTGGACAAATCTGGCTGAAATCATTATAGAAATTCTTCCTCATTCATCATAGACCACTACAAGATAACCTTCTACATGTAGCTCATGCACAGTGAAGTCTTGGGAGAATGACTCTTCACCCCAGGAGGAATGGTTTACAGGCCAATAGCACATGTAGAACTTAGGGAAGATAAGCATCCTTCATGAACACAGGTAGTATTCAGAAAGGAGAGAAATGTCTCCATTTTAAATTTCTGCTTGAGTCATGAACCACTGACTTTTAAAACTCTTTTACTTGGGTGCTAACATTTTTATCTGCCTTTGAAAAATTGAGCCTTTCACGTTTAGCCTCTGCATTTTGAAAAGCACTCTTCAACACACTCAAAATTTAACAGCCCGTCATGGTAGAGCTATATTATAATCTTAAATTGAAGATTTTATCCATTTTATGGGTAAGGAAATGGAAACCTAGGCTTATCTTATCTCCTATTCCTCCTCCCATCCTCTAAAATTTAGGCAGAGAATATGTCACTTGATTTGAATTTATGATTCAATAGGCAATTTTACTTTAAAATCATGATTTGTTCATTCATTCACTGGTGTTTTCTTAAATAAGTGTTGGTTGAGGGGCTGCTGTGAGCCTTGGAGGATGTGGAAGGAAAAGGGTTTTCAGGCCCCTGATCTCCTTTACACCAGCGATACAAAGGCCAGGGCTACCAGAGAATGACAGACAGAATGGGGACCTGTATCTCACCCATGGCCTGAAGACAGTATCTCAGTTATAGGGAAAGGAGCTTTCCTTCACAGACTCGGATCAGGCGACATTCAGGTAACAGCACCTTGGACACTCAAGCTTCCTGGCCGTGAACAGGAAGAACCACCACCAGGGTGTAACTGGACCCTAGATCAGTGCTATTAGCATATGGGGTGGGGTGGAGGTGGGGCTGCCAGAAAGAGAGTTGGTCAGAAGTACTGACAGGCGAGTCCCAGAGGAGAGTGAATTCCTGCCAATACCTGGCAAGCCCTCCACCTAGTAGTCTATCTCCTTAACAATCAGCTAATTCATGCACTTCTGGATTTATTTTATCCTCAGAAACTTATAGCAAATGAAATCTTACTCAGTGACTCAAGATATCCAACAGACCAAGGCCAAGCACTGTGACAAGGAGGGGGCAGCCTATAGGCCACATAGTTGGACCCCTCCACTCAAAAAGCCCCAAGCTCCTGCCACCATTTTAAAAGTCCTGAGCTGGGACTTCCTTGGTGGTCCAGGGTTAAGAAACTGGCTTGCAGTACAGGGAATGCTGGTTCTATCTTTGGTCAGGGAACTAAGATACCATGTGCTATGCAGCAACAAAGCCTGCGTGCCACTAGAGTCTGTGCGCTGCAATGAAAGATCCCACATGACACAGCAAAGATCACATGAACCAACGCAGCCAAATAAATAAATATTAAAAAAAAAATAAAATAAAGGCCCTGAGCTAATCCACCCCCTTTACTTGGGAGTCTTAGAGATGGAAGTCTAAAAGGTCACAGAACTGGTGACACAGCTGGGACAGGAAACCTAGAGTGCTAGGTCATAGGCAGTATAAATTTCAGTGCTGCCCATTGTCTATGAACATTGAAATGCTATTAAACAGAACCAATAATAAAATAAAACTAATTAAAATAAATGATAATTTTAAAGCAAACTTACCTCCTATTAAGAGAAGTCATCTCTTCCTAAGCTTTGCAGAATAGGTGAAGGGACAGGAGACAGGATAAAGAACAAGGCAGAGGAGGCTAGGAGGTCAGGGAAAGATGATAATCCATCAGAAACAGGGCCAAAAGAGGGAGAACAGAAGGACCAAAGAGCCTAGCACACTTCTTGGTCTTGGTATTATGTGGTCTATATCTAGCTTTGTAAATGCTCCTAGGAGAAGCACTGAATCCTGTTATGCAATTCAGGTGGCACATCTAAACACACTTCCTTTTCCACTAATTGGCCTGATATGTACTTGTGACTCAGTTTTAGCCAGTGAGAGACAAGAAAAGTCTACTGGAAGTTGTCTGGAAAAGATTTCCCTCTTTGACAAAAAGACAAAGCCCCTTAAGGGGAAAGCTTTTTCACTCGTATCTTCACCTTACAAGGATGAGGGAGACATTCTGCTGACACACCCAGGATGGCACAGGTGCCTCCACCAATGTGAACTGCCTCCTTCTAGACTTGCTTTGAAAGAATACACTTTGCAGTTTAAGTCATGACCCGTTACTCATAGCAGGTGCACCCTTGCTGGCACAGAGGGGCACTGGCCATAAGGTGGAAGATCAGATAAAGCTCCACCTGGGGCAGATTCATGTCAATGTATGGCAAAACCAACCAATATAATATTGTAAAATAATTAGCCTCCAATAAAAAATAAATTAATTAATTAAATAAAATAAAAATTGAAAAAAAAACAACTTAAAAAAAAAAAAGAGTGTTTGGAAGCTGAAATCCCAAAGACAAGCAGGAGTTAATCAGATGAAGAAGTAGACAGTGGGAAGAGAGCGAAGTGTTCCACCAGGGAGGCTGGTTTACATGAAGGTACTGAGGAGACAGCATGGTGCGTTTGACAAAATGAAAGAAGCTGAATGTGAGGGCACTCCAGGGCCACACTGGAACCTGGGTTTCTTTTCTCTCTTGGCCAGTGACTTTAGGCATATCATTTAATCTTTGTGAGTTGGTATTCCTATCTATATAATGAGAATAATGATAGTACCTACCTCATGGGATTATTGTGAGAATTAAATAAATTAATAAAGCACTCTGAATAGATCTCAATCATAGATATTATTAATTAATAATGTTCTATTAATAATGTTCAGGGCCAACTTATTGACTAGACATAGAAATGCTTAGGGCCCACAAAATGTTTTAATTTCTTTCAAAATCAGAAAAAGCAATGCTTAGGTTGAATAAAATGCTACAATTTATGATATTAACATATTTTTCTTTATATTAACACAATTATAAGCTATAACTCTTCACATTTTTTAATGGAGAAATGAGCCCTCAAAGGCAAAATCATGGAAGTCAAAATGTAGCCCTGGCAGTGGTAGAAGTGGGCCAGAATCCAGTAAATAACATTTTCAGGATTAGCAGAGGTAGGGGAGTTGACAGAGAAGTCTGAGAAGGCCTGGCCCGTGACATCAGAGGAAGACTGGAGACAGCTGTGCTTAAGAAGCTAAGGGCAGACAGCTTTCAAGAAGGACACACTGTTTCAAATGCTGCTAAGGTGTCAGGTTGGAAGGGGACTCAAACATATCTATGGGATTTAGTGGCAAGGTCCATGGTGCTCTTGATGACAGCAGTCTCAGTGGTGAGATGAGAAAGAAGGCAGAGGGCAGTTTTTTAAGGAGTGAATGGAAGGTTCAGTTCAGTTCAGTTCAGTCGCTCAGTCGTGTCCGACTCTTCGACCCCATGAATCACACAGCACGCCAGGCCTCCCTGTCCATCACCAACTCCCGGAGTTCACTCAAACTCATGTCCATTGAGTCGGCGATGCCATCCAGCCATCTCATTCTCTGTGGTCCCCTTCTCCTCCCGCCCCCAACCTTTCCCAGCATCAGAGTCTTTTCCAGTGAGTCAACTTGTCGCATGAGGTGGCCAAAGTATTGCAGTTTCAGCTTTAGCATCAGTAAGGACATGGAAATGGCTGGTGCAGAGTTTGGCTCTGAAAAGGGGGCTCTTTAAATGGGGCGGTGGCTAGTTTACCCTGTGTCCACACAAGTATCTGTCTGGTTCCAGATACATGCAGAATTGTTTCAAGCTATAATACTAGGGGGACTACAGGCTCCTAGTACCTTATAGCTTCAGAGGGACAAGTCTGGAGAAGGGAGTGCTTGCCCAGGAGTCCATGAGCTAGCTGAGTGATGAAGACAGGAGCCAGGCTGGAGCTGTTCACCTGCAGCCTCTATCATACCTTCCAACTCCAGTCCTAAATGTATGACTCACAAGAAAAAACAGCCAGTTGGAGTATTTGTTCAAACTGGTTTCAACGGACCACCCCCCTTCAATGTCTGTTGTACTTCTAAAATTAAAAGAAATTGATATACCATTGATCAAGGGATTTACTGTGAAGGCACTTTGGAGAGGGTCTGACTGGCTACTGCTGCTTCACTGCTGCTCCCGTGTGGCATTAGCACAGTCCTGGGACACTGGGAGAGGCTATGGGACAGATGAAGCTCTCTAGTCCATCTCCCAAATAGAAAGGTCCTTCAGTACAACACACCACTGGTCAAGTATGTAGACTGTTCACCAAGAATACCTGTGTATTTCTGTCTGGTGTGGCTTGCTGTTCTGGGAGACCCTCCGTGATCATATGAAAGTTACTCAGAAGAACATCTTCCATTAGCAGTTGCATGCCTGCCAGCTCTCCATGAGCCACCTTGAGGTCATGGCCACTCAGTCCACAGAGGCATAGCTAAAAACAAAAAAGAATCAAACCAAACCAAAACACCCATTTTGAACACTTCTATGTATCCTTTCGGAGAAGGCAATGGCAGGCCACTCCAGTACTCTTGCCTAGAAAATCGCATGGATGGAGGAGCCTGGGGACTGCAGTCCGTGGGGTCACTAAGGGTCGGACATGACTGAGCGACTTCACTTTCACTTTTCACTTTCACACATTGGAGAAGGAAATGGCAACCCACTCCAGTGTTCTTGCCTGGAGAATCCCGGGGACAGGGGAGCCTGGTGGGCTGCCATCTATGGGGTCACACAAAGTCGGACACGACTGAAGTGACTTAGCAGCAGCAGCATGTATCCTTTACATGTAGTTTTTGGGAGAGAAAACTAGGAGTAGTTGTGTTTACAAGCCCCATGCTCTCAATTATTTAAAAAAACCATAAAAATCAGAGTAACGTTTTTAGTTCAAAATCCGCCTTGAACATATTAGACATTTGGCTCTGTATGGAATTCCAAGTTGCCCAAACATTATGGTGGTGTCTGTATATGGTTGTATGAATAGTGTGATACATGTATGCACAGGGAAAACACAGGAGAAAAATCAATATGATCTGTAACCATACCCCAAAGTGGGGGACTCTGATTAGTATTTTTAAACCATTTTTACTATTTTACTTAAAAAAAAAACTTACTTTTGGAAAATTTTGAGCATATGCAAAGGCAAACAGAACAGTTCCTATCACTCAGTCCCAAAAACCACCAACCTATGGCCAGTTCTGCCCCATCCTCATCATTCCCCACCACCACATTATTTTGAAGCAAATGTATCATTGATTTTCATGTTGCTGATAATACTTTTAAAAGTATTTTCTATTTAAAAAAATGAAAATACAATAATATTTGTTTAAACAATCAGAGGGAAACATACATTTGAAAGAAATTCTCCTTCTGAGTTCTGCTTAAGGAGTTCTCTTCCTACCACTGTAGGTGGGTCACAAGTCACACAGCTCTGAACTGCCAGTCTGGAAATTAAGAGGCCCAGAGAGTGACTAGAAATGGATGACCACTCCCCGAGATCATTATTAGCTAGGAGAATTACAGCTGATTCAAGTCTGATTCCAGCTGCAAACATGATTTTCTTCTGTCAAAAGAACACATGATTCACCCTGCAGCACTGGGTTTACAGCTTCATAATCAAACACCTTGCTTATCTCATATTAATAAATTATTCACCACTAGCTAGAGTATGGAGGATTGGACCTATGGATGCAGTGACATCTGCTTTGCAGTCTGTATTCAATTCTTTCTGTGACAAGCAGGAAGAATTATCTTACCTGCATGTGATATTCTAGGGTATCTGGGCTGCTACTTGTAACTGGAAACGGTCCTCCATCTTCCAGAAATGCTCTCCAAGGGAATAGCACAAATGCCTAAAAGAATAAAATAATAAATATAATAATGCTGCATAATAATGTCCACAAGTAACAGGCATTTGTATATGAACAAGATGTCTTCATCTGTACACTAAACACTATGGGATTACTTCTCTATTATATAGAAATAGTTCTTGATGAATAGTCTCTGATGATGCAGAGAGGAGAGTAATAATCTTGTTTTTTTTAAGCTAATTTTTCAGAAAGTAACTAAACATAGAAGGGTACTTAAGGTTTCGGTGTAAATAGTCAGCACTAGTGTTTGGAAGTCCCAGAATAGTATAAAACCAATGATAAGTTTATCAATTTTTTTCAGTATTACAAACCTTAAATATTTGTCCTTTATCACCACTGTGCTCCAATTCTAGGCAACAACTCAAAACCAAAGCTATGACATTACACATGGGCCTCCATCTTTTCCACATCACTGTTCAACAGCCAAGGCGTCCCTACTCCGCAGCCCAGGATAGAGTGGGCCTGTCCATCTGATCCTCTTCTACAGTTTCAGACCTGGTACTGGCTTCAGACAATTCTCAAAGTTGGAGTTGATGCAGGTGGCAGGCAGCCAGGACACCTGCAACTATTTAATGCCAGGCAATGCCCAAAGGCAGCAGGAGCAGGCCCCGTAGTCACATTCCAACCCTGTCTTCAGGTCTTCATGAGGGTCAAGGCTTGGGCCAAGAGTCACTGTCTTATAGCTAGGGAAGGTAGAAGTGTGAGACTTACATGGGGTTGATGCTTGCCTTAGCTTTATAACATAAAAACATTAAGTTGGAGGTTTTGGAGTCAAAAGATACGGGCTTGTGAGGTGATTTTAAAGATATGTCCACAGGGACTTCCCTGGAGGTCCAGTGGTTAAGACTCTGAGTTTCCACTGCAGGGGGCATGGGTTTGATCCCTGGTTAGAGGACTAAGATCCTGAACGCCATGTAGCGTGGCAAAAAAAAAAAACGTGTCCACAAATTCTTTGATTCTGTTTTCACTAAGAGGTGGAGCACCTTGACCTTGACCACAGCCTCATGAGAGACTGTGAGCTAGAACTACCCAGCTAAACTGCGCCCAGACTCCTGAGCCTCAGAAACTACATGATATAAAGAATGTCTACTGTGTTAATATGCTGTATTTGGGGGTAATTTGCTCTGAAGCCATAAAAAGCTAATACAGTTTGTGACCTAGTGTTGCCAGGACTTCATAGCAGTCTGATCTCTGGCCTTCCTGAATCTCAAACTCTTTAGTTGTAGCAGGTGGGTAATAGAGTTGGTGCCTAGAACAAAAATAGTTGCCAGGATTACATTTGATAACATGTATTTTTATTGGGCTGTTCAAAACTCAGCTGCTGACCTGATTTATGTATCATAATTGCTATCATTATTATTTATTACATGAAAGAGATCAGGTGTTGCTTTTGCTACCCGCTGTGAGCAGATAAGCTGTTATCCCAATTAGCCTATTAAGCGGTTTGGAGACAGAGCTCCTGACTAGAAGCAACAGCAAGACACAGGGGCCTTCTCTACTGTATGAGTGAAAGGGAGCTTACCAAGGCCTATGGGTATTTCGGCATGAAGAGCCTCCTATGCACAATGCACATTTTATTACAAAATGTGCTCTCAACACATCTCAGTACAAAAATAACTCTCAACACACCTGGAGGCTCTGTGGATCCAGTGGTTGTGGTAGGCTGAACTGGGAAGCAAAAATGCTCTTCACTGGAGAGTTGCTCAGTGATGGCAATCCATGGTACATGTCGTCTGTGACAGACTGGTAGGCAGAAGCATTTCCAGCTGCCAAAAATGTTCGTCTACCAAAACAGGAAAGCAATCTCATTAAAAGCAGTTACTCAAGTTTCTAAAGCTCAAAACTCTCTTCAAGGCTATTTGTAGCAAGATAACATTTTGAGATGTCAACAGGTTTCTTCTCCGGCAACATCATCCCTCATTCATTTTTCTTTACCACTGCCCTTCACTCTCACAATGCACAACTCTCAAGGGAAAGATAGTTATCCTCTAGACCAGTGCTGTCTAACAGCATAAGTTGAGGGGATCCAAAAGGTCCCCAGGACAAAAGGGATCTTTTGCCTAATCTTCCATAGACTTGGATCAAGTCATGCATAAACAGACATCAAAAAAGAGATTAGCAATGACTGAGGGAGATGTTATCACCGATGGGAGTGAGGCAGTCTCTCAGAGTTTAGCAGATAATCAAGTGCTGAGGCAAGACCTGGGGAGGGCCTAAGACCCCACAAGGCAGTGTCCAAGTGGGGTACTGAGCAGCAGGCCAACCAGAAGAGATCCGGGGTTGAACAGAGATGGGTGAGGTACCACTCCTCGTCAACTGCTAGGATGACTTATAAGCACCCCAGAACTTAGATCGCCTCTGAGAAGCATAAAGGAGGAGAGGTGTGGTAGAAGGCCTAAGTTAAGATCCAGTAGTAACGCTGCCTTGACATCTGGTGAAACCGGGAGGGCCTTGAATGACTTAACTACAAGTTTCCCTCCCTATGAAGGGAAGGTCCCCTAGTCAAACACAGGGATCTATGTTTATTTACCTTCCTTATCACAGGGACCAAGTATAATTCCTGCTTATCCATCCACAAGCAGTTGTTTCCAGTTCCCTGCCAGACCACAAAATTATTCGAATGAACCAAGCACATCCTCCTGTTCTGTTCAGTCACTCAGTCGTGTCCGACTCTTTGCGACCCCATGGACTGTAGCCTACCAAGCTTCTCCATCCATGGGATTCTCCAGGCAAGAATACTGGAGTGGGTTACCATTTCCTTCTCCAGGGGATCTTCCCGACCCAGGGATCGAACCCGGGTCTCCCACATTGGAGGCAGACACGTTAACCTCTGAGCCACCTATGTGCCTCCAATAGGCACCACATCCTCCTGATACTCAAAGCCTGCCTCTCAAGCCCCTAGCTGTTCACTCTGTTCACAAGTACAAATCTTCTGTGGCCTTACATGGCATGCAATGTTCTGTTCCCCTTGGCCATGAGTATATGTAACTAGTAAACTGCTGGTGATCTCGTTTGTCCAGTATTTAAAGTTATGTGTTTGGTCATCCCCATAACCTTGGAGCAGAATCCTTCCCTCACCAACAAGGTGAAAAGGAGGCATTTAAAACAAAGGTAAAGGGGGATGATCTTTAAGTAATTGATTTTATATCTCAAATTCACCACTTTAAATTCTAAATATGGCTGAATGACATGGAATTGAAAAAAGAAGTAGGGGCTTATGAACTTAAGTTCAAAGACAGATAAAGGGAGCTCTATATTTGCATATCAAACCATTGTACTAGTGCAAAAATCGTATCACCCTTTTCACATCTTTGTGAGAATTAACAAAAGATAGTTGCATACAGTTATATACTGAGACACTGAATAAAAACACTGATTTAGCCTGATAGCTCAAGGATGGAACTTGGAGTTGCTCATGCTCAATGGATATAACCATTTTCTCCTGTTTCTCACATTGGTCACATGCTTTCTCATGATTCTCAATGGGCCCTGCCAAGGGACCCATAATTCACTCAACACTCACGTGACAGTGATGTATCCAGCATCTACTATGTACAGGATACTGTGTCAGGAACTGAGATACAAAGATGCTGCTGCTGCTGCTGCTAAGTTGCCACAGTCGTGTCTGACTCTGAGCGACCCCATAGACAGCAGCCCACCAGGCTCCCCCATCCCTGGGATTCTCCAGGCAAGAACACTGGAGTGGGTTGCCATTTCCTTCTCCAATGCGGGAAAGTCAAAGTGAAGTTGCTCAGTCGTGTTCGACTCTTAGCGACCCCATGGACTGCAGCCTACCAGGCTCCTCTGTCCATGGGATTCTCCAGGCAAGAGTAGTGGAGTGGGTTGCCATTTCCTTACTGCAGACAAAAAATGTTGCCTGCTGTACCAGTTAACAAAGAATGCTGCCTGCCACCAAGCCATCAGCAAATGCAGCTGCCTTCCAATGGTGCACTCTGAGGGGAATTCAGGATAGAAAAACACAGGATACTGGGTCTAGATAAGATGCATAGGTAAGAAATAATTTTAATGAATCCAGATTCTTACATCTTCCCACACACAGAAAAGCACTAAAATCATTAACTCATGATGTCTGTCTTTTGTGATTAGCAGTAATTCTTTGACATTTGATCACATAAGTTTTTGTTATTGCTGCTGTTCGGCCCAAACTCCTCTGTATCCTAGCTCCTCCCTTACTTCTTCAGATTAGATCCTTAGCTATCTGACACATTGTCTCCCAGGCTATAGTTTTCAGTAAGGTTCCAGAATAAAATATTTACAACTTCTAAGCTGTGCCTTTTTCTTTAGTCAGTGGCACTAAAAAGCAGGGTATTCTAATGGAAAACAATTCTATTCAGTCCAAAATCAGAGCCCAATATCCCAATAAACCTCTCCCTGGTTGACTCCTTCAATGTCACTCCTGTGCTTCTCTCCTACCAATCCACACAATTATCTCTCTCTCAGCCTCTTGGCCTAGCTTTGTTCACATCTTATTGTTTAATCCTTGACTGTATTGCTCATATTTTAAAATTCCTTTTTTGTTTATTATGATGTTTTAACATCTTAAAAAAAAAAAAAAAAAACCCTGCTGGCTGGGGAGAGACTGTTCCTTCCTCTGTAGCCAATTCTTAAAGACAACTGAAGGCCTAGCATGCTTTTGATACCCAAACAAACCAGTCTGAGCCACACTTCCTCTGATCCCTGCAACCCAGGAGGCAATATTCCTCTCATTTAATCATCCTAGCGCTAATTAACAAGCAACTAGAGACCAACACAGGCTTCCTTGGTGGCTCAGACAGTAAAGAAACTGCTGCAATGTGGGAGACCTGGGTTTGATTCCTGGAGGAGGGCATGGCAACCCACTCCAGTATTCTTCCCTGGAGAATTCCAAGGACAGAGGAGCCTGGCAGGCTATAGTCCATGGGGTTGCAGAGAGTTGGACATGACTGAGCGATTAAGAATAGAACAGAAACCAACCCTACAGCCCAAAGCCTACTGGAATTATTCAAACTAGCAGATCTTAAAATGTTCCGCTGCTCTGCCTTGCCTTTCCAGGCCATGGCCTAGGGACTCTCTTTGCTCCTGACCCATGGCCCTGTGCGACGTGCCATGATGGATGTGTCTAGGAACTGAATGTAATTTTATTTCCCTGAGTCTCTCCTGTATCTCCTCCTGTGATTGCCCTAGATTGATTATCATATAAAAGAACACAGAACAATGACTTGTTCTTTTATCTTGCTAAGTTTGTGCAGAGTTTTTAACTAAGGGCCACAAACAACCACAATTCTTGGGAGATTTTTAGAGCCCCAAACACATACTAGGTCTATTAATTTATATATACTTGGAGACTATGAAAAAATAACACAGTTCAGATGTAAATATGACTGCTACTCTAAGTGACAGAATCATAGCATATGATATACTGTCTGGAGAGACCAGAGTCAGTCAGATTCTAGGCATCAGTTCAGTTCAGTTCAGTTCAGGCATCACCACTGATCAAATCATTGGTTATCCTATTCCCACTTTCTCAATTCTTCAGTCAAGATCACTGTCCTTGGTAGGTCCCACCTCCCCTTTATCAATAGAACTGTTTATTAGGAAGCTGAACAAAATAATGCCATGTAAAGAAAGGAGTTTCAAGATGATACCTAACATTTTTAGCACTATATCCTCTTTTATTTCCTTCCTCTTCATAGACCCCATATTTTGAAAAAAAATTTTTTAACCAAATTAAGCATTCTCCTGTTTTTAACTCAAAGCCACATAAGCACCTAGCCTAAGCTCTGAGCTACAGGAAGAGATAAAGAAATATGATATAAAGGAAAGAACAGGGCTTTGGAGTCTGACAAACTGTGTTAATGTAAGGTCTGCTACAACAAGCATGTGACCCTAGGGCAGTCATGCAACTTCTCTCTATTCCCTCATCTGTAAAGATGGTGATGTAACTGCTATCTCATGGAGTCGACACATGATAGGAGTTCAACCAAAGCAAGTTTCCTCTCCTCCTTATCTTACTCATTCTTAAGATTCCAGTTTAAAAAAGAAAGGAATGTGACATTTTCTTTACTGCAAAACTTTTGGATAGATATGTCTTTTTCATCATGCCTTTAGAAATACTGAAAACAGCTTATTGTGATAGCTCACTCAGACCCTCAGTTGGTAAACCCTGGCCTGCACCTTCTGCTGGGGTAGCTCTAATCAGTGCAGCTTGCCAGCAGCACTCAAGCTAGAGGGAAACCCGTAGGAATGAAAGGGCAATTTGTTGCTTGTGCCAGTGGTACACCTGCCAACTGCCAGCTCCTAAGAAAGTCAGGTCTTCCCAGCAGCCCACTGAAATACAAATGTAGATGCCTCACATTCTCTGAACGGCTTTGCCACACTCCAGTTGCCTTACTGTCAACAAGCAGTCCAGGGTTTCCTAGAATGCCAGTCATCTTGTGTGTGAGTTACCCATAGTGTGATCCCAGGTAAACTGGCTCTAGACACAGGGAGCAGGGAATTCATGGAGCATGTGCCAGGTTTTTTCCTGGATGCAAGGATATATAAAAGAAAACAAAACCCAAAAAACAGCTGCAAAGTAGTCCTGAGGAGGCCAGGAAAAAGTTGTGGCTCTTCACTTCTCAGACACTGGAGACCAAGACAACATGAGGGCTTCTCTGTATCTCCCAGAAATCCCCAGATAACTTTGAAGCACACTTTAATATCTGGGTGTTCAGAGACACTTAAACTAGATGAGCATAAAAATAAATTGAAAAATGAAGAGAAAACCAACACACATTCAAGGACTAAAAAATTGGTGTTGCTTCTTCAGAGATCCCTTGATATACTCCTAAATAAGGCTTATGGCAGGAAGTTAAGGCACCTTTATTTCCTCAAACTCCTCCTTTTTACAGTAATCACTCTGAGTATCAATAACACATTCAGATTAGTGGCACTTTTCAAGGCATATGTTTTATTCCTATAGAGTTCCTCTGAGGAACTTTTCTTTTTTCTTCTTCTTTCTCTCCATTCTTGAATTTCAAAGGAATTCAATCCTTTAAATCAGGGAATGGCAAACTCTTTCTTAAAGGGTTGGATAGTAAATATTTTCAGCTTCATGAAGCATATGATCTGCACTGCAACTGTTCAACTCTGTGGTTGTAATGTGAGAGCAGCCAGAGGTTATCCATAAATGAATAGGCAGGGCTGTGTTCCCAAAAAAACCCTCCATTTTTGGACACTGAAACTTGAATTCCTCAGAATTTTCATGTGTCACAAAATACTACTCTTGAATTCCCTCCGCCTCAACCACTTAAACACCAGCCTCAGCCCGCAGGCCTTACAAAATCAAGCAGGGGCCTATGATTCCTAACTTAAACAGATGATACTGATTAAAATCACTGTACCATATAAGCATTTATCTTTGGCACAAATGATTAATTCACCTGAAATTAAACATAAACTCAATTCTCAGGCATTTCGTGCACTGGCTAATAAATAACTCTTACAGGTGGTGGACATGCCCAGAGGTGAATGGCCAGCCTTAGGCAATGTGATTCTGATACCATTAGAGGACACACCAATTTGCATCAGGTTCTGAGCTTGGCAACAGAGGCAGGGAGAAACTTTTGTGCTTAGAAACATGTATCTTTCTGGCAACCTAAGCTGCTCTGTGCCACAGTGAAGCAGGTGCCAGGTAAAGAGGACTCCATGGGGCCACTGTCCTGAGCTGTATCCTGCCTCTCCTCCCCTGGTCTATGGAAGTATGCTTCTTTTATTTCAGGTGAGAGTTCTTTCTTTTCAAACTCTGGAGAAGGCTTCCGTTTACAGAAGAAAAAGTTTCCTGGAATAAAAGTCGTATTTACCCAGAGTTGGCGAGCTCTGGGAAGGGAAAGGGAACTTCCTCAAGCTTTCTGTCTCTTTTGATTATCTAAGGACTTATTGCTAGCAGGTTCAGCACAAAGTATTAATAAAATCCTCAAGTAGAATGACATTGATCTTTCACTTCTCTTTTTCTCCTGCCTCCTGTCTTCTCTTCAGAGTTTCCCTTTCCATCCATCCTGCGCCGTCTGGCATCCATCCTAGTTCTCAGGCTTTGGAGTCAAATGCACCTAGATTCTAATCCTGGTCTGCTGCTTAGTAGCTGTGTGACTCCAAACACACACAAAACCTAAAGGGATTTGAAGAAAAAAAGGGCTGGAGGAAATGCTGTAAATGAAGGACTCCTGGTTCCTTCTGAGGTCCTCTGAAATATATACTGACTATACAATACTGAAACCAGACATAGTTCAGTTCAGTTCAGTCGCTCAGTCGTGTCCGATTCTTTGCGACCCCATGAATCACAGCACGCCAGGCCTCCCTGGCCATCACCAACTCCCGGAGTTCACTCAAACTTATGTCCATCAAGTCGGTGATGCCATCCAGCCATCTCATTCTCTGTCGTCCCCTTCTCCTCCTGCCCTCAATCTTTCCCAGCATCAGGGTCTTTTCAAATGAGTCAGCTCTTCGCATGAGGTGGCCAAAGTGTTGGAGTTTCAGTTTTAGCATCAGTCCTTCCAATGAACACCCAGGATTGATCTCCTCTAGAATGGACTGGTTGGATCCCCTTGCAGTCCAAGAGACTCTCAAGAGTCTTCTCCAGCACCACAGTTCAAAAGCATCAATTCTTCGGCGATCAGCTTTCTTCACAGTCCAACTCTCGCATCCATACATGGCCACGGGAAAAACCGTAGCCTTGACTAGACGGACCCTGGTAGGCAAAGTAATGTCTCTGCTTTTTAATATGCTATCTAGGATGGTCATAACTTTCCTTCCAAGGAGTAAGCGTCTTTTAGTTTCATGGCTGCAATCAGCATCCGCAGTGATTTTGGAGTCCAAAAAAATAAAGTCTGACACTGTTTCCACTGTTTCCTCATCTATTTCCCATGAAGTGATGGGACCAGATGCCATGATCTTTGTCTTCTGAATGTTGAACTTCAAGCCAACCTTTTCACTCTTGTCTTTCACTTTCATCAAGAGGCTTTTTACTTCCTCTTCACTAGGACACCCTCTATTCCTGCAGACTGAGTATGCCAGGGCAGAGAAGCCCCAAAAAGCAATTCCTAGGGGAAGCAGAGCGGTTTCGCTGGGAGAACAGGAGCAAGATGAACTCCATGGAGCTGGAATTCAAAAAGAATTTCTGGGTATAGTCCTATTTCTTCAGTCTATGTAAATTCCTTGCAAATTCTGACTTGAGATTTCAGAGCCCATAGGGCTAATGAATGGCCATTCTGACAATTAGTCAGATCCTTTATATCCACCTGCTTGACAAAGCTATAGCTCCCAAAGCAACCTGTCAATAAAAAAAAAAAACCAAACAAACAAAAAAACAAATAGCCTGATTTTTTGTCCTGCTGAATTTGCATTCTAAATCCAGAGTCCTCTGATGTTCAGAATAAAGAAAAAGCAGAGTAGAAAGAGAAAGCATTAAGTATAAACTCCACATTTCTATTCTCTGTGGACACTCATGCCAAACGGTTGGTAATTATTATAATCCACAGATAAGAGTACTGCCCTCCAAGGTCCCCCTCAGTTCCCCTAAATACTCATACTGGGAATTTATCAAATGAAGTTAATTTTGACAATTTAAGAATAAGCAGAGAAAGAGTGAAGCTCTGGCCCGGCGCGGAGTGGGCGCTCTACGGGGACACTGGACCGGGCACCCTGGGCCGGGCACCAGGCTGTGTAGAGAAGTGAGCGGGCTCGCCTGACTCCATCTTTGCCACCCCGAGCCAGAAGGGGCGAATTCCTGAGGCCCCGGTCCTCCGCTGCCTCCTCCCGGCGGCGTCGGCCGCGTGCAGTCTGCCCGGCATCTTCGTCGCCGCCGACCCTTCCTTGCCCCCGCCCCGCCTCCCCTTCTCCGCCCAGCGGCCGGGTCTGTGGTGGGAGCAGCCCGAAAAAGACCACTTGAGGTGAAGGATATCTACTAACACCAGCTCTTTGAATGAAAATTTGTTTCTCTGCCACAAACTGAACTCTTTTGTGTGTGTCTAGGGGGGAGTTGGAAACACAAACCTAATTTTGTGGCATAGCAGCTATGCAGCTTGAAATCCAAGTAGCACTAAATTTTATTATTTCATATCTGTATAATAGGCTTCCCAGAAGATGTGTTAACATTTTTGGTGAAGAGCTTGAAAGACTTCTTAAGAAGAAATATGAAGGGCACTGGTATCCTGAAAAACCATACAAA
This sequence comes from Moschus berezovskii, assembly GCF_049115385.1. Lineage (NCBI taxonomy): Eukaryota > Metazoa > Chordata > Mammalia > Artiodactyla > Moschidae > Moschus > Moschus berezovskii. Next base: position 46,454,294 of record NC_142469.1, read on the forward strand.
GGATCAGGGTTTAGATGTATACACATCGGGGAGAAAGTGGACCCGGTGATTGAACAGGCATCCAAAGAGAGTGGTTTGGACACTGATGATGTACGTGGCAATCTGCCACAGGATCTTAGTGTTTGGATCGACCTGTTTGAGGTTTCCTACCAGATTGGTGAAAAGGGACCAGTGAAGGTGCTTTATGTGGATGATAATAATGAAAATGGATGCGAGTTGGATAAGGAGATCAAAAACAGCTTTAACCCAGAGGCCCAGGTATTTATGCCCACAAGTGACCCAGCCTCGTCAGCGTCCAGCTCTCCGTCGCCTCCTTTTGGTCACTCTGCTGCTGTAAGCCCCACCTTCATGCCCTGGTCCACTCAGCCTTTAACCTTTGCTACTGCCACTTTCGCTGCCACCAAGTTTGGCTCTACCAAAATGAAGAATAGTGGCCGCAGCAACAAGGTTGCACGTACTTCTGTTAACCTCGGCTTGAATGTGAATGACCTCTTGAAGCAGAAAGCCATCTCCTCCTCAATGCACTCTCTGTATGGGCTTGGCCTGGGTAACCAGCAGCAGCTGCAGCAACAGCAGCAGCCATCCCAGCCGCCACCACCACCACAGCAGCAGCAACAGCAGAAAACCTCTGCTCTTTCTCCTAATGCCAAGGAATTTATTTTTCCTAATATGCAGGGTCAAGGTAGTAGTACCAATGGAATGTTCCCAGGTGACAGCCCCCTTAACCTCAGTCCTCTCCAGTACAGTAATGCCTTTGATGTATTTGCGGCCTATGGAGGCCTCAACGAGAAGTCTTTTGTAGATGGCTTGAATTTTAGCTTAAATAACATGCAGTATTCTAACCAGCAATTCCAGCCTGTTATGGCTAACTGAAAAAAGAAAAAAATGTATCGTACAAGTTAAAATGGTTGGGCCCAAGGGGGATTTTTTTTTAATAACCTCCTTGAGTTGTTTTTTTTTTTTTTTAAAGCTTATAGTAAGGATACATTCAAGCTTGGTTACAAAAATAAAACATGCATCATTTTTCATTGCCAACCAAGCACAGAGTTATTTTATACTGACTGTATATTTTAAAGTATACTCTCAGATATGGCCTCTTACAGTATTTAAGATATAGCAAGGACATGGCTGATTTTTTTTTTATAAAAAATTGGCACTAATAAGTGGGTTTATTGGTCTTTTCTAATTGTATAATTTAATTTAGTACAAAGTTTGTAAAATATCAGAGGATATATATATTGTTTCTACGACATGGTATTGCATTTATATCTTTTTACTACAGTGATCTGTGACAGCAGCTTCATGTTGTATTTTTTTTACTGAAACTGTAAAATATCCATCTCAAAGACATCACCTATTCTAAAAATTGTGTACAGGATACTCCTTTAGTGGTGGAATTAAAATGTACAAATATTTGCTTTTTCAAAAAAAAGTATTTTCTGTTAAAGGTTTAAACCTTTTAAAAAAGGTTTAAAATATTATGGATGAAAATGTAATCATAAATATTAATTTTGTACCTATATTGTGCAATACTTGAAAAAATGGTATAAAAGTATTTTGAGTCAGTGTCTTACATGTTAAGAGGGACTGAAATAGTTTATATTAAGTTTGTATTAAAATTCTTTAAAATTAAAAAAAAAAAGAATAAGCAAGGACTCTCAGGTCTAACCTCTTCCCTTCCCATGTACTACTTATTATTTATACAGGAAACATTGTGATTCTTAATTTAAACTAATTTTTTCATCAATCATGACTTATTAACCAAACAAACATTCTTTTTGATGCAGAGTATTTAATACCAACAAGGCCAGAGATAAATTAAGTTATTTATAGATTTAATTCAGGTAGTCAATTTTGTTGGTTTCAGATGTGCAGTGAAAATTCTGTTCTTCTGAAAGGTAATTAAGGACTGAAAAAAATAAAACTTGGTAGGAAGAATAATCTTCAGCAGTATAAAAAATATGATTCCCCATAAAACAGTCTGTTATGGAAACTAACTACATTGGAATCACATTTAACAAAATCAAGAATATTATTATCTAAAAAGAACACAGTCCACCTGGACAGCATTTGCAGCAGAACACATTTGGTAGCCACAGTGCTCTGGATCAGGTTGTGCCCTTGACTATTTTAAGCTCATTATCTAATCATGCCAAGAGTGGCCTCCCTCCATGAGCACTCAGAAACACCTGCCCCACAGAATTTACTAGACAGGAATAGCCCTCCAGCCCTTACCGGATGAGGTACCTCACTGCAGCATCAAACTGCAGAAACATAACCTCCCTTTGGAGGAGAAGGACCTGGGACACCAGAGTGGGGTCTTGGGGGTTCTTGAGGCTGTCAATCATTTTCTGCAGCTCTTGAAGTTCAGATCCTAGAAGACAGATGACATTTTAAGTCAAAAAGATTGAAATACAAGCTACCCCAGCTACCCTGTGAACCATCATTTCACCTCCAAAGCTAACTTTTTACCTAAATCAACTTCTGTTTGTTTGTTCGTGAGTATACTAATTAAATATCCTGCAAGATCAGCAAAGCCTTATGTTCTAGAACCCAAGGTCTGATTTATCTTTTCTTCCTTCCTTCCTTCCTTCTTCCTTCCCTCAGGAATATAGTAAAAATAATAAACTTGCATTGCTTTTCATTAGAATAAGAACATACTGCTGAAAGTAAGTTTCAAAGTATACAAGGCTATAGACTCTAAATAGATTGAAAAAGAGAAATTACAAGGAATGGAAAAGGTATAGGTCTCAGTAAATCTATCAGGGGCTTGAAATTATTATAAACCAGCGCCCATTTCTTACAGCCCTACCATTCAAATCAACCCTGGTGTAGACTCATCCTGTCAGTGGCTCATGGATTAAAGAAGAATCAAGACCATCCAAGGAGGCAAAAATTCATATACGTATATGTATACACAAACATACATCCTTCTAGGAGATTCACATCATTTCAGGATTAGATGTGAGAGATCCTAAATAGGCTTATTTCTTGGACCCTTATCCTAAAGGACTTATATGTATTTTGGATGGAAATTTAAGCTAGAGGCCTTTTACGGTACTCAATACTGGTTTGAGGAACCTGGCCTGGGTCTAGATGGCTGTACTAGAATCTCTATTATTAGCTCAGGAAATGAGCCACTCAGAATGGGAAAGCACAGAAAAAAAAATCATGGTCTTTAGGGAGCACTGGTGGGGTGGGTGGGTGGGTGGGCCGGCTCTATTTCCAGGTCTATAGAATGTCAGCTGATGTGAAATGCTCATCAGCTCCCTGTGGAGACAGTAATAGTTTTCTACTTGAGAGGACATCCCTGCTATGCGAAGAGAAGCATTGTGGAAACTGATCACCATCCCTGATTGTAGCCCAAGGCAGAAGTGAGATAGGAGACCTACAAAGCATTTCCAAAGTCACGCTGTAGAAACAGCTTACCCAGACTTGAGCAGCCTTGTACCCTAACTGGCCTGGTACTGGAACTCTTTCTATGTTTCTGGTATAGAAGGCAGGGGACTGAGAACAGGGAGGCTGTCCACAAGAGCCTGATCAGGACAGAACCAGGTCTGAGAATGGTTGCCAACATGTACTTGCAATATGAGCTCTTGGCTTTAGAAAAGGATGAGCAGTCCAGATTTCATACCCATTTGATGTTATACACATAACAGAAGAATGTTTTGGGGGTATTTTTCCAACCACAAAAGAATTGGGGTCAATCATTAGACTTTTTATGAATCCTTTATAAATCTGATGGTCATATCAGGCTGAAAAGAAACTTCCACCAGAAGAGGAGTCACAGCAAATTGTATAAGAACTCAAAGAATTTTGTGGTGGATGGGAGGAGCGGTAGTCGGGGAGCCTTATTTGTTCAAGGTCCAGCGTGCTTGGTCTACAAGCAATACACTCTGTCAGGCTATGCAGTAACCAGGAGAAAAAGTTTATAATCCCCTGCAATGACAATGAAAAAAGAATATAAAGTTGCACATACCCTGTGATTAAAGCTCTGTAAAATGTATTTGAGCAAGGGTTAGAAAGAAGTAAAGTAAAATTATTTCACTTGTTAGAATAGTTGGATTATGTGTGATTTTTCTCATTATTTCCGTTATTGTTTATAAAATGCTGTGTGTGCACTTTTACAGGGTCACTTCCCAGCAAAACTGTTATATGCTGGCAGATGGCATTATCATTAAAATACAGGTATGGAGGAGGGCCTACCTTTTCTTAGTTACACACTGATAATACTCCTCATTTGGGCCTTTTTCTGTAGGGTTGCACTGCTCAGAAGGAGCAGGGATGGTGGGCATGGGCAGGGAAGGAAGGCAGCCTGTCTGTGAGGATGGGGTAGATGGTTGCCATGTGATCAGAGGGAGCAGGGATGGTGGGCACAGGCAGGGAAGGCAGCCTGTCTGTGAGGATGGGGTAGATGGTTGCCATGTGATCAGAGGGAGCAGGGATGGTGGGCACAGGCAGGGAAGGCAGCCTGTCTGTGAGGATGGGGCAGGTGGTTGCATATGGTCATGGAGGGGGCAGTGGCAGGGGAAGGAGGAGGCTCTCCACTAGGAAACAAATGAGCCTTTTCTTGTGACTTTCCACAGGAGGGTTAGGGTTAGGGTTAGGGTTAGGTGTGGGAAATCAGAAAGAGAAGAACCACGGTGGCCCAGCCTCCATGTGAATACTCAAAACCAGTACCTTTTGTTCCTGAAACCCTAAGTTCAGTGTGTAGTGTCTGGGTTTCTTTGGTCTCCTAATCCTTTACAAGGAAATTACAATGAAAAACTCCCACATTCTGATTACATCCTCTGCTTCACACTGACTCCAAAGGGAGTTGCTGGCCTTCAGGGAAGGAGAGAATTTGGCAGGGTCCACAGAACTAGTCCACAGTGTCTAAGAGCTCCTTCCTCTGTCAAGTGGGAGGACCACAGCTGAAATTTGAAGTGTTTCTTTAAAAAAAATTTTTTTAAGTACATAAGTCTATCTAAGTCCTTTGGTATATGAACAAATCCATCTCATCTTTTCACCTTAGTTCTCTTTGCCTCCTCTGGGAAGTAGGCCAGGAACTAAGCAGCTAAGCCTTTAAAAAAGATGATTATCTTACAGTGGAATTTTTTTTAGTTCAGTTTGCTCTTTATCTATTTTCAGCAAAGCAAAGTATGTAAAACTTTGTACATTCTCCCTGGAGCACAAATATTTTCACTGGCAACATGACAACATGTAGGTCTCTAATTACACACTTCGGAAAGCCTGGACCCCCAGATATTTCAATGGTTTCCAGTTCATAAGCATAAAAATAGTAAGAAACCAATTGCCTTCATCCTCAATTCTAGGTCCTCAACAACTGGGCCTTATTTCCTACTATCCCTCAGTGTTGCACCGGTGGGTTCATCATTCTGGACTGGCCACGTGTAGTCCTGCCTGTTACCTTCACCAGAATCCTCTTTTCGTCCTCCTCCAGGACAAGCCCTCCTATTTTCTCCATTGATTCAAGTGGGGGTAGGTCCCCCCAGATCATCTTCCCTGGGGGCTTCTCCCCTCCCAGCTGCTATAGAACTTCCTCTGCAGGGACTTCTTCTGGAAACACAGCTCTGGCTCTTTCTCATCTCCAGGTAACACCTGTCTCCCCTTCTCGAGGTGGGGGTGGCATTTTTCCTGGCCTATCCTCCTTTCTTCTTTTCCTCGACTAACGTCCAGCTCCATAACCCTCTCAACATCCAGCTCTACTGAGAGCATTTTAGTTTATTTTCTGACTGAACCCCTTTTACAACAGTCCCCAGATTAGCAAAAGGAAAGGAGCTAAGAGTGCTTTGGAAATTCTATAATTTCTTGATGCTTATTGAAGACTTGCTAGTAGGCCTGCAGTAATTCTGAGCTTTCTCTGCCGGGGCAGCACCAGTCCCATTCCTTCATGCTGGCTCTCTTCAAATATAGGCATCAGTCTTCTTCCTGGAACAAGTCAGAATCTCCCACAAACACTTCCTTGATGCACTGGCCAGAGAGGAATAGATTCAAATTATATCACATTTGTTTTAAGATCACTTAGGTTCAAATAGGCATGTTACCTCATTGTTCTGGCTCTTCTCACACTTTAAAATCCTTGGCTACTATGTTATAATATATTGCAATCAATTAATTAATATTTACATGACTAATGACATAATTTGGATGGGAGTCAGGTTATTAAAATAGTAAGATTAGTTTCACTGCTTTGGTGATAAACCCAGTTTACTAAGCATCTCAGTGTCTTTATCTCATGTGTTTATCTGAGAAATCGTGCTGAGTTGGAGTTCCCGGATTAGGAATGGGCAGATAAAACTAAAGCCTCAACTGTTCTTACTAACAGGACTACCAACTGGGTCATTGTTAGCTACCTAAGGGCTGTCTGCAAGATTTTGACAGTGAATACTTGGCTTTGACCTTTCAGGAAAGCCAGGAGGGGAAAGGAAATGAAAGCAAACTAGATTTAAAGGGTACTTGTACATCCTTCTAAACTTTTTACAGATTCTAATCCACAGAATGACCTTCTAAGACAGGTACCATCACCCTTATTCTACAGATGACAACAGAGACCCAGAGAGTAAAGAGCCCAGCTTCTAGTAATCCAAGTGACAGAAGCAGGACAAAACCCCAGGTCCCCAGTTCTGACTTGGCATACTTTGTGGTTTAGCCAACAAATGTGTAATCAATCAGTTTGGAGACAGTATATAATGGAACTTTCCCTTTGTCATTCTGTCATTTATGAGGAAATATTTTAGTCCTGTCTTTCCGAGCATTCTTGGTGGCTCAGACAGTAATGTGTCTGCCTGCAATGTGGGAGACCCGGGTTTGACCCCTGGGTCAGGAAGATCCCCTGGAGAAGAAAATGGCAACCCACTCCAGTACTCTTGCCTGGAAAATCTCATGGATAGAGGAGCCTGGTAGGCTACAGTCCATAGGGTCACGACTGAGAGACTTCTCTCTCTCTCTTTCTGAGCATTAAGGGCTTCACAGTAATTAATTAGATGGGGGAAATCCTTCCACAGTGTATACTGTATATGTATATCAAATATTACATTGTTCACTCAAATTTCGTTCTTCAACTATGCCTCAATAAAGCTAAAAAAAAAAAGCGTGTCATGGAATTTCAACTGAATATTGAAGGCAGTTTTAATCACCTTTAATCACTTACCAATACCCTCAGTTCCTCCCCAGTCACCTCTCAGAGGGTTAGGACTCAGAGGAAATTCAAAACATGCTGGACAATTTCCAAGTTTAGCAAAACTGAAAAGGTAGGCCACAATGTCATGGAGAGGGGCTATCAGCTGCAGAGTTAGCTTTAAGGCTCTAAAAGCTACCTGTGAGTAAAATCAATACAAAAAAAATAAGTTTCAAGAAATGTCTAAGGGGATACAAAAATATATGAGCATTGATTAGGGACAATATATTTAAGAATTTTTAAATAAACATTTTCACAGAATAATACATGATAATAGCTACAGGATAGTATCTAAAAAATTGAACAACAAGCTTTCCATGAACTCGGGTTATATATATCTTTTGACAAGGTAACTCCTGCTGGGGAATTAAAACAATGTGTTCTCTTTCTTTAAAGCCATTGGTGGCCAAAAACACATCAAAATATGATTGTATTAACAATGATCAACGAATTACAAAGTTCACAAATAAATTCCTAGCAGGGACTCATATTCAGACAACATTGCCCTGAGGACTGTTATTTCTTCCTACCTGTAAGGAAAACATTTACTTATTAACATAGTTTAAACACAAGACTGAAAAACAAACAATGGATCTTAAATATCAACATTCAGCAAAGGAAAAGAGAAAAATTATGACTTAACTGCAGAAAGTAGCAGTTTTATATTTTTTAAAAGCCCTAAAAAATTTTCATGGTGAATAAATGAAGTAAAGGGTAGTTCTATTTCTAATTTTTTGAGGAATCTCCACACTGTTTTCCATCATGGCTGCACCAATCGTCATTTCTACTAACAGTGCACAAATGTTCCCTTTTCTCCACAACCTCACCAACAGTTGTTCTCTTGTCTTTTTGTGAGGATGTCTCAGCCATCCTAACAGGTGTGAGATGATATCTCATCACAGTTTTGATTTGCATTTCCCTGATGGTTAGTGATGTTGAACACCTTTCAATTTATGTGTTGGTCATTGGTATGTCTCCTTTGGAAAAATGTCTATTTAGGTCCTTTGACCATTTTTAAATCAGATTATAGGTTTAAAATTTTTTTCTTTGTTTTGTTTTTGCCTTTGCTATTGAGTTGTATGAGTTCCTTACATGTTTTAGGTATATATAGTTTGCAAATATTTTCTCTGTTATGTAGGTTGCTTTCTCCTTCCATTGATTTTTTCCTTTGCCAGCAGAGGCTTTTTAGTTTGATATTACCTCACTTGTTTATTTTTGCTCTTGTTACCTATGCTTTTGTTGTTGTATCCAAAAAACTCATTGCCAAGATTGGTTTCAAAGAGTGTTTTTCCCAGTTTTCCGCTAAGATTTTATAGTTTCCAGTCTTCAGTTCAGTTCAGTTCAGTTCAGTCGCTCAGTCGTGTCCGACTTAACAGTTGTCTTTAATCCACCTGAAGTTAATTTTTGTGATTGGTGTAAGACAGGGATCCAGTTTCATTTTGTTGCATGTAAGATTATCATATATGATCCAGCAAACCCACTTATGGGGCTATATCAAAGGAAATAAATCCATATATTGAGATTATCTGCACTTCCATGTAGCACTACTCACAATAGCCAAGATATGGAAACAGTAAACTAAGTGTCCAGTGTATGGATAAATGGATAAAGAAAATGTCACACACACAGGAATATTATTCAGACATAAAAAAGAACTGCCATTTACAACAACATAGGTAAACTTGAATGACATTATGCTAGGTGAAATAAGCCACAGAGAAAGACACACTGTATGATCTCACTCATATGTGGCATCTAAAAATGAAGGTCAAACTTACAGAAAGGTGGTTACCAGGGGATGGGGGAAATGGTACAATGTGGTCAAGAGGTACCAACTTTATTTATAAGATAAGTAAGTTCTGAGGATCTAAGGTACAGCATAGTGACTATAGTTAATAACACTGTATTGTATACTTGAAATTTTGTTAGAGTTGGATAAGCATTCTCACCTCCAAAAAACAAAAAAAGTAACTATGTGAGGTGATGGATGTATTAGCGGTGGTAATAATTTTATAATGTATATCAAATCATCATGCTGTGCAATTTAAATATATACAATTTTATTTGTTAATTACACCTCAATAAGTATGAGTTGGGAGAATGAAATAGCAACCCACTCCAGTATTCTTGCCTGGAGAATCCCAAGGACAGAGGAGCCTGGTGGGCTGCCATCTATGGGGTCGCACAGAGTCAGACGCTACTGAAGCGACTTAGCAGCAGCAGCAGCAAGTATTTGTTGCTCAGTCATGTCTGACTCTGCAACCCCACGGACTGTATGTAGCCCAAGACTCCTCTGTCCATGGAATTCTCCAGGCAAGAATACTGGAGTGGTTTGCCATTCCCTTCTCCAGGGGATCTTCCTGACCCAGGGACTGAATCAGGATCTCCTGCATTTCAGGCAGATTCTTTACTATCTGAGCCACCAGGGAAACCCCACACCTCAAAAAAGTTGAGGGGGCGGGGGAAGGGTGAGAAACCTATATTGCTAAACAGGTTTTCACTTACAAAGAAAAATCAGAATGTTCCCAAACTGCCATTTTCAACCCTGCATTTTATTTAGTTAATACTTGAATGCATTATGTATTTCTATATCTATTCTTTTTAATGGTTACCCTTTATCAGTAAATGAGGTGCTTAGAGGAACTCCTCAAAAAACAGGAACCAGCTAATTACTGTGATTAAGTGTGATTTCAACCTCTCTTCAGCTTCAGCACATCATGGTGGGGTTTTCTTGGAGCTGGGGAGGAAATTAAGGATTAATAAGGAGTCTCAGAAGCTCCATTAGTGTTCAGTAATGACCACGGAGAAGCAGAACTATGAAATAATGAGGCACAAGGGAACTTATAATAAAGCAAGCAAAAATATGAGAAGCTGAGAGATTTCAGTTATTAAATGTTCCTGGGGAAAAAACCCAACAAGAGATATAGAATATCTGAAACTGATATGTTTAACTGTGGGACATAAAAACAGCCAGTTTCCATTCTGGCATACATAAAAAATACAAACCTTTTCTGGCAGAGTTTTGAACATAAGCAGCACTTCAGAAGGATGGGGTATGAACCATAAGTTGAGGAAGTCTTTCCCATCAGCAGACAGCAAACGTCGTGGCCGGGGCTGAAAACTCCTGCGGTATGAGAAGAGAGCTCCAGTAGTACAGCATTTCTTTCTCTAAAAGGGGCTCCCGGTGTGAACTATTTATACCTCCGCCCTCCAGCCGCAGCGCCAGAGCCCGCATTGCGGTGACACACACATCCAGTGTCTAAGCCCGAGGGCAGCAGGACTTCTTTTCAGGCAGCTTGCAAGGGGACACAGTTATAAATAACTCACCGGGAGAAGAGCAGTTGGGCTGGTTTTAGCCTCAGCTGTGTTGGGAGGAAGGCGTGGGCACAGACGCAGAGAAAGGTGTGATAAGAAAGGAAGCAGAGAGGGCATGAATTAGGCGCTGACACCGTACTGGGGGTGACAGTTTTCTCACTTAATTCTTATGACAACCTTGGGACGTTCCTATGCTGTTCCTGGTTCACAGAGGAGAAAACGGAGGCCCTACCAGGTTAGAGGATGAGATGGTTGGATGGCATCACCGACTCAATGGACGTGAGTTTGAGTAAACTCCTGGAGTTGGTGATGGACAGGGAGCCTGGCATGCTGCAGTCCATGGGGTTGCAAAAAGTTGGACACGACTGAGTGACTGAACTGACTGACTGACTGACCAGGTTACAAAGATCTTGCCTAACCAACTCATAAGAGAAGAAGTTGAGATTTAAGCACAGATTTGTCCAGTTCTAGAATTCAGGCTCTGGAGACCAGCCTCTGTCTCCCTTCCAGATTCCTGTCAAGTTCTCCAGACTCTGGCTGTCTTTTCCCTCCTCCTTCCTATATTGTGCTAAGTTTCTTCAGTCGTGTCAGACTCTTTGAGACCGCATGGACTGTAGCCTGCCAGGCTCCAGTGTCCATGGGATTCTTCAGGCAAGAATGCTGGAGTGGGTTGCCATGCCCTCTTCCAGGAGATCTTCCCAACCCAAGGATCAAACCAACATCTCTTAAGTCTCCTGCATTGGTAAGAGGGTTCTTTACCACTAACTGCCACCTGGGAAGCCCCTCTTCAAATACTGGGTTGGCCAAAAAGTTGGTTCAGGTTTCCTCATACGATGTTACAAAAACTTGAATGAAGTGTTTGGCCAACTCAATACTTTATCATTTCTTAGGCACCAGTATAGCAGTTTTTTTGTTACAAACATAATTCATATATGTCTGGTTTAAGGATTTACACAGCCCAGTTACCTACTACCTGGCCTGGGGTATAGAACATGGCCAGTTCCTCTGAAGCTCCTATACATTCCTCAGTCCCAACTTGCTCCACCTTGGCTGGCAGTGCCTCAGACCACCTCAGTCAAAAAAGGCAAGAACTGAACTCCTCACCCCCACCCCCACCCTGATCCTGGGCTTCGTCCTCTGTTAAGAGAACCATAACCTCCAAGTCCTCAAAACCAGAATCCAGGGTTTTTAGATGCTTCCTTCTTTACCCCTCAGGTCCTACTGACCCCATAGCTCTCTTGTGTGTAGTTTCCATTCACACTCCATTGTCTATAGCAAGGACTCTCAATGGGAGGGTTTCACCTTCTAGAGAGCATTTTGGAAATCATTGGGGCATTTTTTGATTGTCATTATTTCTGGGTCCTTAGGAGAGATTCAGATGACCCATTTCATTTCCTACAATAAAATGTAATTCATTTTAACTGAGATCCAACGACGAGTTGACTCACTGGAAAAGAGTCTGATGCTGGGCGGGATTGAGGGCGGGAAGAGACGGCGACGACAGAGAATGAGATGGCTGGATGGCATCACCGACTCGATGGATATGAGTTTGAGTGAACTCGGGGAGTTGGTGATGGACAGGGAGGCCTGGCATGCTGTGATTCATGGGGTCACAAAGAGTCAGACACGACTGAGTGACTGAACTGAACTGAATGCTTTCCATATCAAACATTCTGAATATGAAATTTAAAATTTCTAAAACTCTACTTGGGTTAGTCTCAAGCCTCAGGGTTTTAATCAGGTAATTTGAAGTTCAGAAACAAAGCATGGTGGTGTTAGCTTGGAGAACTTCTCTGATTTCAGTCACCAGAAAGTCAGACCATCCTGTCCTGGAGCAGATCAAAACCAGCTTAATCTCATCCTATCTCTGTTATTTGTTCAAAGGTGCTCCAAAGAAACACTGACAATCAACAATCAGCACAGCTGATCACGTGAACTACACTCCCACCAGCACCTTCAATTCTTTACTTCTTTGTACTTACAGCCCAGCTATCTAGCAAAACTTCAACTCTAGCTAGTCTGCTTTCTGCTTCTAGTCGCATGTTGCTGATCACAGCTGGAGGAAATCACACTGCTAATTTTATTGATGCAACAAATAAATGGTTTCCAGTCTGAGCTGTGTCACGCCAGGAAAAATTGGTTTTCTTTCCTTTGATCAGCTCTCATGTCCATTTCCTTTTTTCAGTAACTTCAAATCTTCCTTAAGCCTCATACCAGATTCCTAGCAGCAGATAATGACATGGTCTATTATTTCATAATTGAATCAAAGGGGCTGGAACTGCCTCCACTTCCTGAGGGCTCATTCCCCCCTCCCCATCCTCTCTTTCAAACCAAGGTCCAAGGCAAAGGTACACACCCAGGGTATGAAGTGAAGATAGGCTCCGCCCTCAAGGATCTTAGATTCCGGAGGCAGCTAGACCTGCAAGCATGATGCTGTGATGGATGTGTGGAGGAATGGAAGTATGTGAAAGTGGAGAACATCTAGAATAAGAAGAGTCTGAGACTTCTTGGGAGACCAAGGGAAGAAATTCATAGCTGGTGCCTTTGAGCTGTGATTCATTATTTCCCCCTCCACATCTCTCCTCTTAATGGCATGACCATTCTTTTTTTCTACCCATTAAAAAAATGGGATAAAACATACATAACATAAAATTTACCGTTTTAACTGTTTTTAAGCGCACATTTCAGTGGCATTAAGTACATTTACACTGTTGTGCAACCCACCACCATTTATCTCCAGAAAAAAATTTTTTTCCATCTTCTAAAACTGAAATTCTGTACCCATTGTACAACAGCAAGACTACCATCTTTTTATTCACAAGCTAGAGACTCTGGGTAACATCCTAGATTCCTCTGCCTTCTCCTCACGCAGCTCTGCATTAAATCCAGCACCTAGCTGATTTAACTTCCCTAATATCTCCTGTTTGTGCGGTTTCAGTAGGTTCCTACATGGTCACCAACAATCATCTTGTCCCACTTCTCCCTGTTTGAAAGTGAAAGTGTTAGTTACTCAGTCATGTTTGACTCTTTGCGAGCCCATGGACTGTAGCCCGCCAGGCTCCACTGTCCATGGGATTCTCCAGGCAAGAATACTGCAGTGGGTTGCCATTGCCATATCCAGGGGATCTTCCTGACCCAGGGATTGAACCTAGGTCTCCTGCATTGCAGGCAGATGCTTTACCATCTGAGCTACCAAGGAAGCCTGTTTGTTGAAGGACAAAGAGCAGACTTCTGGATCTTGCCCATTGCACTATCCATTCTGCTTCCCCAACTCATCCTCATATACCCTGGAACAGGAGCCACTGGCAGGTCCACATGGCTGTCTCATATCATGAGATATGCTGTCTCATATCTATGTGGGGCTCCCAGCTTGAACTGAATTTCTTTCCTTGTCTACCTAAAACACTAGTCTTTTCAAGACCCAGGTTAAGTGTACCGCCTTCCCTGAAGCCCACCTAGTCCTTCATCCCTACCTCCCCGATCCTTCAGATAATATTGAATATTTCCTGGTGGGTTCTTTCGTTATACTTTGATTTTATTCTTTATCACAACATTTGGTCATTGTCTATTTCCCCTTGCCTGAAGGGCAAGAACCATGTTTAATTCATTGCTATACAGCTCTTGGCACCAAGGCTACCATGTACCATTGTTCAGTTTGTGCCCTGAGGCAACCAGCAGTAGCTAAAATCCAGCCTATACTTGACTTGCCAAACTCTGCATCCAGGCGTGGGACTACCCCTGCCCAGAGGAAACTGTACTTTCTTATAATCCTCATAAAGCAGCTGTGTGGGAGAGTGGTGGATCTGCCTGTCACACAGTAAGGGCTTGAGTATTAGTGTTCTCTCTTTGTCTCTTCTTCAATCACCCATCAGCCAACACCACTACTTCTTGCTCCTGGGAGTATGGCCAAGTGCCAGCCTAGTCTCCAGATTCCAGTCTCCACTAGAGCCATGAAGGGCACAGAGCCCTCAAGGGCCATCCTTCTTTGGAGGAGAGCTTCCCCTGGCCCCTCTTCTATTTAGGTTCTGGTTCAGGGGCAGGGTGTCTCTGCTAAAACTAAACAGTATGTTTCAGCCCTTTAAGGATTAAGTAGCATCTTAGAATCTTAAACCTACAGAATATATGGGATTCTTCTAGCCAAGGAGATGGCAAACGCAAGCAGGGAGGCCTCCATTCTCCCTTTCCTTGACCATGGTCACTGCCAATCAATCACAACAATCTCACAAGATTGGGGTGTCTTAGAATCCTTCAGTTCAGTTCAGTTCAGTCGCTCAGTCGTGTCCCACTCTCCGCGACCCCATGAATCACAGCACGCCAGGCCTCCCTGTCCATCACCAACTCCCGGAGTTCACTCAAACTCATGTCCACAGAGTCGGTGATGCCATCCAGCCATCTCACTCTCTGTCGTCCCCTTCTCCTCCCGCCCCCAACCTTTCATAGCATCAGACTCTTTTCCAGTGAGTCAACTCGTCGCATGAGGTGGCCAAAGTATTGCAGTTTCAGCTTTAGCATCCTTAGCAGGACACTAATACATTGTTGGAATCTACACTTAAAATAAAATATTTCTTATTCTTAATATAACCCAACTCCTTATTTTAGGAATAGGGCAAAGACCTCTATCCATGACCCTCATTCCTCAACTCTGTCCCCTCATCTTTAGCTAATCTTGACCAGAGTCAATGACATATTTACCTTTGCAACTCCAGTATACATAGCAAAGTGCTTGATACTAAGTAAGCACTGAACAAACAATGGTTGAATAATCCATGAATGATAAAGGAGCAAAAGAGTGGTCTGATACAAGTGGTCTTTCAATTCCCTTCTATCTTTCTGTTCTGTGGTCATATTTATTAAGTATTACCCTTCAGTTCAGTTCAGTTCAGTCACTCAGTCGTGTCCGACTCCCCGCGACCCCATGAATCACAGCACGCCAGGCCTCCCTGTCCATCACCAACTCCCGGAGTTCACTCAAACTCATGTCCATAGAGTCGGTGATGCCATCCAGCCATCTCATTCTCTGTCGTCCCCTTCTTGTCCCGCCCCCAATCCTTCCCAGCATCAGAGTCTTTTCCAGTGAGTCAACTTGTCGCATTTGAGGTAGCCAAAATATTGGAGTTTCAGCTTTAGCATCAGTCCTTCCAATGAAAATCCAGGATTGATCTCCTTTAGAATGAACTGGTTGGATCTCCTTGCAGTCCAAGGGACTCTCAAGAGTCTTCTCCAGCACCACTCAGCACTAAACTCTGTGCCATGCCATAAGAGAAAGAGTAAGGAGGGAGGCAACTTCACCCTATAGGGTGTTTCTGCTCGCTCTTGGAGGCTATGTAACTATGTAATATCCCCTTCTTTTCCTTAAAGGAAATGTGGTCACTTACAACAATCGTATGCCAACTCCTCCATCCAAGTGAGTGAACTCTAGGTAGGCTGAATTAAGAACATTTGGAAAACTGGATAAGGCATGCTAAGGATGTATAGAAGCAGCTCCATTCTTATCACTTAATATCATTCTATATATATATATATATATATATATATTTCTCTATCAGAGAAGTACAGAAGGACACTGATTTACCCAAAGCACTGAAGTATATTTTTTTTCCTGAATATTTCTTCTACTCCACTGAGTAAAATATTTTAAACCACAATAGCTCTAGATTATGTCTACTTATTTGTTTGCTTATTTTAAATTCTGGCTTATGTAAAAGGGTGTGACTGATGAAAATTTCTGGGTACTCCAGGGCAAAACAAAACTTCACAGATTGAAAAAGCAGTCATAGAGCCCATAAACAAAGAACTCCTTCTGTATTCAAATACAAAGATACTCTTATTCTTAGAGTATTAACTCTTTCTTTTGCCCTTCTGGACAGAAGATCAAGGCTAAATACCAAACTTAATAAACCTCTTCCCTGGGAGGAGTGGGGAGGGAATGGGAGAATAACAAGCTCAAAAGAAAACTCCATACCTGGGGTCATTCTTGAGGCCATCATTGGAGTCCCTCCAGCCCTTCTTTTCTTGTCGTTGTCCCACCATGAAAAAAGTATCTCTGATGGTAGGGAAATCGTCCAGTAGGGCTCTCAGGCTGTTGCAGTATGCTATGATCTGCCCCCGAAGAGCGTAGTGAGACATATGGCGGTTGAACCTGAAAAATCAGAAGAGATAATGTACAGAGGTGAATTCAAGTTGTTCAATCTCTCACAGAAGTTCGAGGATCTAAGTCCCTGGAGACATTTCAAAGAGAATAGAGGACTTCTGTCAAGAAGAAACTTCTGACTTGGTCAGATTGCTATTGCCTGAACACAAAGGCATGAACCTCTTCCAAGTGCCTCTTATCTGTCATTTCTGATGCTGCTTCCTCTGTGTGTCAGAGGACAGTTCAATTTGCTTTCATCCCAAAAACATTACTATGAAAAAGATAGTGAAGGTGATAGAATTCCAGCTGAGCTATTTCAAATTCTAAAAGATGATGCTGTTAAAATGCTGCACTCAATATGACAGCAAATTTGGAAAACTCAGCAGTGGCCACAGGACTGCAAAAGGTCAGTTTTCATCCCAATCCCACAGAAGGGCAATGCCAAAGAATGTTCAAACTACTGCACAATTACACTCATTTCACATACTAGCAAAATAATGCTCAAAATCCTTCAAGCTAGGCTTCAACAGTATGTGAACCAAGAACTTCCAGATGTACAAGCTGGATTTAGAAAATGCAGAGGAAGCAGAGATCAACCTGTCAACATTCACTGGATCATAGAAAAAGCAAGGGGGTTCCAGAAAGGGAGCTACTTCAGCTTCATTGACTACACTAAAGCCTTTGACTGTGTGGATCACAACAAACAGTGGAAAATTCTTAAAGAGATGGGAATACCAAACTACCTTACCTGCCTCCTGAGAAACTTGTATGCAGGTCAAGAAGCAACAGTTAGAACTAGACATGGAACAACAGACTGTCTCAAAACTGGGAAAGGAGTATTTCAAGGTTGTATATTGTCACCCTGCTTATTTAACTTATGTGCAGAGTACATCACGCGAAATGCCGGGTTGAATGAAGCTTAAGCTGGAATCAAGAATGCTGGGAGAAATATCAATAACCTCAGATATGCAGATGATAGCACCTTCATGGCAGAAAACAAAGAGGAACTAAAGAGCCTCTTGACGAAGGTGAAAGAGGAGAGTGAAAAAGCTGGCTTAAAGCTCAACATTCAAAAAACTAAGATCATGGCATCTGGTCCCATCACTTCATGGCAAATACATGGGGAAACAGTGGAAATAGTGACAGACAGTTTTCCTGGGCTCCAAAATCACTGCAGATGGTGACTGCAGCCATGAAATTAAAAGACACTTGCTCCTTGAAAGAAAAGCTATGACCAACCTAGACAGCATATTAAAAAGCAGAGACATCACTTTGCCAACAAAGGTCCGTCTAGTCAAAACTGTGGTTTTTCCAGTAGTCATATATGCATGTAAGAGTTGGCCATAAAGAGGGATGAGCGCTGAAGAATCGATGCTTTTTAATTGTGATGCTGGAGAAGACTCTTGAGAGCTCCTTGGACAGTATAGAGATCAAACTAGTCAATCCTAAAGGAAATCAACTCTGAATATTAATTGGAAGGACTGATGCTGACGCTGAAACTCTAATACTCTGGCCACCTGATGCGAAGAGCTGACTCATTGGAAAAGCCCTTGATGCTGGGAAAGACTGAGGGCAGGAGGAGAAGGGGACAACAGAGGATGAGATGGTTGGATGACATCACCGACTCAATGGCCATGAGTTTAAGTAAACTCTGGGAGATGGTGAAGGACAGGGAAGCTTGGTGAAGGACTGTGCTGCAGTCCATAGGGATGCAAAGAGTTGGACAAGACTTAGTGTCTGAACAACAACGATAGGACTGTTAAATAGGCTTATCTAAACACAAACCAGCTAACTAATTGTCCAAATTTCTATATAATACTGCTGTTTTTAGAGTTCAGAGTCAGAAATCAGAATGAATAGTTTATATATACTATACTCACTTCTGGCAATATTCAACTATAACATCTCTCTTGACTTTCTCAATTTCATCCTGTGATAAAAGAGAATGAGAGTTTTCCTATTAGACAATTGGCTATAAGAATTCCCCAAGCTAATACATGTGCACAAACTTATAGCCAACTTAAAGTGGGAGAAGGTCACACAGTTGAGATGTTCTTTCTGAAGGTCAACCTATTGGGAGGTACTCCCCCTGTGGGTCTTTTCTACTCCTGCACATCTTGTGAGTACACCAAGAATTCAACGCCCTATTCTTTACCTGAACGATTTCTCAGGGTTATGTTCACAGAGAGCAGTCTGGAGGGATAAGGTAATGTCTCCCTCCATGAAATAGAGCAAGTTTGCTATAATAGAGGTAGATTCCTAAACTCAATATTCTTCAACTGTGACACAAAACTGTATACAACCTTGGCTCCTCCATGTTGCCCCTGTGGGACTTGGGAGGCAAAGGGAAATGACACAAACACAAGGCTCATGATGCTTTCTCTGCTGTGAGTAACAAAGTTCTTTTTCTCTGACCTAAGAGGTGGTGTTCTCTGTCAGCATCCTCAGAGCAGTAACAGGCTACCTTCTTAGCTTATAAGTAGGCTAAAATCTCAGACCTTGACAAAACTGACAATTATCTTGCCTGAATCCTTTCTAATCTGATAGGCATTGGATATTCCTGAAGGGCAGTTAATGAACTAATACATTTTCACTTGGTCAGTACTTTTTTTAATATTATAAAGAGTAATTTATCTATCAAAGGAATTTACTTAAGTACTTATCAGAAGGAGTCGTTTGCCCACATCATTGCTGAGCAGTAATCTAGAAGGCCTAGCTTCCATCATATCCAATTTGTAGAACTGGATTAGGTAAATTGAAGTCCTTCCTTTTCAGTCATAAAAGAACAAAGCCTAGAGATTATAAACCTTGTCATTTCATTCCCAAATAACTATATATTAGTCTAAGGACTTCCTCATCAAAAAAGTAATGAATAATTAAATAATATTCAAAAAATTAAGCAACTCTTTTAATTGACTAAAGGTTTAAATTTTATGGAGAAGGAAATGGCAGCCCAAAGGTTCCGTTCCGTTCCGTCGCTCAGTCATGTCCGACTCTATGCGACCCCGTGGACTGTAGCCTACCAGGCTTCTCCGTCCATGGGATTCTCCAGGCAAGAATACTGGAGTGGGTTACCGTTTCCTTCTCCAGGGGATCTTCCCGACCCAGGGATCGAACCCGGGTCTCCCGCATTGGAGGCAGACGCTTTAACCTCTGAGCCACCAGGGAAGCCCAGCCCAAAGGTTAGGTTAGCATAAAACCATTAAATAGAAACATGGTCGTAGTGTCTGAAAAACATAGTGGTTATGTCACCAACCTAACAGGTGAATTATAGATGGCAAATGCCCCTGCTCACCTTGTCTAAACCTCCTGAGCATCTGTGGGTCACTTCAGTTCAGTTCAATTCAGTTCAGTCGCTCAGTCGTGTCCGACTCTTTGCGACCCCATGAATCACAGCACGCCAGGCCTCCCTGTCCATCACCAACTCCAGGAGTTCACTCAAACCCACCTCCATCGAGTCGGTGATGCCATCCAGCCATCTCATTCTCTGTCGTCCCCGTCTCCTCCTGCCCCCAATCCCTCCCAGCATCAGTCTTTTCCAGTGAGTCAACTCATCGCATGAGGTGGTCAAAGTATTGGACTTTCAGCTTTAGGAACCATCAAATGTTTCCAAGTAGGTACTGAAACTCTTTCTGTTTAGAAAGTGACAAAGCATAATGTGCCCTTGGAAAAATGTACATATTTTAAAAACTAGACTGCAATTAGCTTGACTTCATTCCTCTCTATTTCTTATTGAACTCTCTTTTTCAGTTCTTTATATTTTCAATGGTTTTATCCAAATAGGCTGAAAGCAACAAGTTCCAAGTTAAGGATATCTTACTTGCTCAAATGTAAAAGATGATGAGATCTTTAGGGAGCCCTTCTTACTATACTCACAAGGTTTTTCATTCTGTCAGCCATGGCTTGTTTCCTGAGGAGGAAGGCGTTCAGCATCATGTCCCGCAGCCCCACCTTTTCTAGTTGAATAGACACGAAAGCTTCCGGGGCCCTGACAAGTGAACAGAGGCACGTGAGCCCAAGGCAGATGAGTGCACTTACAACAAGAGGGCAACTTGAGAACTCTCTGACTGACAGGAGCACCTGGCGCTGCAAACTGGGCACTGCAGCAATAGAGCAGGTAACTCTGCTTCTGTGGTCCTCATTTGCTTCAAGTGTTTCTCTTACATTCACTGGGCATGCTGCTGTGTCACCATCCTTGTTGGGGACCACACTGTGCCTAAAGCATGCGCCAGCAGTCCCTCCCCACTCCCAAACTTCATAGCCGGGCCCAGTGTTTGTACTCCCAGTGTCCCTTTGTACCTTCCTGGTCTGAACTGTAGGGGGTCCCTGGACTGATGTGGCCTTGTAAGGGTCCTCTTGACTAGACATATTGGTCTTAAATCTCCCATTCACACACTGGAAGTGTAGATTTAGGACACTTGAACTCTGGCCATGTGTCAGATTAATGGCATCTTGAGGAGTAGAGAAGCTTTGCCTGTCATTTTCTTTTTCATTCTAAATTTGCCAGGGTTAGATTAGAGTGTCATTGGTATGCCTCAGTTATTCAGAGTAATCATAATTATTACAGAATACAAATCTCTTTGTCACAGTGAGATGAGATCAGGATATTACAGGATGTCCCTAGTTTATAGATATATATCTGTAGAGACCCTGCCTCTCTGACAGTTACCGTTCTATTATTCTGCTGCTGCTACTGCTGCTGCTAAGTCACTTCAGTCGTGTCCAACTCTGTGTGACCCCATAGACGGAAGCCCACCAGGCTCCCCCGTCCCTGGGATTCTCCAGGCAAGAACACTGGAGTGGGTTGCTATTTCCTTGAAAAACCTTTGGTAGGATAGTGAGGGTAGTTCTGTCCTTTTCTGTTTAAAATAGAAGTGGAAAACTTGGACATGCTTATACTCTTCTTCCTTAAGTTCTACCTTCTTTGGAGTTTGAAAAATAGAGAGGGAAGGAGGGGAAGACAGGAAGAAAAACATAAAGGAGAAGAGGGAGAAGAGAAAAGAGGTTGAAATTGGGAACTGTTGACTCTCCTTCATAGACTGGAGCATATTAGAAGAAGCTAAGCCTTCTTAGTGTTCATACAATGTTTTCAGACAAGGTCTTAAAAATTTTAACACATGCTGGTCACTCTGGGAGTTTAGGCATCCTTCAATCCCATAATACTTGTATTAAATGACTTAAAAGAGGATACTTTTGTTATTATAAACAACCCCCCACTGCTACCCCGAAGCAGTACCTTTTAGTAGCCTGCAATCTTTTTGAAGGATGAGTAAGGGCATCTGGGACTTTTGGAATTGGGGCCAACAGCATGCCATTCACAATTCTGGAATTTCTTCTTCTGGCTGGATCCACTCCACTATGATTTCTCAGACCAGAACTTATTTCCTACAATATTTCAAACCAAAGTGAATTAAATTTGCTGAATTTGTAAGTCTTGTGGTACTGACAGTAAAATTATCTAACAGCTATAACTGATCCCAAATACATGTAAATGGCTGGGTACCCTAGGGGTGAGAGAGTGGAAGGGAGAGAAGAGAAAAAGTAAAGGAGCACATGGAAGAGATACCACTTTGTACAATGAAAGGGTGAGGCACTCAGTGTGACTGTTTCCAGAATAGAGTTGTCTAAAGTGTTCTCAGAAAAATGTCTCCATCTTACAATGTGGCTAGTTGGAGTGCTTTGTATAGGGGCCTCTCAAGAAACACAGACGATGAACTTCAGGGTACAAGAACTGAAAAATCATCTCAGGGTGCCATTTTGGTACAACCTAAGCAGATGGAGGTGGGCTGTATATGCTGTCCTGTACAATGTAATAATGAAGGAGGGAGAGGTGGAGGGATGGTGGGGAAGAGGGGAAGGAAGAGTGGGAAGAAAAAAAGGGAAATCTGTATCTTCCAATATTCCTATTATTTATGGAGCTACAAGGAAAGATAGATAGGATTCTTTTACATTTTTCTAAAATACTAACTAAAAGAAAAACATTAAGCCTTCAAAGGAAAGCCCATTCTTTTTCAAAGAAAGAAAGTTTTCCACAGCTCAATTACTGAAGGAAAGGAAAATGAGGCAAAAGAAAAAAATCTTGAGTTAGAAAGTCTAAAGTTTCCATCTTGATTTTTTCTGAAGACTCTTGGGCTATCCCGGTCTCCTGAAAATAGTAGAATATACTAGTTCAGAAGACACAAGGCGCCTTTAGAAAGGATATGAGTGAGCTAAGAGGAAACAAAATAAGCTCTGTAATCAAAGCCCAGTGCCGACACTCAACAGGTGATCTTGGCTCTGTCCCTTAACCTATCAGCCTGTTTCTTCACCTGGAAAGAAAGGGTAATGTCCTCCATCTCCTAGGACTGTTCAGAGCATTTCATGAGTCCAAGGTCATCCATCACTTAGCTTACCACCATGCCTGGACAATAGAAACTACTAAATTGAACCCTTAATTCTTTGACTCCCTCAAGTGCATTGAAAATCCCAACTATGATGATCTTTTGTTTCTATCCTCAATTTCTTTTCCAGTCCCTTCCTACAAATATGATTACATCTATTTTTATTCTTAATTCTCCTACCCCTCAAGCTTCTTTTTTTAATTCTGCCCAACTTCTTAAAGAGTTATGATGGACTAAATGTTTGTGTCTCCTCATAAATTCTTACATTGAAGCCCCAACCCCCAATGTGATGGCATTTAGAAATGGGGCCTTTGGGAGGCAATTAGGGTTGCTGCTGCTAAGTCACTTCAGTCGTGTCCGACTCTGTGTGACCCCACAGACGGAAGCCCACCAGGCTCCCCTGTCCCTGGGATTCTCCAGGCAAGAACACTGGAGTGGGTTGCCATTTCCTTCTCCAATGTGTGAAAGTGGAAAGTGAAAAGTGAAAGTGAAGTTGCTCAGTCGTGTCCGACCCTTAGCGACCCCACGGACTGCAGCCTACCAGGCTCCTCCATCCATGGGATTTTCTAGGCAAGAGTACTGGAGTGGCTTGCCATTGCCTTCTCCGGCAATTAGGGTTGTTCTGTTCAGTCGCTCAGTCGTGTCCGACTCTCCGCGACCCCATGAATCACAGCACGCCAGGCCTCCCTGTCCATCACCAACTCCCGGAGTACACTCAAACTCATGTCCACAGAGTCGGTGATGCCATCCAGCCATCTCATTCTCCGTCGTCCCCTTCTCCTCCCGCCCCCAACCCTTCCCAGCATCAGAGACTTTTCCAGTGAGTCAACTCGTCGCATGAGGTGGCCAAAGTATTGGAGTTTCAGCTTTAGCATCAGTCCTTCCAATGAACATCCAGGATTAGGGTTAGATGATGTCAAAGGGCAGTACCCTAATCTGATAGGGCTGGTAAAGCTGGTATAAGAAGAAGAGACACCAGGACTTTCTTTCTGCCTTGTGAGGACGGTAAGAATGTGGCCATCTGCAAGGAAGAGAACTGTTACCAAAAACTGATATGCTGGCTCCTTGATCTTGGACTTCTAACCTCCAGAACTGTGAAAGAATAAATTTCTGTTCTACCAGTCAATACTATTTTGGTATGGCTTCCCTAGCAGACTAACACAGAAGCTGTAAATATTCTCTGCTTCTACATTTCTATCATTCTCTTACTTCTCTACACTGGTAGTCTGGCTTTCACTCCAGCTCCATTAGAATAGCTCTCTCAGAGTCAGCAATGAACTTCTGAGAATGTAAATAGCCTACTTTTGATTCCTGCTCTTCTTGTTCTTCCCTCTACATTTAATTCAACTTCTTTCTCCTCCTCCTCCTAAAATATAATAGCTTTATTTAGATATAATTGACATTCAGTAAACAACACACAAAATATACAGTAAATTAAAGTATAAAGTAAATCAGATAAGTTTGGATATAAGTATACAATTGTGAAACAATTACTGCAATAAAAATAAAGACCATAGCCATCCCTCCTACCTAGCCCACTTCCTCAAGCAACCACTTCTCTGCTTTCTCCAACTATAGATTAGAATGCATTTCCTAGAATTTTATATAAATGGAATCATGCAGGTATATATATATATATATATATATTTTGGTTTGGCTTCATCCATATTGTATATGTCAACAACTCATTTCTTTGTATTGCTGAGCATTATTCCACTGTAAAATAAACCACAATTTATTTATCTCTTCACCTGGTGGTGGATATTTGGATTTTTTCCAGTTCTTAGATGTTTTAAATAAAGCTGCTATAAACATTTACGTATGTCTTGGTACAGACATGTGCTTTCACTTCTCTTAAGTAAATACCTAGGAGTGAAATGGCTGAATCATATGGTAAGTATACGTTTAACTTTCTAAGAAACTGCCAAGCTGTTTTGCAAGGTAACCATTTTGCATTCCCATCAGCAGTGTATGCTTCAGATCCTCCACGTCATGCCAAGACTCAGAATGGTTAGTTCAAATTTTAGCCATTCTAGTGGGTATGCAGGGGTTGCTCACTGGAGTTTTAATTGTATTTCTCTAATAATTAATGTGGTTGAATATTATTTATGTGTTTATCTGTCACCTGTTCATCTTCCTTGGTGACTCATTTCTTCTTAAAACGTTCTCCATCTTTGGCTTGGACACAGTAACAATTTTATTCTCTCTGTTTCTTTCCTTCCTTCTTTCCTCCTTTCCCTTGTTCCCTCTCAATGTCTCCATCATTTATTCTCCCTTACTATATCATTAGACTTCTTCCTGTCCCACATCTGTGGAAGAGTATATAAATACACACCCACACATATATAAAACTCCCATGTATTACTATATATATTCATGCATTCATATATATATATATACACATAACCCTAGTGCCTCTCTACCCCTCCTTATGCTATGTCTTTTCAGGCTATTACTCTAAATGCCTTCCCACCCCTGTTCTATCTTCCTATTTGGTGACTTTCACCGCCTACTTCCTGAGGAATCTCAGGAAGTGACTTAAAAGCCTCTCAACCTGAAAAACCCCATTTATATCTGTTTTACATATTGCTATTCTTCAAAAGATTAACTGAAGAAAAGATTCCATATGTCAACTATGCATGAAAACCACGGGTGGGGCCAAGCTGGGCATCCATTTTTTCCTAGTACTCATTTGTCTTTTCATATTATGCTTGAGCATCAGAAGGTCTTCTCTTTACTCAAAATGATCACATAGTCATCTCTGCCAGTCAAAACACTCATCCTTCAAGTTTTTCCCAATGTCCCAATTCTGTGCTGCACTTTCTGGTTCCCCAAATGTGAATCATCTTTTCTAAAAGTTCCTTCTATAGCTTGTTGAACCTCTATTACTCCTTGTATTTGAACTACTTATGAGCCTGTCCCCATTTTACACACCAGATATAATTTCTCTAGTATTCTTGCCTGGAGAATTCTATGGACAGAGAAGCCTGGCAGGCTACAGTCCATGGGGTCACGAAGAGTTGGACATGACTAAGTGACAAACACTTTCATTTTCACTTAATGAATCAGACCTCAGTATTATCTGATGAGCCTAACTTAAAGTAGGTACTGAATTAAGACTTGAGGGGTTGAATTTTTAAAAATCAATATAACTTACTCTATTCCTATTTTCTACTTCAGTATTTGATTTCTATGGGAATTAGTATTTGGCAGTAGAAGTGACAATTGAATATTCTTGCCATACTTATGAATGCATACTCTTTTATTAATGTAAAGAGTGAAAATAGAGAAATGTGCTAAGGGGTAAAATGTGGTCAGCTGTATAGAATTCATATATCAAGAATATAGATGCTGGGAAAGATTGAGGGCAGGAGAAGCAGGAGAGAGGATGAAATGGTTGGATGGCATCACTGACTCTATGGACATGAGTTTGAGCAAACTCTGGAATATAGTGAAGGACAGAGAAGCCTGGCGTGCTGCAGTCCATGGCGTCGCAAACAGCTGGATATGACTAAGCGACTGAACAACAGCAATATAGAATTCATAAGGCTTAAAGAATGTTTAAGACCATCTGGAAAGTTGACTTCCTAAAGTTATATTTAATTTTGCACCTAAATTATATTCACAAGTATATACACATAAGAGAGAACTATACAGTTGTTTTTAGAAATGGGGGGAAATCTATGTGAATTAATTCAGAGTGATTTCTAGGATATACTGCTAAGTGGAAAAAAATGCCTTAGAACATTATATACAGATAAAATTGAAACCCCCTTCATGATAAAATCATCAAAAAGCTAGGAATAAAAGGGAATGTCCTCAACTTGGTAAAAAAATTATCTAAGAAAAACTCATAGCTAACATCATACATAATGGTTAAAGATTGAAAGCTTTCCTCCTAAGATAAGGAATAAGACAATAATATCCATTCTCACTGTTTCTATTCAACCATGTACTATAGGGTCTAGCTAGGGCAATTGGACAAGAAAAAGTAATAAAAGGCATCCAGAATGAAAAGAGAATGTTAAATTTATCTCTTTTTGCAGAAGACATAATCTTTTACATAGAAGATCCTAAGGAATTTACAAGCTTAGCAAGGTTGCAAGATAAAAGATCAACTGTATTTCTATAAACTAATAATGAACACTGAAAATGAAACTACCAATTCCATTTACAATAATATAAAAATAATAAAATATTTTAGAATTAATTTAACAAGAGAAGTACAGAACCTGTACACTGAAAACTATAAAATATTGTTGAAAGAAATTAAAGAGGACATAAATGAAAAGACTTCCCATGTTCACAGAT
Organism: Moschus berezovskii; assembly: GCF_049115385.1. Taxonomy (NCBI): domain Eukaryota; kingdom Metazoa; phylum Chordata; class Mammalia; order Artiodactyla; family Moschidae; genus Moschus; species Moschus berezovskii. The sequence goes on from NC_142469.1 coordinate 46,481,610, forward strand.
CAGAAGATTTAATACTGTTAAGATGGTAATAGTATTCAAACTGATTTATAGGTTCAATGCAATCTCTGTCAAAGTCCCAAATGGCTTTATTTTTTCAGAAATTGACAAGCTGATCCTAAAATTCATGTGAAAATGCAAAGGACCTGAAATAGCTAAAGCAGTCTTGAAAAAGAACAAAGTTGGAAGACTCGTATTTAATTTCAAAACTTATCACAACTCTACAGTGATCAAAACACAGTGGTACTGACATGAAAACAAACATATAAATCAGTGGAATAGAATTAAAAGTCCAGAAATACACTCCTACATTATGGTCTATTGATTTCTGTTAAGGGTGCCAGGACAGTTCAATGGGGAAAGATGAGTACTAGGACAGCTGGATTACTACACTCAAAAGAATGGAATTGGACCCCCTATCTTATACTACATATAAAAATTAACTATAAATGAATCATAGACCTGAAAGTAAGAGCTATAACTACAAAACATTTTAAAGAAAACAGGAGTAAATTTTTGTGACTTTGGATTAAACAGTGGATTCTTAATTATTAATATAAAACCAAAAGAACAAGTGAAAAAAGAAAAATAGGTAAATTGGACACATCAAAATGAAAAACTTCTGTTTCAAAGAACACCATCAAGAAAGTAAGAAGATGAGCTTCATAATAAAAGAAACTATTTGCCAATCATATACTTGATAAGGAACTTGTATTCAGAATATGCAAATAACTCTTACAACTCAGGAACAAAAAAATTCCAACTTTATAAAAGGGCAAAGGATTTGAATAGACATTTCTTTAATATATACATACGAATAGCCAATAAGCACATGGAAATATGCTCAATGTCACATTGTAAGTAATTAGAAAAATACAAATCAAAGCCACGATGAGATATCATTTTACCCTACTAGGGTGGCTAAAATTAAAAAGACAAAAATAAGTGTTAGCAAACTCAAAACATACATATGTCCTTAGAAAAACTTATACTTAAATGTTCATGGCAGTATTATTTATAATAGTCAAAAAGTAAAAACAACCCAAAGTCTGTCAATTGATAAATGGATAAATAAAATGTGGTATATACATATACTAGATTACTCAGTTCAGTTTAGTCTCTCAGTCGTGTCCGACTCTTTGCGACCCCATGATCACAGCACACCAGGCCTCCTTGTCAATCACCAACTCTCGGAGTTCACTCAAACTCATGTCCATTGAGTCAGTGATGCCATCCAGCCATCTCATTCTCTGTCGTCCCCTTCTCCTCCTACCCCCAATCCCTCCCAGCATCAGAGTCTTTTCCAGTGAGTCAACTTGTTGCATGAAGTGACCAAAGTATTGCAGTTTCAGCTTCAGCATCAGTCCTTCCAATGAACACCCAGGATTGATCTCCTTTTGAATGGACTGGTTGAATCTCCTTGCAGTCCAAGGGACTCTCAAGAGTCTTCTCCAGCACCACAGTTCAAAAGCATCAATTCTTCGGCGATCAGCTTTCTTCACAGTCCAACTCTCACATCCATACATGACCACGGGAAAAACCATAGCCTTGACTAGACGGACATTTGTTGGCAAAGTAATGTCTCTGCTTTTTAACATACTATCTAGGTTGGTCATAACTTTCCTTCCAAGGAATAAGCATCTTTTAATTTCATGGCTGCAATCAGTATCCGCAGTGATTTTGGAGCCCCAAAAAATAAAGTCTGACACGGTTTCCACTGTTTTTCCATCTATTTCCCATGAAGTGATGGGACCAGATGCCATGATCTTCGTTTTCTGAATGTTGAGCTTCAAGCCAACCTTTTCACTCTCCTCTTTCACTTTCATCAAGAGGCTTTTGAGTTCCTCTTCACTTTCTGCCATAAGGGTGGTGTCATCTGCTTATCTGAGGTTATTGATATTTCTCCCAGCAATCTTGATTCCAGCTTGTGCTTCTTCCAGCCCAGCGTTCCTCATGATATACTCTGCATATAAGTTAAATAAGCAGGTTGACAATATACAACCTTGACGTATTCCTTTTCCTATTTGGAACCAGTCTGTTGTTCCATGTCCAGTTCTGCTGTTGCTTCCTGACCTGCATACAGGTTTCTCAAGAGGCAGGTCAGGTGGTCTGGTATTCCCATCTCTTTCAGAATGTTCCACAGTTTCTTGTGATCCACACAGTCAAAGGCTTTGGCATAGTAGATGAAGCAGAAATAGAAGTTTTTCTGGAACTCTCTTGCTTTCTCCATAATCCAGTGTATGTTGGCAATTTGATCTCTGGTGCCTTTTCTAAAACCTGCTTGAACATCTGGAAGTTCATGGTTCACGTATTGCTGAAGCCTGGCTTGGAGAATTTTGAGCATGACTTTACTAGTGTGTGAGATGAGTGCAATTGTGTGGTAGTTTGAGCATTCTTTGGTATTGCCTTTCTTTGGGATTGGAATGAAGACTGACCTTTTCCAGTCCTGTGGCCACTGCTGAGTTTTCCAAATTTGTTGGCATATTGAGTGCAGCACTTTCACAGCATCATCTTTCAGGATTTGAAATAGCTCAATTGGAATTCCATCACCTCCACTGGCTTTGTTCGTAGTGATGCTCTCTAAGGCCCACTTGACTTCACATTCCAAGATGTCTGGCTCTAGGTCAGTGATCATGTTATCGTGACTATCTTGGTCGTGAAGATCTTTTTTGTACAGTTCTTCTTGTTGCCACCTCTTTTTAATATCTTCTGCTTCTGTTAGGTCCATACCATTTCTGTCCTTTATCGAGCCCATCTTTGCATGAAATGCTCCCTTGGCATCTCTAATTTTCTTGAAGAGATCTCTTGTTTTTCCTATTCTGTTGTTTTCCTCTATTTCTTTGCATGGATCGCTGAGGAAGGCTTTCTTATCTCTCCTTGCTATTCTTTGGAACTCTGCATTCAGATGCTTATCTCTTTCCTTTTCTCCTTTGCTTTTCGCTTCTCTTCTTTTCACAGCTATTTGTAAGGCCTCCTCAGACAGCCATTTTGCTTTTTTACATTTCTTTTCCATGGGGATGGTCTTGGTCCCTGTCTCCGGTACAATGTCACGAACCTCCGTCCATAGTTCATCAGGTACTCTATCTATCAGATCTAGTCCCTTAAATCTATTTCTCACTTCCACTGTATAATCATAAGGAATTTGATTTAGGTCATATCTGAATGGTCTAGTGGTTTTCCCTACTTTCTTCAATTTAAGGCTGAATTTGGCAATGAGTTCATTAACGCTGAAGAAGCCAAAGTTGAACGGTTCTATGAAGACCTACAAGACCTTTTAGAACTAAAACCCAAAAAAGATGTCCTTTTCATTATAGGGGACTGGAATGCAAAAGTAGGAAGTCAAGAAACACCAGGAGTAACAGGCAAATTTGGCCTTGGAGCACGGAATGAAGCAGGGCAAAGGCTAATAGAGTTTTGCCAAGAGAACACACTGGTCATAGCAAACACCCTCTTCCAACAACACAAGAGAAGACTCTACACATGGACATCACCTGATGGTCAACACCGAAATCAGACTGATTATATTCTTTGCAGCCAAAGATGGAGAAGCTCTATACAGTTAGAAAAACAAGACCAGGAGCTGACTGTGGCTCAGATCATGAACTACATTACTATTCATCAGTAAAAAGCAAAACAAAAAGAAAACGAAGTACTGGTACATGCTACTATATGGATGAAACTTGAAAACACTGTGCCTAAGTGAAAAAATTCTGACATAAAAGGCCATATGTTGTACAATTCAATTTATATGAAATGTCTAGAATAGGGAAGTCTATAGAGACAGAAAGTGGATTACTGGTTGCTAAGAGATGAGGAAAGTGGGGGGTGAGGATTGACTGCTAGTGGACACAGGATTTCTTTTTGAGAATGAGGAAATATTCTGGAATTAGATGGTGGTGATGATGGTATGATCCTGCAATTTATATATGAAAGAGGTGAATTTTATGTTATGTGAAATTATATCTCAATAACAACTAAAAAGTTCAAGAGAATATATTTTGTGTTACCTTTTGTGACAAAAAGAAGAGCAAATGTATGCTTACTTTTGCAAAAAGAAATACAGGAATGATAAAACAGAAAACAATGGAATCATTTATCTTACAAAGAGTAGGAGTGGAGGAAAAGGCTATTTTCTGCTGGTTGATTCTAGCTAGTCAATATTACAGCATTACATACAATGGAAAAATTAAAATTATTAGCAAACCTCTGTAAATTAACAGACCCAGTAAGAATCTGATCATGTGTTACTATGTATTAGGAAAGGAGAAAGGGAGGGGAAGAGGGAAGGAAAGAAAATAAAAAGATAGAGGGAAATGGTCAAAAAAGGAGAAAGGGAAGGAGGGAAATGGAAGGATGGGAAGAAAGAAAGTAGGGAGGAGTATCAAAGTGAGGGAGGGGAAGCGGGGTGGAGAGAGAATGGGGCAGCCTGACAGTAGTGGTCGCATGCCTCAGGCTTCTCTTACAGCTGACCTTGACATCAGCAGGACAGCTCCCACGGGGAGTGTGATAGAAGGATGCCTGCTGGACAGCCACCATTAAAGCATTCTTCTGAGTAGCCTGGCATGCTAGGATCACTTGCATATTTTCCACTCCTGAATGGCACAAGAGCTAAAGGAAGAAAATGTGAAAGTAATTAGGAATTTCTCTCATATAGAAAGAGATTAAGTAGAGGGTGGGGATCACCACTCACTCAACACATAAATATATGGATCAAACTGTTGGATTTGCCGAGACCCTTGCTCCTCAGAGACAAGCCTAAAGCTGGTTTCCCCCTAAGCAGTATTTCATCCTGTGAAGGTAGGCTCTAGGCCTAATTGCTCTGTATCTGGACACCATCAGGTTTCCCCAGTTGTCAGATATAGGATGCATAGGCTCTGATGAACTAGCAAACATACACTTAAAGGCAGGCTCTTGTAAAATGCCAACATTAGATTAATGTTTAAAACATACACACACAAATACAAACCTGCACATACACATACAGAAGCAAAAAAGTCCATCTGAGTGGTAGGGAAAAATAACACCACGTTTGAAAACATCACTAGACTGCCAGGGAAGTCCCAACATGGGTTTCTTTTTAATACCAAATAGAGGTTATCTCAAGGGGTATTACATGTCAGTCAAGGCAAGCCATCATCATTATTTATGAAGGTGGAACCTTTTCTTGTACATGGGGTCAAACCAATATGAACTAAACATTATACTTTTTAAGGAATATGCAAACAAGTTGCTTAATTTTACTTTAGTTTCCTTTTTAGAAAAAAAAAATTTTACCTTAAGAATGGCTTCCTTTGTATAAAAACTAAATTTGCCAATTTGGTTATCATCCACTTCAGAGATAGCTAAGACAAGAGTAGCAGGAGAATATCTGCAAGAAGAAACATGATGTTGTTTTGATGTGCCATACAGTGAGTCAGGAGATGCCTGTTCTGAAGGGACAGAGTGACGTGATCAGTAGTAACAGCAAGGACAGATTTTACACAAGACTTAGTATTTCCATCCAAAAGTTGAAGGGCTCCAGGGTCTTTTCAGTCCTCATTGGCCTCAATCTTCTTGCAGTTTGGTTGTGGTAACCATCTATCTCAGACTTTCTGAAATTCTTTTCTCATGATCACTATTCCTTTGCTGTCTTCCGTATTTCCTCTTAGCTTCTTGACCTCATTTGCACAGGCCCCTCACTGACTTGGCCCCATTTATTCACTTCCTAAATGCTATCTCGTTCTCACTCTCTCCCATGGCTCCAACAATCATCTAAATGGTCTTTGCAGCCATGTTTCTGCCTTGAGACATGGTCCTTCATTCATAACTATAAGACTTTGTCAAGTAATTGAATATCTGGGAATCTTGGTTTCTTCATCTGTAAATGGAAATATCACCTATCTTAACGGAGATAATATGCATGAATGTGCTTCTCAAAAATGTAAGTCACTATGCTCATGGTTGGATGGCATCACCGACTCAATGGACATGAGTTTAAACAAGCTCTGAGAGACAGTGAAGGACAGGGAAGACTGGCGTGCTGCAGTCCATGAGGTCACAAAGAGTTGGATCTGATTTAGCGACTGAACGACAACAATAATGCTCATGTTTGGTATATGTTGTTGTAACGGCACTCCAAAGTGATAACTTGAAGGAATTAACATACATAAAACAAATGCAAAATCAAGATACAAGTTCCTTGGATGTAAAAACCTTCCCCTGGTAATTCAAAAAGTGCTTCAGATCTTGAAGGATCTCTGGGTCATCATTGGGAGGACCACACAGAGCATTCAGACAGTTTGTGTTGATTGGTTGATTCTGGCTGAACAAAATATGGCCCATTTTCACAGCAGTGTAAAATAACAGCTCTGGCAGGAGGCCCTTGATGATCCAGAGAACAGCTTGGCTCCAGGTTGGAGACCTAGCCTCGTTTGAGGCCCAATCACACTTCCTGCCTTCAGCTTCTGTGAGATATCTTTGTATCTTTACAATAAATCACCTTTTTGGTTTAGGTTATATGACAGGATACAGCATGGGGGATTTTGCTTTCAGGGGACAAGTGGCAATGGCTGGAGACATTTTTGATCATCACAAATGAGGGAAAGCATACTGCTGACATCTGGTAGGTAGAGATTGGGAATGTTATTAAACTACCTCTGATGTAAAGAACAGCCCTCGCCAAGAGTTTTCCAACCTCAAATTTCAAATTTCTGAGGTTTAGAAATTCACTCTGTGGTCCTAACCCCTTCATTCCAGCCTATGCTCTCTCCTTTAGCATACTGCTATACTTTGAGCAGTGATACACAACAGCAAAGCAAAGGTGACCTTCCCTCCAGCTCTGCCTTCCTTGGGGTGGGACTCATCAGGAATCTCCAGGACAGAGCTAAGACCCTCAGGGGAAGACAGACAAGGAAAGAAGAGGGAGATGAGTTTATCCCTGGTACACGTCAAAGACTGACTTTGTATGGGGGGAAAAGATTCCTTTCCCCCACTGAGTAGGTTCTGGTCTGTTACTAGTAAGAGTGTTTTCTTTTGGGCAATGGGCTAAACCCATGGGGCATGAAAAAGAGGTTTCACCGGTTTGAGTTGGCTTCTTATACGGGCAAACAAAAGAACCTGACAGAAATATTGCCATACATGTTAGATATACATTGCATTAGAGTTTTGAGGAAACAGTTGCTCAAAAAGTTTGACTGACTTTTTCCTGGTCCCAGGGAAAGTAAGAGCAGGGACCTGGGCAGGGATCCATGATTCTTGCCCCATCAGACCAACCCTCACACCCCTTTCTATCTGGAAGCAACATGGTCACCCTGGGCTGTTGCTGAGCCTAAGATTCCATCCATTTGAGCTCTCTATCTGATTCTTCCATTTTTCAGTTATTTGATGTTTTTAATCCAATTATCCCCCTTGATTGAGATCGTATTTTTTCCCATCCTATTAAAAAAGAAAGGAAAAGAAAATATTGACATCATGGCAGATGGATTTATAAGGGAGAGAGTTTAGAATGCAATTGCATTTGTGGTGCTGACAGAAATTATTTTTCACTGCCATTCTACTGTTTCATTATTTTTACTTTGATTCTCTCAAGGCTCACCTGTCTACGCAGTCACTGTCCTCCAGCAGAGAGGTTATAAAGACAGGAGGTGGATGGACCACCTTGTCATTGTGTGATGCAGATTCAAAGTGAACAGGCCTCAGATACAAATGGAACTCTTCAAAACCCATCTCGCACGCCAAATCCTTATAGAGACTAAAAGAGAAAAAAAAAAAAGCCAAGAACATTTGCTGTTAACTTCCCTAAAAGGAAAGTAAGTGGTAAGAAAACTAAGCCATCTGAATAAGCACAAAAGCAAAAGTCAAAACCAAAGTAAGCCAAGTCCAGTGTGAAGTGAATGAGTCACAAAGGTTTTGAGTCTGCCCTCAGCTATGATGGTTAAAGATAGTAGTTAAGGTAGGAGGAGATATGCTTGGGCACTTCCCCAACTCTCATTTCCTGCAAGCTGGCTTCTGTCTTCCGAGCACTTCTGAGGTCACCAGTATTGCTCTCAGTAGAAAGTTAACCATTTTTTTCTCAGAGATCCTCTGGGCTGGCCTGTCTGCTCCTTGAATCATTTTGTTCTCCTGAATCTAGGATCTCCATGCTTCTGCCTCATAACCATTCTGTCTTCACTGGCTTCTCCTTTTTTTTTCTGAAGCAGGCTTCCCCCACCACCCATGCCATGCCATGCCATTGGCCTTGTTGGAGACCCTGTAGGACCCCGTGCAGGCCACCCAGATGGCTTGGGAAGGGGACTCCCACCAGCTGCTCCCTCAGGCTGTTGATGACACAGTTGCTGATTGCTCTGATGGACCTCAAAGAGCTGCACCCATGCCATGCCAGGGCCCTGGCTGGGGGGGACCAAGCACCACTGCCCAGATCCCGCCACTGCTGCTGCCACTGCTTTCTGGCTTCTCCTCTTAATTTTCAAATTCCTGGTGTTTCCTGGGGTTCCAAACCCAGTCCTCTTCTCACCTTCCCCATGTCCTCCTTGGGAAGTCTGTCATTCGACTCTGGGCCATTACCATCATCTCCCCTTTGTGTAAGAACCTGTGACCCCATCTCTGTTCTCCTTCAACTCTGAGCTCTACTCCCCCATGACTTGCAGCCAGGCTCCATTCAGATGTCGCTGTGGCATTTCAGCCTTCTGTGTTTAGAATTCCTTCCCTTCTTCTCTTATCCCCATTTTAACACATTTCGTCATGTTGAGAAGTTGGTACATTAAAGCTGAGTTCAAATGGCACCTACATTAGTTTGCTAGGCTGCTGTGAAACAGTACCAAGAACTGGGGGTGGTGGTGCTTAAACAACAGAAACCTGTCTCAGTTCTGGAGGACAGAAGTCCAAGATCAAAGTGTTGCAGGGCTGGTTCCTTCCAAGGGTTTTGAGTGAAGGATCTGTTCTAGGTTCTCTCCTCATCTTATAGATGTGCATCTCATCTTTATGGCTTCACACAGTTTTCCTTCTGGATATATCTGTGTCCAAACCAGATCTTCTTAGAAGGACACCAGATATACTACATAGAAGCCCACTCTAATAACTTCATTTTATCTGTAAAGACTCTATCTGCAAATAAGGTCACATTCTGAGGTACTAGGGCTTCAGTTCAGTTCAGTCGCTCAGTCGTGTCCGACTCTCCGCGACCCCATGAATCACAGCACGCCAGGCCTCCCTGTCCATCACCAAGTCCTGGAGTACACTCAAACTCATGTCCAAAGAGTCAGTGATGCCATCCAGCCATCTCATTCTCCGTCGTCCCCTTTTCCTCCGGCCCCCAACCTTTCCTAGCATCAGAGTCTTTTCCAGTGAGTCAACTCGTCGCATGAGGTGGCCAAAGTATTGCAGTTTCAGCTTTAGCATCAGTCCCTCCAATGAACATCCAGGATTGATCTCCTTTAGAATGGACTGGTTGGATCTCCTTGCAGTATAAGGGACTCTCAAGAGTCTTCTCCAACACCACAGTTCAAAAGCATCGATTCTTCTGCGATCAGCCTTCTTCACAGTCCAACTCTCACATCCATACATGACCACGAAAAACCATTGCCTTGACTAGACGGACCTTGGTTGGCAAAGTAATGTCTCTGATTTTGAATATACTATCAAGGTTGGTCATAACTTTCCTTCCAAGGAGTAAGCGTCTTTTAATTTCATGGCTGCAATCAGCATCTGCAGTGATTTTGGAGCCCAAAAAAACAAAGTCTGACACTGTTTCCACTGTTCTTCCATCTATTTCCCATGAAGTGATGGGACCAGATGCCATGATCTTTGTTTTCTGAATGTTGAGCTTCAAGCCAACCTTTTCACTCTCCTCTTTCACTTTCATCAAGAGGCTTTTGAGTTCCTCTTCACTTTCTGCCATAAGGGTAGTGTCATCTGCATATCTGAGGTTATTGATATTTCTTCCAGCAATCTTGATTCCAGCCTGTGCTTCTTCCAGCCCAGCGTTCCTCATGATGTACTCTGCATATAAGTTAAATAAGCAAGGTGACAATATACAACCTTGACGTACACCTTTTCCTATTTGGAACCAGTCTGTTGTTCCATGTCCAGTTCTAACTGTTGCTTCCTGACCTGCATACAGGTTTCTCAAGAGGCAGGTCAGGTGGTCTGGGATTCCCTTCTATTTCAGAATGTTCCACAGTTTATTGTGATCCACACAGTCAAAGGCTTTGGCATAGTCAACGAAGCAGAAATAGATGTTTTTCTGAAACTCTCTTGCTTTCTCCATGATCCAGCGGATGTTGGCAATTTGATCTCTGGTGCCTCTGCCTTTTCTAAAACCTGCTTGAACATATGGGAGTTCACGGTTTACATACTGCTGAAGCCTGGCTTGGAGAATTTTGAGCATGACTTTACTAGCGTGTGAGATGAGTGCAATTGTCCGGTAGTTTGAGCATTCTTTGGCATTGCCTTTCTTTGGGATTGGAATGAAGACTGACCTCTTCCAGTCCTGTGGCCACTGCTGAGTTTTCCAAATCTGCTGGCATATTGAGTGCAGCACTTTCACAGCATCGTCTTTCAAGACTTGAAATAGCTCAACTGGAATTCCATCACCTCCACTAGCTTTGTTCGTAGTGATGCTTTCTAAGGCCCACTTGACTTCACATTCCAAGATGTCTGGCTCTAGGTCAGTGATCACATTATCGTGACTATCTTGGTCGTGAAGATCTTTTTTGTACAGTTCTTCTGTGTATTCCTGCCACCTCTTCTTAATATCTTCTGCTTCTGTTAGGTCCATACCATATCTGTCCTTTATAGAGCCCATCTTTGCATGAAATGTTCCCTTGGAATCTCTAATTTTCTTGAAGAGGTCTCTTGTTTTTCCTATTCTGTTGTTTTCCTCTATTTGTTTGCATTGATCACTGAGGAAGGCTTTCTTATCTCTCCTTGCTATTCTTTGGAACTCTGCATTCAGATGCTTATATCTTTCCTTTTCTCCTTTGCTTTTCGCTTCTCTTCTTTTCACAGCTATTTGTAAGGCCTCCTCAGACAGCCATTTCACTCTTTTGCATTTCTTTTCCATGGGGATGGTCTTGGTCCCTGTCTCCTGTACAATGTCATGAACCTCCGTCCAGAGTTCATCAGGCACTCTATCAATCAGATCTAGTCCCTTAAATCTATTTCTCACTTCCACTGTATAATCATAAGGGATTTGATTGAGGTCATATCTGAATGGTCTAGTGGTTTTCCCAACTTTCTTCAATTTAAGTCTGAACTTTGCAATAAGGAGTTCATGATCTGAGCCACAGTCAGCTCCTGGTCTTGTTTTCGCTAACTGTATACAGCTTCTCCATCTTTGGTTGCAAAGAATATAATCAATCTGATTTCGGTGTTGACCATCTGGTGATGTCCATGTGTAGAGTCTTCTCTTATGTTGTTGGAAGAGGGTGTTTGCTATGACCAGTGCATTCTCTTGACAAAACTCTTAGCCTTTGCCCTGCTTCATTCCGTGCTCCAAGGCCAAATGAGTTTAGGGTTTGAATATTTGAATTTTGGAGGTACATAATCATCCCTAGGCCTTCTTCTGTGGAGCTTTCTCTGATTCACTTAGAAAGAATGAAATACTCCACTTCCTGAGCTCCCATAGTATTTTGTTCATATGACTAGAATATCATATTAAACTTTATTAGGGGTAACTTTTACATTGTGAACTCCCTGAGACCAAGGATCAGAAATTATGAGGAGGTAGTATCATAGTGGTTAATATTATCTTGGCCCATAGTTTGATTTCTGCTTCTACTACTTTCTGGTTATGTGATCTTAGGAAAATTACTTTTCTGAGCCTCTACTTTCTTGGTGGTAAATGTTTGCAAGCTATCATATCATAAGGACATCATTAATCTATTATAACATAAGAATATTCTGAGAATTAAATGAACTCTGGAAAGTTCCCAGTACAGACCCTGGACGCAGTAGGCCCTAGATCATGGTTTATGGTGGATAATTGGACTCTGTGTCTTCAGGGACTCTCATGGGGCAGAACACAAAAACTCATATATGTTTGCAACAAATCCTTAAGTTCCGTATTTTTCCCGTTTAGGGAACATGTTCACTTAAATGTCTTACCATCCTCTCTTGCTCAAAGCAAAAACAGAACTCACCAAGCGTTCTCTCCCCCTACCTGTTGAACATTTCATACTTCCACCAGACCTGGATGCTATCACTGACTCACTCTTTCCTTTCTGAAGGGCCTCCACTGGTTCTTCCCTGCTATTCAACTCCATTACATTTGAGCAGTCAGTATCATTAGGTGCTTGATGAGGGTCAGTCTTCATACCCAATAGGATAGCATGGAAAACAACATGGACAGAGCTTTTACATTTAGGGATCTTACATTAGCAGGAAAACTAATAAACCAACATTAAGCACCTAATTAAAAGGCAATGGCTGAATGGAGAAAAAGTCCAGGTGCTTAGAGGAGAACCCAGACTAGCTGAGTAGTCAGAGAGGCCTGTTGGGAGACCTGAGAAGAAAAACAGGGAGGGTGGGAAGGTGGAAGGGAGGTCATCATTTCAGTCATTTAGAAAGCTTACTCTGGCTACTCTGGGGGCACAGATGGGGCAAGGCTTGCGGTAGGAAGATCCACAGTCTATTACCCTCCATGTGGATCGTGAGTCCCCCTACTGACCGTGCCAAGTGTACACTCTCCAGACTCATCCCTATCAGCCTATGCCGGAGGGTCAAGAGTTCCAAAAGTTTCGAAAACATCTCCAGAAGCAGCATTTGGGAATCTTGGCCTTGGTTCTGTCCTTGGTCTGCTGCAGATTTGAGTGCAAGCAGGCCTGTCTCCCCCACAAGAAAGGGATCACCCATCACTTTAGCTGAAAATAGCTGAAAGAAAACAGAATACTTTTCAAAATACAAAATAAAGAAAGAAATTTGAACATATTAAGAAATATATGTCAGCAGCACAGATTCCAGATCCAGAGTTCCTAGCCTTGAGTTCTAGCTCTGGCACTTACAAGCTGTGAGATTTAGGGCAATTCACTCAATTTAACTGTCTCTCAGTTTCATCATCTGTAAAGTGGCAGTAAGGGTAATAACAGCACCTGAAACTGCAATACTTTGGCCACCTCATGCGACGAGTTGACTCACTGGAAAAGACTCTGATGCTGGGAAAGGTTGGGGGCGGGAGGAGACGGGGACGACGGAGAATGAGATGGCTGGATGGCATCACCGACTCTGTGGACATGAGTTTGAGTGAACTCCGGGAGTTGGTGATGGACAGGGAGGCCTGGCGTGCTGTGATTCATGGGGTCGCGGAGAGTCGGACACGACTGAGCGACTGAACTGAACTGAACAGGAACTAATAAATCATAACTGTATTATAGGGTTGTTGAGAGGGTTGAGTTAAATATATGCAAAAGTGCTTTGTACATAGTATTTGCTATTATCATTATTATAAATGTTTTAAGCCAAAATAAAGAGAGAAATGACAAAGATGATCTAAATAGAAGTCTCATATATATTTCAAGTATTTTAGTGACCAATGATAATAATGATAATTTCTTATAAACTCTAATTGAAGTTTCAAAATTTTCAAGTATTTTCATGTATATTAACTCATTTTTATTTTCACAAAATCCCCATGATTTAGGAATCACGAATACTATTATGTCCATTTTATCAGTTAGGGATCTGAAGCAACACTGAAATTTTCTAAGGTCAGACAACAGTATCAAGAATAAATATAGTTTTCCTAGTTCCAAGCAGTTCTAGAGTATACCAAGCTGCCTCTTCAGGGCTCCTCTGCTCAAATCACCCAAGCCCTGGATGATTTCTGAAGTTACTACATTGTTCTTTAACATCCTCCTGCCTTGGTCTCCTCCTCTGCTCTGACATTTTTGCTAGCCTCTAATATACCACTTCCAGCAAGGACCAACTCTGGGGACCACCTCTAGTCTGTCTTTCCTGGTTTGACGTCCCAAGAGTAGATAGACTTATCTACCAAAGGCCTTGCCTACTCAAGGATGCAGTTTCTAGACAACTGAAGTCTTCCAAAGTGATAAAGAGATTTATTAATTTCCTACTTGTCTTTTGCTTGCCCTGTTTTCTGTCCCAGTACAAAAGATTAATCTGAATATTTATCATTTCCAGGTCTCAATTTGAACATATTTAAAAAAATAATAATTTAAACTGTATGGGAAATTCTCTGATGGTCCAGTGGTTAGGACTCGGTACTTTCACTACTGAGAGCCTGGGTTCAATCCCTGGTTGGGGAACTAAGATTCTGAAACCCATGCAGTGTGACAATCTATCAATCAACAAAAAATAAAACTGTGTGGCATCAATGAGAGATTAAGTAGGTAGCCCAGATATTCACTACAATTTTTAAGAGAACTAAAAATATATTTAAAAAATCTGGTATCATAATTGCTGCTGTTGTAGTCATTAAATCATGTCCGAATCTTTGCAACCCCATGGACTATAGCGCACAAGGCTCCCCTCTCCATTGGATTTCCCAGGCAAGAATACTGAAATGGGTGGCCATTTCCTTCTCAGGGGATCTTCCCGATCCACGGATGAAACCTGGGTCTCCTGCATCAGCAGGTAAATTCTTTACTATTGAGCCACCAGGGAAACCCTGGTACCACAATACAGTGTGAAAATGATCCTGAATAAATGGTAGTAGGCTGCATGGGTAATAATGTGGGGAAAATTCTGTTTTGAGCCATATCTTACACCACATACTCACACACACACACACACACATGCACACACACTCGAGGTGGAATACTGAAAGGAGTTAAATATTTTTGAAATAAAATAAAAACCTTAAGAAATTAGAAGTTAGAATAAACGAAGACAAATATGAAACAGCTGGAGGAAGTTTGGCTTTCTGGATTTAGGATAGAAGAAATCACAAAGGAAACGATAAACAGATTTGACTATATGAAAATAAGTTTCTGTTAAAAATTTAAAGACAAATTGGGGAAAATAGTTGCAGAAAATATTATGGACAAACGGTTAAAGATTTTTTAAGAAGTGCTCGTGTAAGTGGATAGGAATGATATTAGGATTCCAAGAGAACAATAAACTAAGGGGAAGAACAGAAAATTCATAAAAAATACAGCTAGTATCATGACATTTGGAAGAATATTTAATCTCAACAAATAGCAAGGAAAGAAAATTAACAGTGTAATGCCACCTTTATGTATCATATGCATATATTAGCACAGACATTATATGCTTACACCTAACACTGTAGAGTACTGCAGAACTGGTACCCTTAGACACTGCTGTTACAGTTTGGCATGACTTTTCTGGAAAGTGATCTGCCAACATGTATCCAAAGACTCAAATTTTGTTTCAGTAAATCCAATTCCAAGAATCTATCCAAAGGAATTGATTCAAAATATGGTAAAATCTGTGAGCATAGAGATATATCTTATGGAATTTTTAATAGTAATAAAATATTGGAAATTACTTGAATGCCCATTGATAGGGAAATGGTTGGATAAATTATCATTCACCACTTAAAGGAATTTTGTGGTCATAAAGGTTAAGTATAAAGAGTATTAGCAACATGGAAGAATATATAATATGATGCAACTGAGAAAAACAAGAGATAGTATATGAAGGATATGATTAGAAAGAACTATGTAAAATATGTATATAAAGAATACTTGAATTCAGAAAAATAAAGATTACAAATGCATTTGAGAGGTTATATTTAGGGTAATTTTCTGTTTTCCTCTTCTGCTAAAACTCTGAATTCTATTTTTTGATCAACTTAAAATTAATTTAAAAGGAAATAAACTTCTGTTTGAACTGGAGAAGATGGGAGGCTGAGATAGACCTGTGGAACCGATATTTTTGGCAGCTGAAGCCTTGAAATTTCCCTTATCTTATAGCAAGTACCCACAGAGAGTAAGGTCAAATCAGAAACCCAGGTCTCCTGCATTGTAGGTGGATTCTTTACCAACGGCGCTATCAGGAAAACCGAGGTTAATGGCAGGGCTGAGCTTAGTCCCAATCACTGACCCCTCACTCAGCTGTCTCTCCTATACCAGATTTTAGCTCAGGACAAAACAGTACATTTTAGGAAGAATCTTAGAAAGAAAAAAAATTAATTAAAAAATATATATTGTTAAACTATAACAAACCAGAAAATACTTTCCCCCTACCTGTGTACATTTCCCTTTAAAGGATAACTGTAGCAGCACCCCGATAAACTGGAAACGTTGACCAAAATGAACAAAAAAACCCATAAAAATGTTGGCAAGCCCTAGGACTATGATCTATCTCTGGCCAAACAGGAGGGGAATAGAGCCAAACAAAAACAAAGCTAAGTAGTAACATCTGGGAGGAAACATTCTCTTTGCCAAGGACCCACCTAACCCCTTCAGAGAACCTACATCTTTCTGGAGCTGTGCACTGTACCAGGACTCGGGCTTGGCTGGGGTGAGCCACACATCCAGGGCCAGCTGCAAAACACGTCTCTCCAGCGAGGTGAGGGCACTGGCTGATGTGGGCCTGCAAGTGTGGCGGGCCTCCCTGAGGAGATGCTCGAGGGCGCTGGGGATACAGGACGCCAGGCCCAGGGAAGGGTGGAACTCCAGCAGATAAATGTTTTTCAAAGCCGAGCTTAATGAAAAGAAATAATTAATGACAATTTTACATGATGAAGAACTTAATTTGTTTTCAGATCTTATATTTTTCAAGACCAATAAAACACTCTTACAATCCAGGGCATTATAAAAAACTGGAAGCTCAACAGGGCCTTAGAGGCTGTCCAGGGAGCCCATCAGGTTACACAACATGCTTTTTGCTTTAATGTGAACTTTTTTAAGACATCAGTTCAGTTCAGTTCAGTCGCTCAGTCATGTCCGACTCATCAGTTCAGTTCAGTCACTCAGTCATGTCCGACTCTTTGTGACCCCATGAATCACAGCTCGCCAGGCCTCCCTGTCCATCACCAACTCCCGGAGTTCACTCAAACTCATGTCCATCGAGTCAGTGATGCCATCCAGCCATCTCATTCTCTGTCGTCCCCTTCTCCTCCTGCCCCCAATCCCTCCCAGCATCAGTCAACTCGTCGCATGAGGTGGCCAAAGTATTGGAGTTTCAGCTTTAGCATCAGTCCTTCCAATGAACACCCAGGACTGATCTCCTTTAGAATGGACTGGTTGGATCTCCTTGCAGTCCAAGGGACTCTCAAGAGTCTTCTCCAACACCTAGTTTACTCTAAAAGCCAGTAAGAATAAGATTCAGTGTATGTCACATCTTTATGCTGTACAACTTAAATTTATATATGCGTACGTGCTAAGCTGCTTCAGTTGTGTCCAACTCTTAGTGACCCTATGGACTGTAGCCCACCATGGGATTCTCCAGGCAAGAATACTGGAGTGAGTTGCCATGCCTTCCTCCAGGGGATCTTCCTGACTCAGGGACTGAACATGCATCTCTTATGTTTCCTGCGTTGGCAAGCAAGTTCTTTACCATGAGTGCGACCTGGCAAGCTCAAATTTATACAGTGCTGTATGTCAATTGTATCTCAACAAAATAGAAAAAAAAAATCTAAAAATGTATATGGGAAACCTGTTGACATTTCATTAGCCAAATATTTGAGAACAAGATAACTTCAAAGTGTCTAAATATTAAACAAATAACTTCCATGACTATTTCTATTTTTCACCTGATTCTTTATCCCTTTTTCTTCCCAAAATGGTAATGAAGATGGTTTTTAAGTTCTGTATACAACTATTGGAATCATTCATGTTTGCCATAAAAATGTTATATTTTATAAATGAATGAGGCCAGAAACAATAAAATACCTGTCTCTGGGTTATTCCTTTGGAAATAAAGGATATAGTATCAGTCAAGTCAAGGGCCTTTCTATACCTACATCGAACTAAAGCGCCAGACCAGCTTGGAGCTTGTCACCAGCTTCTTGGTTCCTCTGTACCCTCAAAGCCTGGAAAGGCACAGTGAGGGTGAATCACACCACATATCAAGGAGGTGATCTTATGTACTCTCTCCGGGTGATCTCAGGAAATTCAACCTACTACTTAAAGAGGTGGGGTAGGGGTCATAAGATGAGTCTGCAGAAACATTTCTGCTGACACTTGCTAGAAAAAAGAAATTCCTTTTTGAAAAATTTTAAGCACATCCATGTTTCATATATGTTGACTTGTATGGCACCTCGAATAAATCCTTTGAGAGCATTCTAAGAGCAACTGGGTTTTTTGGACTTCTCATGGGAATGAAGATTCTGCATCCAGGGGCATAAGTGTGAATTCTGGCCTTCTATTCCTTATTTTCAAAGTGAATCAATATCAAGTTCACAAAGGAATCCCTCTTCTATGCCTTTTATATTTACTTCTCTCATCACCAAATACTTGAGTGGTGCTTTGTAGAACAGTAGTATACTTAACAGCATACCCTTAAATTATCCAGAAATTAAATGTAAAATGTCTAAAGACAACACCAACTTACCAGCTATTGTTGATGGAAATAAGTTGTTTGCAAATTATGTTAAGGGGAAGTCCAAATGTATTGGTAGCATCTGGATGGCCTTTTTGCCAAAGCCTCCGGACATACTCACGCTGACTCTCTATCTAGAAATGTCACATAAAAGTTAAAATTAGAAAAGTTAAACTTTCCCATGGATGTGAGTTATGAGCCTTGGCATGAGAAGAACAGAACATCAGCCCTTTGCGTATCTTCATTATTTGACTAATTTTCACCCAGACATGAGTTTTAGGGATTCCTTCACACAGAGATATGGTTGTTTTTTAGTCTGAGGCAAGGATCAGTCAGGAAAAGCAAAGGCAAACAGCTTTAGGGAATCTTAAGAGGCACAAGAAAACTTCTTTCTATAAAATAATTGACTACAAGCAAAAAATTTTAAGCAGGCCTAAGGAACTGTATTAGCTTTTCCCTGGAAGTCACAGACTGTGACCATTTCCTATAGTGTTCTAGAAATACTTGCAACCTTTTAAAAAATAAATATAATTTTACACATTTAATGTCTTACAAAGGGGTAGGCTTAGTCCTTTCACTATAGATAAACTGTGATTGAATGAAAATAGGTTGTCAGTTCTTTGTGGATCATTAAATGTAATTAGGACTGGAAACCTCCCTTTAAGACTGTAGTTATGCTTGGAATTCAACAATGCAAATAAACTTACAAATAAACATTGTGTACATGCTGTCCTAGGAAACTCAAGATTCTGAATTGGTACTGAAAGGAAAATACAGTTTTCAGTTTTCACCTGTGTTTTCCATCCCCTTCCCACATGGAATCTTAACAAAAAACCAAATATACTCACGTGCTGGTTGAGGATGCCCCTCACCAGCTGCAGGTGAAGCCTCAGGCAGATGCATTCCTCTTGGTAGGCCTTAATGAAGTAAGGATGACTGAAGTCAAACCTTGGGCACCTGTGCATGATGTCTGTGATCACTTGTGCTAAGGCAAACCTCTCCTCTGGGTCCAATGCATGCTGGTAGGCTTCAAAGTAACTGTCAAGAAGCTGTAAATAAGGTTTATAGTCAGGGGACAGAGCCCAGCAAAGGAAGAAAGGTGAGCTCCCAACCATTTCCATGCTTTGGAAAGCCCCCCACCATCAATAGGAGGGAGACAGCTCTGCATCTCTGGGTATTGGCCCTGGGTGGGCAGACGCAGCACCAGCGCATCATAGACCAAGTTAGGGAGGGCGAGGGAAAAAGCACTCATTGCACCTCTGTCCCCTCTTCCTCTGCTCTCTACACATGAAAGGGGAGTAATATCATGAATAATACAACATCTAACAATTATAAGTTCCAATGAGACAGTGCATTCGGTGTCACTTCATCAAATACGTTTATCTTCAACACCTATTCCCACAGACCCACTCTCCTCCCCCTATTTTATTCTATTACCAAAGGTGGGCAAGTAGGCTCCACCCCTCTTCTACATCATCAGCCCCATTTATGACACCTTCTCTTTAATAGCTTGCCTATTTAAGTGTCACATATATAGAAATGGTGGAGGAGGGGTCAGAATGGCAAATGGAGGGTGCAAGTCCCCTCTAAATATAAAGGCATTTATTCCAGATCAGACTCCACTCGGAAGGGCCTATGTACAGAACTCTCAAAAGCATCTGGGAAGCTTCTGTTTTACTAAAGTTCACAAGTCTTTTCTAAAAACTGAAGAAGGCTTCCCCACACTAACTGTTGAAGAAACTCAGAAAGATACAGTCTTTATTTTGTTTTTACATTTGTTTATGAACTTAGGGAATTTCTGTTCTGCGTGTAAATTTTATTTGTATATAATTAGTCATGGTGCTAATGAGAAAAAGCTCTTCAGAGTTCACTGGACTGGAATCCCAAGCAGATACCTAAGAGCTGATATGCAAGTAGTTCTGAACAATGTAGTTACTCTTTTTGGGTTGTTTTAAAACTTTCATAGGCCTTAGACACACTTACTTTTGGAGACCCTGTCCCATACTATATCAAATATATTAAAACTCATATCCTAATCAATTTATTTGGTAAAAAAGTTAAATGATATTTATAATTTTGCTTTTCAAATTGTTTGGCTATGAGCAATACATTTCATTAATGATGACAGATTTCTGGGTAGTATGTACTTGAGGATTTTTATGAACTGAGAAAATCTGATCTATAAATTATTTTCACATTAATGAGATGTTTCTAAGTACTCAAAGTTTTCACATTTTATGGACATGTCATTTAAGCATTTGTTGGTATCTATTTTGTATTTTCTTTTCATATTTCCATGTAATGCATGTTTTCTTTTTCTCAGATAGCACATATTTCCAATGGTCTCTGAAAAGCCTTTAGATCCTAAACACTGAGTCTATATCACCTGATGGACAAAATCAACTCTGGCTGAAAGCTTCTGAACTTCTGCTCCCACCAGTCTCACAATGCAATGGATTCCTTTCCTCTGCCCGTATAATCCAACATCATCCCTAGAATTTCAGCTCAGCATGCCCCTCCTCAGTCTTCTCTTACCCACTCCTCTAAAGCAGGCTTCATGCTTCTGAAAGGCCTCCTAGGGTGGCTGTAGCACCAAAGACACAGGTGTGCCCAGTGAGTTCACTTAGTTGATAGCAAGGAGTAGATTGTTGAGTCTGCAATTTTTGCCAACCTGATAGCCAAGCACACTTTGAGACACATTAGAGCATTTTTTGTTTCCTTGGGTAGTGGTTTTCCTGGTGGTTTGAGGCCTGGGAGCCAGCCTACTTCTTAACAAACTACGGAATTTCCTAAAAGGAAATAAAGAGCACCTTTCATTGTGTAGAGTCCATAGCTAAGAATGAAAGAACAGAAAGAACTGAGAGGGTGTAAGCACTGCTTGAATATAGGTGGCGACAGCTCAGGAGGAAGTAAAAGAACCCAAGTGGCAGGAAAAGCCGGGAGTGGCTCCATCTTGCAATAATAACTCCTGAGGCTCCCAAGAAGGCAAACATTTGCAAATCAATTAGAAGCCTAGGAATCAAATACTGCCTTAGCAAAAGATGTCCAGTGTCTGAAGGCTATTCAATGCTAAGGCTCAAGGAGGGAAAGCCTGGGGCACTTTATTTAGCATCCAGTTTTGCAGGATGCACTTTGGGAAACACTGGTCCACGGGAACTTGGGTCAACCTTAGTATACAAAGGATAACATCAGAAGAAGCTAAAAGCTTAGGACACAGAGTGTGCTCCACAGGTTAAAAACTCACACACCTCAGAGTGTGAAATGAAGAAAGGTGCAGAACCCTAGTCTTTAAGTGAGCCTCAGGGAAAATGAAGCCAGCAGGGTGATCTAAATGACCTTATTCCATCCACAGAGCTAGAGTAGCATTCAGTTATTAAATAGAAGAAGACAAAGCAGGAACAAAGGAGTGATGGGGAAAGAAGGCTGTCACTCAATAGCCTAGGGGAAGATCAAGAAAGAAACAGTAACTTCCCTAAATCATTCTCAATGAAATTAAACCCTTTTGGCTGGACCAGGGCAATCCCAGGAGCTGGTTTATAGAATTTGTATTGCTGTGACCTGCTTTTGTACAATGAGCCATATTGTTTGGTTATTTGGCAGGGGAAGATTGTAGGGAGGGTTCTTGCTAGTGATTCCAATCTGGTGATACCAGGTTTCAGAGGCAGGTGCTAAGCTGCCATCATCACTTTGTTGTTGGTAGAATTATCAGGTTTAACAAATAAAAATACAGGTCATCTAATTAAATTTGAATTGCTGATAAACAACCAATACTTTTTTTAGTATGTCACAAATATTGTCATATTTTACCTGGCACCCCCAGTTGTTGAGAAGGAAAATGCGGCTCTTTTTAAACTGAAAAGCTTTTTTTCAAGCTTTGCCCTCCACCTTGAAAAGCTCTCAGATGGCCCTTTGCATAATTTTATTATGAATTCTTTCTCATCAGGGGTAGGGCCGTGATCTTTACACCTCACAGGTTCTATTTATATCTGTTTGCTAACTGGCTCATTTCCATTTGAACTCTGGACTGGCATTTGTCTAAGAAGTCTTCCTAGCCTGTCAAATGTCACCTGTGTATGTCAAGGGCCAACTTGCAGGCAAAATAATGTGTGGTGCACACTGATGGTAGGCATCAAACATTGGAGAAAATAGAAAAGAGCCAGAATGAATAATCTCAAACCATACTGTGTTTTTTTTTAACCTAAGCCTCTTTTTATTTCTTGGATTTAAAAAAACTTTTAAAAACAGTTCAGTTCAGTTCAGTCGCTCAGTCGTGTCCGACTCTCCGCGACCCCATGAATCACAGCACGCCAGGCCTCCCTGTCAATCACCAACTCCCGGAGTTCACTCAAACTCATGTCCATCGAGTCGGTGATGCCATCCAGCCATCTCATTCTCTGTGGTCCCCTTCTCCTCCCACCCCCAACCTTTCCCAGCATCAGAGTCTTTTCCAGTGAGTCAACTCGTCGCATGAGGTGGCCAAAGTACTGCAGTTTCAGCTTTAGCATCAGTCCTTCCAATGAACACCCAGGACTGATCTCCCTTAGAATGGACTGGTTGGATCTCCTTGCAGTACTTTAGGTCAAATGAAAGTGTAAAAGAGAAAATCAGTGTCAGACACATTTTGTCACAGAATTTTCTGCCCCCCACCTTTCTGAGTACTCTAAACACTAATTCAAATTATCCTGAAAATGTGTCCTCTGGTGGCAGTGGAGAGCATTAGCAGTTGGTATAAATGTCACTTAGGAACTGGCACAGCTGATGCCTGGCTCCTGAGTCTCTTAATCCACCTAAATTCATACCAGCTCTATTTTTATGAGCAGTTTATATAATATGGTTACTTGAAGGATTTAAGGCAAGCTACTAGAAAAGAGTCTGATGCTGGGAGGGATTGGGGGTGGGAGGAGAGGGGGACGACAGAGAATGAGATGGCTGGATGGAATCACCGACTCGATGGACATGAGTTTGAGTGAACTGCGGGAGTTGGTGATGGACAGGGAGGCCTGGCGTGCTGTGATTCATGGGGTCGCAAAGAGTTGGACACGACTGAGCAACTGAACTGAACTGAACTGAATGTGTTTGAGCAATTTTTAACTTTAGTGATTCTAATGTATTTAACAATCAAAAACAGCTGAAGACACTTAGCAGTAGAATCAGTACTGGGGGAAATCAATTGTATTCTAGATAAAAGTCTGGTGTATCAGTTAAAAACAGGCTCTTGTGACAATTTCTGGGATTCTAGAAATTGATTTGGAAGGCTACATTTTCCAGGTTTTGGCACAGATAAGTCAGTTTCTATAAGGAACTTATTCTCAGGGTAGAAAGGAGGGAGATTATGTTCAATGGTTGTTTTAAGTTAAAATATTTTCATGTACCATAGAAGAAACTAGTAGACAGCCCTGGTAACTTAGCCCAGAATGAACACTAGGCCAAAGTGAGGAGAAATTGGTTTATTACTCTCTACCTTTCTGTTCTTCTCTACCATCAAGTCCTCCATAGGAGGCCTAGAAGAACTGAAAACAGAGATGGGGAGAGCACAGAAAAGGGATACTGCCTACAACTCATGTCTGGACCAATAAACATGTCGAGTTTGAGGATTTTGTATTACTTACATTTAATGCAGCCTCTCCAGTTTCTATACTATGAGGCTCAATCTCCCATTTACTCAGTTGATAACAATAAGCTTCTAATTGACAGATCAAGTGTCCAGACGCACACTCTAGAGGTCAGTTGTCTTTGGAAAGAGGAACAATTTTCGAAGCTATGGCTTGCACCCTGTAAGCCTAGCCAGCTGTTTTCCCAAATTGGCTGATCGGCATCTCCATGGGTCACAGAGCAGAGAGTGGATGAAATGGTCAACCCTCTACTAGAAAAACAACTCAAAGAAGACACTGCCACTGCCACACCCTCTCACCACACCACAGTGCACCGTAACCTGGTCTCCACTCTGCTGCTCTTTGAGAGGGTCCTACAAGGCTAACAACGACTGCCTGACAGCTAACCCCACTGCCTGGTTTTTAGGGCTCACGTTTCTTTATGTTTCAATTGTTCTCCACACAGGTAATCATCCTCTCCTAATTAAGATTCTTTTCTTTCTGTGGGCTTTCCTAATGTTATCCTTTTCTTTTTGCTGCAGTCTCTTTGGCTACTCCTTGTTCCTCTCATGGATTCTTGTCCCACGACCTTCCCCTTAAATGTCAGTGTTCCCAGGGACCCATTTCAGACATCTCTTTTACTACTCATTTTGATACATTACTATGGTATGACTTCCACCTCTATACCTCAGCTCATATCTGCTCCTAAACTTCAAACCTACAGCTCCCGTAAAACATTCATGGGTACATGCTAAGTTGCTTTAGTTGTGTCCAACTCCGTGACCCAATGGGCTGTAGCCTACCAGGCTCCTCTGTCCATGAGATTCTCTAGGCAAGAATACTGGAGTGGGTTGCCATGCCCCCTCCTCCAGGGGATCTTCCTGATCCAGGGAAGGAAACCATGTCTCTTAGGTCTCCTGCATTAGCAGGCAGATTCTTTACCACTAGTGCCACCTGGGAAGACATTCACACCTGGGTTTGAGCAGACTCTGCTCACATGCCTTGTGTCCCAGACTTAAAAAAACCTTCCTGTCTAAAGAGGCCCCTCTTCTTCCATTCTGTTTCAGTTAACAGCCTCCTCCCTGAGCCTGAGGAAGTCGTTTTAATTCCACCCTCATTCTCTCATGCCAACATCTAGTCTTCAAATCCTGTCATTTCCATTTCTGGAAATCCTTGCCCAGCTGCTCTCACCCACCCACATGTGGCCTACCCTTGTAAAGACCATAATAAGGTCTGTCAGTCTGTCTGCATTTAGCAAAGTGAGGCCTGTCCCTGACAGCACAATGAACATGAATGGAATCATCACACATTCTCACTAAAAGCATACATGTCATAAAAGGGCCTAAATTATATAGCCCTCTAACAAATTTCCCTTAAACTGAAGCCATATCCTTCACATTTTGTTTTCTGTAACAAAGAACCACAGAAAAGAGCATAAAATTGATTATATATTTACATCTAAGATTTTTAAAATACTTATTCACTTCATTGGGTGTTGCCCTAAAAGACCCACGGGGTTTAAAAAAATACATTGGATTTTATAAGAATGTTTTTAATAGGTGTTTTGTTTTCTAGGCAAAAATACCTGGCGCTTGCTTTCTAGAAGAGTTGCTTCCCAAGTCCACATGTCATACAGCACAGCAAATCTGTCCACACCTGCATGGGTCCATCCCCAGTCCTGGTCAATATGTGACTTGCTGCTCTCTTTGTGACCTAGGAGAGAAAAGAATGAAAATGATTAGAGACAGGCCTCACTACAGAGGTGTTCCTAGGAGAAATGGGGCCCTCAGATTGTCAGCTCCCTCTCAGGAATGAAAACACTAAATGGCTAACTGGGGTTCCTAAGAATCGGCTAAAAAGACATGAGCAAGACTAGGTAGGCCTTAAGTTCTTACTTGCTGACTTCTAGATCAACAGAGGTTTTTGTTTTTACTTTTAGTTTTAAAAGACTAATTTTAGAAATATAAACCAAAATTCAGTTAACATGAAAGATTTACTAAAATTTCAAACCTGTAATTTAAAATCAAAACATACATTTCTCCTCTGTAAAAACAGGTTCCTGGTGGTTTAACAACAAACCTAGTTTAAACTGCTGTATCAATTGATGCCAACCAAGTCAAAAATTTTCAGGGAAATTCCTAAGGTATTTCTCAATTGTGCTAATTACTAACTTAAATCAGTAAGGGTAACCCTTGCCATTATTCAGCTAAAATATTTTCTCACTATAGTACTGTAAGTTTTCATTGTCAGCATTATTATTGCTTAAAATTTTAAGCAGTCTGTTTCAGAACAAAATATTAAAAAGTAAGGGATTTTCAGGTTTGGTGATTATCAAGTATATAATGGGTACTGAACAACAGAAAGCCATTGGTCAGGAATTTCTCCAGCAGCAGTTGGGAAATCATTTCACAATGAATGACCGTATACTCACTAGTTCAGTGAGACATGCTCATGTGACTAAGTATTTCAGTCAAAGTAAGTTCTTAGTAGCTAAACACAGTCACATCATATTATAAATTAACATCAGCAAAAATAAACTAAAAGTTGAAATTAGGTGCCCTGGAATGTTGGATGCCATAACTGCATCCCATGATTCAGATCCCAAATGGCCTGTGGCAAAGGGAGAACAAAGAATTCAATCTAATACTAAATTAATTCTGTCTGGGATCTGAAAGGTTAACTGTCAAACATTCTTAGAGCAGCATTTTATAACAATATGAACATGAATTATCCTTAATTAAAGTCTACATATATTACAAAATAGCACAATCTCTTGCTAAATTTCTCTCTAGGTGTTATAATTCATCTAGAAACTCTAATTTCTTTCCAAATGGAATACTAATGCCGTCATATTATTCCAACAGGAATATTCTTACCTCATTGATTTCTAAAACTGGATAAATTTGAGTGATGCCAAAAGAAAGAGAGAATACAGATTATGGGTTATTTGATTACCCTGACTAATGATTTCTCTCTCTGGGACTTGTCTGACATTTTCCTAGCCAGGTCTTCTTGCATCCTGATGGTTTTTTTCTTAGGAACTCAGAAATATCTCTGCTTCTAACTGTAGTTTCCCCAAGGTCAATTATTTCTTTTATTGTCACTTAGAAAAAAAGTTATTAATTTCACTTGCTTACCTTGCTTCCCTCAGGGCCCTGCACCTAGTACGTAAGGCAGAAATGCTACTGGGCAACAAGTAGAGTCTAAACAATAATAAGAACTATAACCAAGTTACAGTTTCCAACAAATGGAGGACTTGAGCTTGAAACAAAACTTTATCTTTTCTAGAGTGGTGTGTGTTGGGGATGCTTATTGAATTTTCTGATACTATTATATATGTGTTTATATTTTGAGGTGGGAGGTATTAAATAGAGCCCTTAGCATTTTTTGTCCATTTGGATAGGTTGATTTTTGTCTGGTTGATTTTTAAAAATCTGACTTCTGACCTTTTTCTCTCTCAATGTAATGGCTGGCCACAAGCAGCAGTTCTGTCTCTAGGTCCTTCAGATCATTCAAGGCTTCATCATACATGACATATACTCCTTGCTGGTCCTGGGTGTGGATGTAACTAGCATCCATGCTGTAGTAGTCATCCTGGTTCTCCACTTCTGAGAACTCCATGAATTGGATGCTCTGGACCTGGGAAAGAAAGCCAAGCCTGGAAGTTACCTGAACAGGGAGAGCAATATTTTGCCAGCTCAAATGGACAAAATGGCAGGCTTCTGTTCCCACACAGTGGGCTGTCAGCATGGAACTGTAGACATGATGAATGTATAAAGAGCTAGCTATATGTAGGGAAAAAGATAACAACAAAGAATGTCAGGAAAGAGTAGTTCCTAAGATGGATAGATTAACCAGTTGATTAAATTTTATAATTAATTTTATAATTAATTCAGGATTATCTGGGAAAAGGTAGACAATAGAGCCAAGGGATAAAGGTAGTCTCTGAAGTCAGAGTACCTGTGTTTAGGTCCTGGGGTTTCCCAGGTGGTGCTAGTGGTAAAAGAACCTGCCTGCCATTGCAGGAGGTGTAAGAGATGTGGGTTCAATTCCTGGGTTGGGAAGATCCTGGAGGAGGGCATGGCAATCCACTCCAGTATTCTTTCCCCCTCCCAGATTTCAAACTATATTAGAAAGCTATAGTAACCAAAACAGTATGACATTGTCATAAAAAAACTGGATAAATGTAACAGAATATAGAGCTGAGAAATAAACCAACACACATATGGCCAATTAATTTACCACAAAAGAGGCATTAATATACAATGAGATAAGGACAATCTTTAGTTCTTTTTTCCTTATTGGGAAAAATGAACAGCCACATGCAAAAGTGTTAAACTGGACCATTATTTTACATTATATATAAAAATTTACTCAAAATAGATTAAAGACCTAAATGTAAGACTAGAAACCATAAAATTCTAATAAAAAAACATATGGTAAACTCCTTGTTATCACACTTGGCAATATTCTTTACATCTGACTCCAATAGTAATGGCAACAAAATAAATACGTGATTTAAATTTTTTTTTAATGAAGAATGTGGATTCAGTGAAAAGAACATTTTTTTTTTTTACAAGAAATACAATTTATTATTTGCTTGCTTCTCTGAGGGCTCACCACATGGCATAAGGTACCACGTGATACCCAGATTAAAAGCATGGCTTTGGTGGTTGGGGCTTTAAGTAAGAATAGAAAATTCATCTTCATCATCATGTATGCATGCATGCTCAATTGTGTGCGACTCTTAGCAACACTCTGGACTGTAGCCCCCTAGGCTCCTCTGTCCATGGGATTCTCTAGGCAAGAATACTCGAGTGGGTTGCCATTCCCATCCATGGCCACTCCAGTATTCTTGCTTGGAGAATTCCATGGACAGAGGAGCCTGGCGGGCTACAGCATTTAGGGTCACAAAGATTCTGACATGATTGAAGTGACTAAACATGCATGCACTCTGCCAGGACCTCACTTTAAGCAAGTCACTTAGAATTTAGACTCCATTTCTTCATCTATCACACGGGGACAGTGGAGACACTACAAGGTTTGTTGCATATGATACCATATGTGCATGTATGACCTCACATATATATGAGGCCCTTAAGATCTATAATCAGCTATTTCTCTTAATCTTATAAATACTTCTAAAATGCATTAACACAGTCTCATGATTTGGTGTCCTCCCAAAATTCACGTCCACTTGAAACTTGTGAATGTGGCCTTACTTGGAAATAGTCTTTGCAGATGTACACAAGTTAAGATGGGGTCATACTGGATTAAGGTGAGCCTCAATCCAATGACTGGTGTTCTTGTAAAAAGAGGAAATTTGGAAACAGACACATAGGAGAGAAGACCACATAAAGGCAGAGGCAGAGACTGGAGTAATGCATCTACAAGCCAAGGAGCACCAAGGATTGCTGGCAACTACAGAGGCCAGAGAGGTAACGAGGATTTTCCCTGGGGCCTTCAGAGACAGCATGGTCCTGCTGACACCTTGATTTTGGACTGTTTCCAGAATCGTAAGAGAATAAATTTCTCTCCCAGCTGTTGTGAGCCACTCACTTTGTGGTACTTTGTTATGGCAACCCTAGGAAACTAACACAAGTTTTGAGTAGTCCAATCATAATTTTATTTTTAGATGACCAAGGGTCTATTGCTTCCTGGGAATCATTATTCTCATAATAACTCTCATAATTTCAAACTCCTCTACCCTGTTCCACACTCCCAGTGTCCAGCCTCCCTCAGTCTCAGCTGATACCCCTCCACTTCTCCATTCACACACAAGCCCACCACGCTTGCCCCTTCTTTACTGCTCCCTCTGCACTGTAGGGGCCTATTACACTCCCCTTCACTAAGGTCATTCCCTCCCGCTCTGAAGCATCTCTTCTCCTTGGACATCCAACTCATCTCAACCAGACATTTCCCAACTGACACTGATACATGCTCCTGGCCCTCTTATTTTAAAATATCCTCATACCCTTCCCCAGGTTCCACCTTATGTCCCTCCTTCTCACAGTCCAACCCATCCTAAAACATCATCTGTCTCCTCCTCACCTCCTACTCCTCACCCATTCCCATCTAGCTCCTGTCTCCATCAAGCCACCCGAACCACTTTTACAAAGACCAACAATGACCATCCAGTAGACTTTCTATAGTCATCTTTACGTAATCTCTCAGGAAGATTTGACATGGTTTAGCATTCCCTGCTTATTGACCCATTTTCTGTGCTGGCTTTCTGGGACTCCACATTTTTCCTGCTATCACAAATTTTCAGTAATTTCTTCATTATCAGGTCATCAAATAGTGGCCCACACTCAAGCTCCTAGTCCTTCACTTGGAATTGTACACTTTCACAGCTGAGATAACCATCTTTAGACCATTTGCTCCCCAGTTTATATCTCCAATCCAGACCTCCTAAAATTCCAGACCCACATATCCAATTATCTATTTAGCATCTGTTCCTGGGCATCTCAAAAGCCCCTCAACTTTAACATGGTCAAATCATGTGCTCTCCCCCATGAACCTAGGCTACCTCCAGCTTCCCCATTTAGTAAATAGCACCACCACCCATCTACTTCCTCTAGCACGAATCATTCCAGATGTCTCTTTCTATCTCACCCTACATGTCCAATCTGTCACTAAGTCCTGTTGATTTTACTTCCTATGTCTCAAATCCATCCAACTGCATCTCCACCACCCACCACCCTAGTCCAAGCTGTCACTATCTGGCACTAGAACTAGTCTAGCAGCTTCTAAACTGGTTTAGCCTGTTAAATGGTCTGTCCACTTTCCTTCTGGCATGGGCTTATTCTCCCCTCCATTTTATTCACTACTAGCAGAGGATCTTTTAGAAATGGAGCTTAGATTACGCTATCCATTCTCCCCTTTAACATCTAAAGTCTCTAAAGGCTTCCCATTGCTCATAGTACAAAACAAAACTCCATAAAAGGACCTACATGGTCTGCTCCCTGCCTATCTCTTTCCAGTGGTTTTGAACCAAATGTGATTTTGCCCTCAGAGGACATTTGGCCATGTCTGGAGACTTTTTGGTTATTATAACTTGGGGGAGGTGCTACTGGCATCTAGTAGGTAGAGGCCAGGGGTGCACAAGACAGTCTCTCACAATAAAGAATTATCAGGCCCAAAATGTCAATAGTGCCAACATTGAGAACCCTTGGGTTACTTTTTGTTTTGTAACACTTTCCACCTGGATTACTGTGTCCCAGCCATTCATGTATTCTTTTGATTTCCTCTGGGTACCATGCTTCTCTGGCCACAGGTCCTTTGCACAGACTATGTATCCTTTCTTTGTGGAATTGCTAGACATCTGTTGTTCAGTTGTTTAGTCGTGTTCAACTTCTTGCGACCCTATGGACTGCAGCAAAGCAGGCTTCCCTGTCCTTCACTATCTCCTAGAGTTTGCTCAAACTCATGTCCATTGAGTTGATGATGCCATCCAACCATCTTATCCTCTATTGTCCCCTTCTCCTCCTGCCTTTAGTCTTTCTCAGAATCAGGGTCTTTTCCATGAGTCAGTTCTTCGCATCAGGTGGCCAAAGTATTGGACTTCAGCTTCAGCATCAGACCTTCCAATGAATATTCAGGACTGATTTCCTTTAGGATTGACTACCTTGATCTCCTTGCTATCCAAGGGAATCTCAAGAGTCTTCTCCAACACCACAATTTGAAGACGTTGATTCTTCCACACTCAGGCTTTTCTATTGTCCAGTTCTCACATCCATACATGGCTACTGGAAAACCATAGCTTTGACTATACGGACCTTTGTAGGCAAAGTAATGTCTCTGCTTTTTAATATGCTGTCTTCAGTTCAGTTCAGTTCAGTCGCTCAGTTGTGTCCGACTCTTTGCGACCCCATGAATCACAGCACGCCAGGCCTCCCTGTCCATCACCAACTCCCAGAATTCACTCAAACTCATGTCCATTGAGTCGGTGATGCCATCCAGCCATCTCATTCTCTATCGGCCCCATCTCCTCCAACCCCCAATCCCTCCCAGCATCAGACTCTTTTCCAGTGAGTCAACTCATCACATGAGGTGGCCAAAGTATTGGAGTTTCAGCTTTAGCATCAGTCCTTCCAATGAACACCCAGGATTTATCTCCTCTAGAATGGACTGGTTGGATCTCCTTGCAGTCCAAGGGACTCTCAAGAGTCTTCTCCAGCACCACAGTTCAAAAGCATCAATTCTTCGGCAATCAGCTTTCTTCACAGTCCAACTTTCACATCCATACATGACCATGGGAAAAACCATAGCCTTGACTAGACGGACCTTGGTTGGCAAAGTAATGTCTCTGATTTTTAATATGCTATCTAGGTTGGTCATAACTTTCCTTCCAAGGAATAAGCATCTTTCAATTTCATGGCTGCAATCAGCATCTGCAGTGATTTTGGAGCTCAAAAAAATAAAGTCTGACACTGTTTCCACTCTTTCCCCATCTATTTCCCATGAAGTGATGAGACCAGATGCCATGATCTTCGTTTTCTGAATGTTGAGCTTCAAGCCAACCTTTTCACTCTCCTCTTTCACTTTCATCAAGAGGCTTTTGAGTTCCTCTTCACTTTCTGCCATAAGGGTGGTGTCATCTGCATATCTGAGGTTATTGATATTTCTCCCAGAAATCTTGATTCCAGCTTGTGCTTCTTCCAGCCCAGCGTTCCTCATGATATACTCTGCATATAAGTTAAATAAGCAGGGTGACAATATACAACCTTGACGCACTCCTTTTCCTATTTGGAACCAGTCTGTTGTTCCATGTCCAGTTCTA
The DNA here is from genome assembly GCF_049115385.1 of Moschus berezovskii. Lineage (NCBI taxonomy): Eukaryota > Metazoa > Chordata > Mammalia > Artiodactyla > Moschidae > Moschus > Moschus berezovskii. The sequence continues at coordinate 46,514,421 of NC_142469.1, forward strand.
ACTGTTGCTTCCTGACCTGCATACAGGTTTCTCAAGAGGCAGGTCAGGTGGTCTGGGATTCCCATCTCTTTCAGAATTTTCCACAGTTTGTTGTGATCCACACAGTCAAAGGCTTTGGCATAGTCAAAGAAGCAGAAGTAGATGTTTTTCTGGAACTCTCTTGCTTTCTCCATGATCCAGTGGATGTTGGCAATTTGATCTCTGGTGCTTCTGCCTTTTCTAAAACCTGCTTGAACATCTGGAAGTTCACGGTTCACATATTGCTGAAGCCTAGCTTGGAGAATTTTGAGCATGACTTTACTAGCGTGTGAGATGAGTGCAATTGTGCGGTAGTTTGAGCATTCTTTGGCATTGCCTTTCTTTGGGATTGGAATGAAGACTGACCTTTTCCAGTCCTGTGGCCACTGCTGAGTCTTCCAAATTTGTTGGCATATTGAGTGCAGCACTTTCACAGCATCATCTTTCAGGATTTGAAATAGCTCAATTGGAATTCCATCACCTCCACTAGCTTTGCTCGTAGTGATGCTCTCTAAGGCCCACTTGACTTCACATTCCAAGATGTCTGGCTCCAGGTGAGTGATCACGCCATCGTGATTATCTTCGTCGTGAAGATCTTTTTTGTACAGTTCTTCTGTGTATTCTTGCCAGCTCTTCTTAATATCTTCTGCTTCTATTAGGTCCATACCACTTCTGTCCTTTATCGAGCCCATCTTTGCATGAAATGTTCCCTTGATATCTCTAATTTTCTTGAAAAGATCTCTTGTTTTTCCTATTCTGTTGTTTTCCTCTATTTCTTTGCAATGATCGCTGAGGAAGGCTTTCTTATCTCTCCTTGCTATTCTTTGGAACTCTGCATTCAGATGCTTATATCTTTCTCTTTCGTTTTTCGCTTCTCTTCTTTTCACAGCTATTTGTAAGGCCTCCTCAGACAGCCATTTTGCTCTTTTGCATTTCTTTTCCATGGGGATGGTCTTGGTCCCTGTCTCCTGTACAATGTCACGAACCTCCGTCCAGAGTTCATCAGGCACTCTATTGATCAGATCTAGTCCCTTAAATCTATTTCTCACTTCCACTGTATAATCATAAGGGATTTGATTTAGGTCATATCTGAATGGTCTAGTGGTTTTCCCTACTTTCTTCAATTTAAGTCTGAATTTGGCAATAAGGAGTTCATGATCTGAGTCACAGTCAGCTCCCAGTCTTGTTTTTGCTAACTGCATAGAGCTTCTCCATCTTTGGCTGCAAAGAATATAATCAATCTGATTTCGGTGTTGACCATCTGGTGATGTCCATGTGTAGAGTTTTCTCTTGTGTTGTTAGAAGAGGGTGTTTGCTATGACCAGTGCATTCTCTTGGCAAAACTCTATTAACCTTTGCCCTGCTTCATTTCATACTCCAAGGCCAAATTTGCTTGTTACTCCAGGTGTTTCTTGACTTCCTACTTTTGTATTCCAGTCCCCTATAATGAAAAGGACATCTTTTTTGGGTGTTAGTTCTAAAAGGTCTTGTAAGTCTTCATAGAACCGTTCAACTTCGGCTTCTTCAGCATTACTGGTTGGGGCATAGACTTGAATGGTTTGCCTTAGAAACAAACAGAAATCATTCTGCTGTTTTTAAGATTGCATCCAAGTACTGCATTTCGGGTTCTTTTGTTGACCACGATGGCTACTTCATTTCTTCTAAGGGATTCCTGCCCACAGTAGTAGATATAATGGTCATCTGAGTTAAATTCACCCATTCCAGTCCATTTTAGTTCACTGATTCCTAGAATGTCTATGTTCACTCTTGTCATCTCCTGTTTGACCACTTCCAATTTGCCTTGATTCATGGACCTAACATTCCAGGTTCCTATGCAATATTGCCCTTTACAGCATCGGACCTTGCTTCTATCACCAGTCACATCCACAGCTGGGTATTGGTTTCGCTTTGGCTCCATCCCTTCATTCTTTCTGGAGTTATTTCTCCACTGATCTCCAGTAGCATACTGGGCACCTACAAACCTGTCTAGGCTTGTCGTAACTTTTCTTCCAAGAAGAAAGTGTCTTCTAATTTCATGGCTGCAGTCACATTCCACAGTTTTTTTGGAACCCAAGAAAATAAAGTCTGTCTCTGTTTTCATTGTTTCCCCATATATTTGCATGAAGTGATGGAACTGGATGCCATGATCTTAGTTTCTTGAATGTTGAATTTTAAGCCAGCTTTTTCAGTCTCCTCTTTCACCTTCATCAAGAGGCTCTTTAATTCCTCTTTGCTTTCTACCACAACTGTGGTATCATCTGCATATCTGAGGTTACTGATATTTCTCCAAGCAATCTTGATTCCAGCTTGTGATTTATCCAGCCCAGTATTTCACATGATGTACTCTGCATATAAGTTAAATCAACAGGGTGACAATATAGAGCCTTGATGTACTCCTTTCCCAATTTGGAACCAGTCTTTTGTTCCATGTCTGGTTCTAACTGCTGCTTCTTGACCTGCATACAGGTTTCTCAGGAGGTAGGTAAGGTGGTCTGGTATTTCCATCTCTTTAAGAATTTTTCACAGTTTGTTGTAATCCACACAGGCAAAGGTTTTAGTGTAGTCAATGAAGCAGATGTGCTGTTTTTTTTTTTAATTCCCTTGCTTTTTCTATGATTCAAGATATTGGTAATTTGATCTCTGGTTCCTCTGCCTTTTCTAAATCCAGCTTACACATCTGGAAGTTCTATGTTCATACACTGTTGAAGCCTAGCTTGATGGTATTTGAACATTACTTTGCTACCATGTGAAATGAGTGAAATTGTATGGTCGTTTGAACATTCTTTGGCATTGCCCTTCTTTGGGATTAGAATGAAAATTGACCTTTTTCAGTCCTGTGGCCACTGCTGAGTTTTCCAAATTTGCTGGCATACTGAGTGCAGCACTTTCACAGCATCTGCTTTTAAGATTTTAAATAGTTCAGTTGGAATTACATCCCCTCCACTAGCTTTGTTTGTAGTGATTCTTCCTAAGGCCCACTTGAATTCACACTCTAGGATGTCTGGCTCTAGGTGAGTGATCACACCATTGTGGTTATTCAGTTCATTAAGACTTTTTTGTATAGCTCTTCTGTGTATTCTTGCCACCTCTTCTTAATATCTTCTGCTTCTATTAGGTGCATACTGTTTCTGTCCTTTAATGTGCCTATCTTGCATGAAATATTCCCTTGTTATCTCTAATTTTCTTGAAGAGATCTCTAATCCTTCCCATTCTATTGTTTTCCTCTATTTCTTTGCATTGTTAACTTAAAAAGACTTTCTTATGTCTCCTTCTATTCTCTGGAACTCTGCATTCAGATGGGTATGTCTTTCCTTTTCTCCTTTGTGTTTCACTTCTCTTTTCTCAGCTATTTGTAAGGCCTCCTCAAACAATCATTTTGCCTTTTTGCATTTCTTTTTCTTGGGGATGGTTTTGATCACTGCCTCCTGTACAATGTTATGAACCTCTGTCCACAATTCTTCAGGCACTCTGTTTACCAGATCTAATCCCTTGAATCTATTTATCACTTCCACTGTATAATCATAAGGGATTTTATTTAGGTCATATCTGAATGGCCTAGTAGTTTTCACTACGTTCTTCAATTTAAGTCTGAATTTTGCAATAAGGAGTTCATGATTTGAGCCACAGTCTGCTCCCAGTCTTATTTTTGCTGACTGTATAGAGCTTCTCTATCTTAGACTACAAAGTATATAATCAGTTTGATTTTGGTATTGACCATCTGGTGATGTCCATGCGGAGAGTTGTCTCTTGTGTTTTTGGAAGAGGGTGTTTGCTATGACCAGCACCTTCTCTGGGTAAAACTCTGTTAGTCTTTGTTCTGCTTTGATTTGTACTCCAAGGCCAAACTTACTTGTCACTCCAGGTATCTCTTGACTTCCTACTTTTGCATTCTAGTCCCCTGTGATGAAAAGAACATCTCTTTTTTGGTGTTAGTTCTAGGAGGTCTTGTAGATCTTCATAGAACCATTCAACTTCAGCTTCTTCAGCATTAGTAGCTGGTGCATAGACTTGGATTACTGTGATATTGAATGGTTTGCCTTAGAAACAAACCAAGATCATTTTGTTGTTTTTGAGATTGCATCCGAGTACTGCATTTTGAACTCTTTTGTTAACTATGAGGGTTATTCCATTTCTTCTAAGGGATTATTCCCACAGTAGTAGACATAATGGTCATTTGAATTAAATTCACCTGTTCTGGTCCGTTTTAGTTCACTGATTCCTGAAATGTCAATGTTCACTCTTGCCATCTCCTGTTTGATCACTTCCAATTTACCTTGATTCATGGACCTAACATTCCGGGTTCCTATGCAATATCATTCTTTATAGCATCAGACTTACTTTCACCACCAGACACATCCACAGCTGGGCACTGTTTCCGCTTTGGCTCAGCCTCTTCATTCCTTCTGGAGCTATTTCTCTGATCTTCTCCAGTAGCATATGGGACAACTACTGACCTAGGGGGTTCATCTTTCAGTAGCCTATCTTTTTGTCTTTTCATACTGCTCATGGGGTTTTCAAGGCAAGAATGCTGGAGTGGTTTGCCATTCCCTCCTCCAGTGGACCACATTTTGTCTCTCCACCATGTCCTGTCCATCTTGGGTGACCCTACACAGCATGGCTCATAGTTTCATTGATTTAGGCAAGGCTGCAGTCCATGTGATCAGCTTGGTTAGTTTTCTGTGATTGTGGTTTTCATTCTGTCTCCCCTGTGATGGATGAGGATAAGAGGCTTGTGCAAGCTTCCTGACTGGGGAGGACTAACTGGGGGAAAACTGGGTCTTGTTCTGGTGAGTAAGGCCATGCTCAGTAAGTCTTTAATCCAATTTTCTGCAGATGGGAGGAGCTGTGTTCCCTCCCTGTAGTTTGGCCAGAGGCCAGACTATGGTAGGGACAATGGCAATGGCAACCTCCTTCAAAAAGACTTACTCCAACATGCTGGGACTCCCAGGACTGTTGCAGTCAGTGCCCTTGACCCCATTCCAGGCTACTGTTGAACAATATCTCTGCCTGAAACTCCCTAGCACACAGGCAAGTCTGGCTCAGTCTCTTGTGGGGTCACTGCTCCTTTCTTCTGGGTCATGTATGCACAAGATTTTGTTTGTGCCCTCCAAGAGTTTCTGTGTCTCCAGTCCTTGGAAGTTCTGTTATCAAATCCTGCTGACCTTCAGAGTCAGAGTCCCTGGGGATACTCAGTCCCTTCTCCAAGTCCCCAGGTTGGGAAGTCTGTTGTGTGGCTTAGAACTTTCGCAGCAGCATGAGAATGGTTCTCCAGTTTGTGAGTTGCGCCCCCCACCCCCCCGCCCCGGTGCCTCCCCGGTGGCTTTACAGTCGTGCTGACAGTGATCTCCTTTAAGAGGACTTATGCCACACACAGCGCCTCCCAGGACTGCTGTTGATAGAGCATCTGTCTCCGCGGCAGACCACTGCTGACTCCTGCCTCCACAGGAGGCCCTCAGTACTCAAAGGCAGGTGTGGCTCCATCACTTGTGGGGTCACTGCTACTTTTCCTTGGTCCTGGTGCATGCACAGTTTTGTTTGTGTGCTCCAAGCATCTCTGGCTGGTATGAGGTTTTATTTTAAATGTGATCGCAACCCTTCTACCATCTTGTTGCAGCTTCCCTTTGCCCTTGGTCATAGGATATAATTGCTAGACATAAGATAGTTCTATTTTTAATTTTTTGAGGAACCACCATACTGTTTTACACAAGCAGTTGTACCACTTTACATTACACTAACAATACACAAGAGTTACAATTCCGCAACATCCTTACCAACATTTGCTGTTTTATATATATATGTATTTTTTTCTTAGTTGTTATATTCATGAGTCATTTGAACTATGGAACCAATGGGTCCCAATCTTTTATTCCCTATCTATTCATTCTTATAAAAACTTTGTTCAGTAATCAGTTGTTGGGTAGAATCCATTTATCTACAAATTTTAAGCAGTCATTATATGCTGGCTCTCAGAAGATGTGTCATTTACTTTTTGTAAACAGGGCAGATGATTACTTGTGTTGATGGCTAATTGTCAGTATCAGAAAGGTAGATGGAGTGTACTCTGTGGGCCCTTTCGATACTCTGGCTCTGTACCAGTTTTTATGTCCTATTTTAAGTACACCAGGTAATTAAATATTTAAAGTCCCTGGAAAGACTCCTCTTTAATGAGTTGCTCATTCAATTATAGATTTTTAAATATTCAAGCTGAAACTCAGAAATATTCTAATAAGTAAAACTATACTTTGGCCACCTCATGCGACAAGTTGACTCACTGGAAAAGACTCTGAAGCTGGGAGGGATTGGGGGCAGGAGGAGAAGGGGACGACAGAGAATGAGATGGCTGGATGGCATCACCAGCTCAATGGACATGAGTCTGTGTGACCTCCGGGAGTTGGTGATGGACAGGGAGGCCTGGCTTGCTGTGATTCATGGGGTCGCAAAGAGTCGGACACGACTGAGCGACCGAACTGAACTGAATGACCATTTCTAAATAATAGCTATGGTTCATAATACTCCACCAAGAAGATATTTTATTGTTAAACATTTTTCTGGTAGGTGGTTGCTTTTGGTTTACTTTTTTACTATTCTTTTAGGCAAAAACTTTTTGATAATTAGGAGCTTCCTTTGTCTAGAAGTGCCAAAAGTGAACATACTGTTTTTTGTGAAATGATAGGTACCAGTGGAAAACAGAAATGCTGCTGAGAAAATTACATGTAACATATAAAAATTAAGCAGTCACTTAGATTTACATGTTGACTTCTATTGGCATTTAGCTCCTAAAGCCTGTTATGCAAAATGAATTCTCCTCTGAGGAAAAAAGGGACAACTTAATATGGTATGCTTCATCCACTTTACTGCAAAAGACCTTTCTTTCTCAGTGTCCTTGTACAGCACAATTTTCTGAGCTGTTAAAGAAATGGCAACTGGATTAAGTTCTAAAGCTGATGGAAAGCAATAACAGAGTCAAGACACTGACTCTAATGCTACCAGCTATTTAAATGGTCTTCCCCGCCCCCATTTTCCCCATACCCAATTCATTGTTTGAGCCCTTTAGATAGACATATATATATTTCCCTTTCCCTCCCTGTGTCTGAAATGTATGCTTGTGTCCATAGAAGATGAACCTGAAGACCAGATGGCCAAATTACCTTACGTAGAGTTATGGCTCAGTCATTATAATATTCCCTTTTTATTTTAGTTTCTTCCATGGCTATGTAGAAGACCTTCCTTCTAATGTTTTTTGTGTTGTAGAAAGCTGATCCTTCAATATTATTCTTGGAGGAGTGGCAAGAAAAGGAAGGCAATAATTACCTGTTTGGTTAAGGTATAATCTGACCTTTGGAATAATTCATATGCTTTTAAGCCTGCACATTTACTGATGCCAAGGTAACTATTTGAGTATAGTAGTTATAGGAAAATTGGTGGTGATCATTAACTCTTTTCACTCTAGTGGTTTCTGCTATCACTTGTTAACAAAAAATTTAGGCTTTTTGGAAATGTGGACAACACTTCTCTGACTAACTTGCCTTTTTCTAAATCATCTTTTCATTAATTTCAAATAATAAACAGTACTACTACTACTAATAATAATACAGTCTAAGAACTCATCAAACTTTGTTGGGTAAATGTCTCAGTCTTTAGGCTCAATATTTTAAATCTTTTAAAAGGAAAACAAAAAATATCTCCTAGTCTCTGCCTCACTTGCAGAGTATAATACTTTATCAAAACAATTTTTTTCTGAATTTGAACAGTATGATAGACTCTGCAAAGCACTTTGATTTACACAGACTTTTTGTGACCTCACAACTATTCTATTATGAACAGAGTCTTTCTTTTGTTCAACAAACATTTATTAGATACCTACTAGGTGAAAGAAATGGCAGCCCACTCCAGTGTTCTTGCCTGGAGAATCCCAGGGACGGGGGAGCCTGGTGGGCTTCCGTCTATGGGGTCACACAGAGTCGGACACGACTGAAGTGACTTAGCAGCAGCAGCAGCAGCAGGTGAAAGATATATATGCAGCTCTCTATTTGCTTTGCCACCTGAACGTCTATTAAGAATGGCAAAGTTTCAATGCCCTTAACCAAGAGCCTGCTCTTCCCAACAAACTTGCACTAACCACATCATAGATGATGGCAACTCCAAACTTACAGATATTCAGGCCAAAACTTTGGAATCAACAATGACTTCTCTCATATTCTACATCCCAACGGCCTGGAAATCATATAGAACCTAACCATTTCTCATCCTGCGTCTTCTCAGATGTAGTGTCTCTAATTTGATCAATGTAGTAGCTACTCTCTGTTCAGCCCTTCAATCTATTCCCAATACAGCAGCAAAGATTTTTTTTTTTAAAGTCAAATCACATCACTCTCAAAACTCTCCAAAAGCTCTTCTTCTCACTTAAAGTCCTCAGAATGATCCAGAAGGCCCTGTATAATGTGTTCCAATCTCTCTAACCTCACTTGCTGCACTAAGCTCCTTGCTGTTCCTACAACACTGCTGGACACAGTTCTGCCTCAGGGCCTTCGCATTGGCTCACCCCTCGGCCTGGCACTCTTCTCTCAGTCAGTCACATGGTCTGCTTCCTGATTTCCTTCAGGTCTTTACTCAGATTGTACCTTCTCAGTAAGGCCTTCTCTGATCACCGCCCCTCCACCTGCAATATCCTATTACCAACTCTCTGTCCCCTTATCCTACTTAATTTTTCACCACAACTTCTATCACAATCTTTCCGTTCCGTTCAGTCGCTCAGTTATGTCCGACTCTTTGCGACCCCGTGGACTGTAGCCTACCAGGCTTCTCCGTCCATGGGATTCTCCAGGCAAGAATACTGGAGTGGGTTACCATTTCCTTCTCCAGGGGATCTTCCCGACCCAGGGATCGAACCCGGGTCTCCCGCATTGGAGGCAGACGCTTTAACCTCTGAGCCACCAGGTCCACAAAGGCTAGGTTATTCTGTGACAACCTTAAAGCTCAGTAGTCAACACTTCAGATTAATTTTTAACTCAGGCAGATCCCACTGCAGGACTAGTTGTTATCTAGGCTTCTCTCTTCCAGCAGTGACCCAAGGATCTAAGATGTTTCTATTTTGTGGCTTGACACATGCCGTCCATTGGCTGCAGCAGGGGAAGAGAGCTGGAGGGTCATGGGTCAGCCCTTACATGCTTTGGACTGAAGTGACACATGTCACTTCTGCTCACAGTCCACTGGCACCTCCGAATTGCAAGGGCCTGGATGGCATCACCAACTCAATGGACATGAGTTTGAGTGAACTCCGGGAGTTGGTAATGGATAGGGAGGCCTGGCGTGCTGTGATTCATGGGGTTGCACAGAGTCGGACACAACTGAGCAACTGAACTGAACTGAACTGAAGACCTAAATCAAATCCCTTATGATTATACAGTGGAAGTGAGAAATACATTTAAGGGTCTAGATCTGATAGATAGAGTGCCTGATGAACTCTGGACGGAGGTTCGTGACATTGTACAGGAGACAGGGACCAAGACCATCCCCATGGAAAAGAAATGTAAAAAAGCAAAATGACTGTCTGAGGAGGCCTTACAAATAGCTGTGAAAAGAAGAGAAGCGAAAAGTAAAGGAGGAAAGGAAAGATATAGGCATCTGAATGCAGAGTTCCAAAGAATAGCAAGGAGAGATAAGAAAGCCTTCCTCAGCGATCAATGCAAAGAAATAGAGGAAAACAACAGAATAGGAAAAACAAGAGATCTCTTCAAGAAAATTAGAGATATCAAGGGAACATTTCATGCAAAGATGAGCTCGATAAAGGACAGAAATGGTATGGACCTAACAGAAGCAGAAGATATTAAGAAGAGCTGGCAAGAATACACAGAAGAACTGTACAAAAAAGATCTTCACGACCAAGATAATCATGATGGCGTGATCACTCACCTAGAGCCAGCCATCTTGGAATGTGAAGTCAAGTGGGCCTTAGAGAGCATCACTACGAACAAAGCTAGTGGAGGTGATGGAATTCCAGTTGAGCTATTTCAAATCCTGAAAGATGAGGCTGTGAAAGTGCTGCACTCAATATGCCAGCAAATTTGGAAAACTCAGTAGTGGCCACAGGACTGGAAAAGGTCAGTCTTCATTCTAATCCCAAAAAAAGCCAATGCCAAAGAATGTTCAAACTACCGCACAATTGCACTCATCTCACATGCTCGTAAAGTCATGCTCAAAATTTTCCAAGCCAGGCTTCAGCAATATGTGAACTGTGAACTCCCAGATGTTCAAGCAGGTTTTAGAAAAGGAAGAGGCACCAGAGATCAAATTGCCAACATCTGCTGGATCATGGAGAAAGCAAGAGAGTTCCAGAAAACATCTATTTCTGCTTCATTGACTATGCCAAAGCCTTTGACTGTGTGGATCACAATAAACTGTGGAACATTCTGAAAGAGATGGGAATCCCAGACCACCTGACCTGCCTCTTGAGAAACCTGTATGCAGGTCAGGAAGCAACAGTTAGAACTGGACATGGAACAACAGACTGGTTCCAAATAGGAAAAGGAGTGCCTCAAGGTTGTATATTGTCGCTCTGCTTATTTAACTTATATGCAGAGTACATCATGAGGAACACTGGGCTGGAAGAAGCACAAGCTGGAATCAAGATTGCTGGGAGAAATATCATAACCTCAGATATGCAGATGATACCACCCTTATGGCAGAAAGTGAAGAGGAACTCAAAAGCCTCTTGATGAAAGTGAAAGAGGAGAGTGAAAAGGTTGGCTTGAAGCTCAACATTCAGAAAACGAAGATCATGGCATCTGGTCCCATCACTTCATGGGAAATAGATGGGGAAACAGTGGAAACAGTGTCAGACTTTATTTTTTTGGGCTCCAAAATCACTGCGGATTCTGATTGCAGCCATGAAATTAAAAGATGCTTATTCCTTGGAAGGAAAGTTATGACCAACCTAGATGCCATATTAAAAAGCAGAGACATTACTTTGCCAACAAAGGTCCATCTAGTCAAAGCTATGGTTTTTCCCGTGGTCATGTATGGATGTGAGAGTTGGACTGTGAAGAAAGCTGATCGCCGAAGAATTGATGCTTTTGAACTGTGGTGCTGGAGGAGACACTTGAGAGTCCCTTGGACTGCAAGGAGATTCAACCAGTCCATTCTAAAGGAGATCAGTCCTGGGTGTTTATTGGAAGGACTGATGCTAAAACTGAAACTGCAATACCTTGGCCACCTCATGCGACAAATTGACTCACTGGAAAAGACTCTGATGCTGGGAGGGATTGGGGGTGGGAGGAGAAGGGGACGACAGAGAATGAGATGGCTGGATGGCATCACTGACTCGATGGACATGAGTTTGAGTGAACTCCGGGAGTTGGTGATGGACAGGGAGGCCTGGCGTGCTGTGATTCATGGGGTCACAAAGAGTTGGACACGACTGAGTGACTGAACTGAACTGAGGATGTCTGGAGAAACTTTGGTGTCAAACCTTTATCCATTCTACAAAGTCACTTATTTATTTAATATCTGTCTCTTTCCATTAAATAGCCCCAAAGGGCAAGAATCTGTGACAGTTTTGCTTACTGCTGTATGCCTAGTGCCTAGTGTATTTATTGGTCAGAGCATCTGCGGGGTATATGAATGGGAGAATGGATGACGGGCTCATGCCTGTGGGAGTAGATGAGCCGACAGCCTTGGAATGAGTCATGAGCTGTAATGCAGGCAGATTAATTAGAGGAAGAAGCACGAAGCTCTGTATAGAGACATGAGAAAGATTTCTCAGAGAGGTAATGTTTGAACGGACTTGAATAGAGCAAGCCTTTAACAAGGACAGGAGGTGAGAGACTAAAGGGCTGTTATATACAAGACTCAGAGGCATGAATAGCTCTGCCCCTTCAGAGGAAGGGCAGGCCCAGGTCCGTAAGAATGAAGGTATAGGGACAGTAGGTGGGAAATGAGGTCTGAGAGGTTGGCAGGGGCCAGCTTGCACCCAGCCTTGTTAACTTCACCAAGGGGCTTGGACTTTATCTTGTGAGAATAGAAAAATTCATGAACAGTTCAAGCAAGGGAATAAACATGATTATGTCTGGGCAAAGATCTCAAGAAATTTATAAAGCAATGAGGAGTGCCATTTTCTTATTTAAAATTCTCTCTTCCTCACCAATCTTGAAATTAGTTCCACATCCTGAGGAGAGCCTAGCCTTTCATGGTCTCCTTCTGCAGCTTCATCTCCCACTACTTGCTTATAACAGTCTCTGATACCGGCATGTCAAATCCAGGCAGATCCTGAACATGCCTCGAGGTGTCAGGCCTACATGCCTGAAGAAACATGCTCAAGGTCCAACAGCCAGGAAAAGCCTGCTGCCTCTCATTCTGGGGCCCTTTCTACTCTGCCAGGTGCCTAAAGTAGGCACATGGCAAAATGCCCATGACAGGTTGTAGGGGCTTTCCTTTTCTGGTATTATCATTGAGCAAATATGTGTTAATACTGGCCTAAGATTTTCCTTGTGGGATCAAACACATTGGGCCCAGGGAAGAGGGTTTCCATCTCAGTTGCTTCTTCTTTACCTCCGCTGGCTGCTAAGCCCAAAAATCTTGCTCCAGGTAGCCTTAGCCCTGGCCTGGTAAGATCAACCCAACAAATTAGCATCTGTTCCTTCCATCCTCTACATGAGAAAGAATCACATAGTTAGTCTGGACATTCTAGATTAAATGCTGACATGGCCACATACAAGGAGTGCAGCTAAACCACATGGTCCTATTAAAGACCTTGAAGAAAGGCTACCTCCTTGAGTTTCTCACACTAAAGTAGTAGCTGCTGGCAGTTTCTTAAGGGTGATGTTATTCCTATCATTTGTGAGACCACAGGAAAGTAATACTGTGTTAACCCTTGAGAAACTCCTCCTATAATCAATGGGACAGGATAGAATTAGTCTCCCCTCTCCTTCTTCCTTTCCACCTTACCCCATTCTAGAACAAACAAACTAGGAGAGGGGCGCAGTGGTAAGAAAGATCTTTTTTTAATCTATTAGCAAATAACACACCCAGATGTGGTATAAGACAGGCTGGATGTTAGCAGGACAAAGATATGTTTGTTTTATGGGTGTGTTTGTTTCAAAAGTGTCTTAACCCTCCTCTCCAGTTCCACTGAGGGACATACTAACTGGAGTTGGCTCACCATAAATTAGGATCAAGGGAAGAAGGAAGGGTAAAAAGGGAAATCTGTGTACAGTGAGGAGAGGGGAGGGGGAAATTGATAGGGAAGAAGACCAAAAAGAAGAATCTCCCAGATACTGAGTAAGTTGGTCTTGAAATGACTAGGCAGGAAAAATAAGAAAACGTTTTCTAATATGCAGAGCTGAACTGTTCAATACGGTAGGCTCTAATCACATGTGGCTATGCAGCACATGAAATGTGGCTTGTCTGAGTTGAGATGTACTGTACCTGTACATATGAGCTGCATACTAACAATAGGTTTTGAAGATTTAGTATGAAAAAGTATACATCAATGATTTCTTTATATTGATTACATGTTAGAAGGATGATATCTTAGATACACTGGGTTTAAATAGATTATATTATCAAAATTAATTTCATGTTTCTTTATGTTTTTTAAAATGTGGCTATTAGAAAATTACATATGACATCCGTGGTTTGTGTTATATTTCTACTGGACAGCACTTCTCCAGACTGCATATGAGCAACAGTTGATAATAAGACTTCATACCCTTAATAAAACATGACAATCATAAGTCAGGGGTCATACAAGTTTAAAATATGACCTATTTAGTAGCTAAATAGATATTATTTTTCACATTTGTCAAGCTAGTATCTTTTAAGAAGATAAAAAATTCATATTAAACCCTACCATCAAGAATAAACTTTCTGGAGATTAAGATGAACACATTGCAAGAGTGTCTACAATATTTCAAGAAAATATATTTTTCAACTTTACTCCCAAAGAAAGGGATTTAATATGAGATTTAATATGAATTTTTTTTAGATTATATAAAAATATATCAAGAGATATTAAAAGCACCAAGGGACTAGCAGATTTTGGGAGGGATAGAAGAATTCAATATTTGAATCTTTCAAGTTTTTTCCTACATTTATTTTTTAATCTATTTTTTTTAAATTGGGGCTTAGAAAACAGAAAAGAGGCAAAAAAAAAAAAAAAGTACTTCTTGCAATGTCAAGGAGGGTCTTATAAGAATTTCTCTGTAAGGACATGTGGTTCTCTGAAAGAACTCCTCTTGGTCTGTTCACTCTAAAGCAAATAAATCAGCAGCTGAGATGCCTGCCTTCCTTCCTATTGTGGTTTCCAGGACTTCCTATTCTCTGCCTGTGTCCTGCTCTCAAGTGGACACTGTATTTACCGTGGTTAAAAAGCCATTTTCCTTTTCAATGCAATTTTTCAAAAAAAAAGTTACTTTCCTAGAAACTCCCACCTGTTACTTCATCATTTTAACTGATTCCAGGTGCTAAGAAGAAGTGGCTTGGAAGACAAGATAATCATGGGAAAAAACTGTAACACAATCCTCACCCTGTGCTCGGCAGGTGTCCTGTGGGCATAGTGGTGAGCGCCTAGGCCTTGCGAGGCGCCCATGCCTCCTTTTGCTTTATTTACCCAGGAACTGTCTTCTGAGGTAGGGACCAGGCTCCCTGAAACCAAGGTAAGGCCTGAAGTGTTGATCGTCAGCGTTCGCTCAACAGATCTAAAATAGTTCAGAATTCCTAAGCAGATGCGCTGAAACAAAGAAAGAACAGGGTCATGACCCTGCCTTTGCTGGCCCACCCTACAGAATGAAACTTACTGGGCTCCCAGAAGTTGGCAGGTCAACCCTACTGCTGGGAGAGGGACACACCACCCTCCAAAAGGCCTGATTTCATGGAGGAATCAGAACAAAGTGTAAAAATGCACATTACTGGAGCAGCAGGAAAGCCCCTTTACAGACAACTAAACAACTCAGATGCATGCAAGACCATCCACATACCTGCAGCTCCCGGATCCTCAGGTGACGCAGATACAGAAAGGACAAGTAGGTCCCCCTCATCAGGACAGGATCCCTGTCACTGGGCCCAGTCTTATCATTCAAGCCCAGCAGTTGTAGGGCCACTGCATAACTGTACCTTTAGCAGGCAGGAAAAACAGAACAAATGCCTTTCACCTCAAAGTGATTCAGAAAATTCACATACAGCATACTGAAGTCATTTTATTTAATTTCACAATGCTGCTGCTGCTGCTAAGTCGCTTCAGTCGTGTCCGACTCTGTGTGACCCCATAGACAGAAGCCCACCAGGCTCCTCCGTCCCTGGGATTCTCCAGGCAAGAACACTGGAGTGGGTTGCCATTTCCTTTTCCAATAGCTACTCTTAAAATCCACTGGAAGGAAAATGATGGCTCTATATGTACAAATTTAAAAGAAATTTCTCTTAGCAATCACTCTCACTAAAAATTCAGTCCTAGGGCGAAACATTAGTTATCTGGTCAGCTGTAACACTACTTTTATTTCAGCCTTAAATATTTTTTAGTTAACTTGTAACTGACATATCAATCAATCATTCCGTTTTCTCCACAGTGTTTAATCCATTTTCTTGAGTCACCATTAAGTGATTTCATTTTACCCTGTCTCTTTCTTCTGCTTCACAGGCTCATTAGCACACTGGCTAAGATTGATTGGTGCTGGGTCATTTTCATCTCGTTGCACTGAAAGGTCATTTTCCTTAGTGTTTTCATTCTAGGAAAAAAGTAGCATTAGTTGAAGTACATAAACATTTTCAATCTTATTAACAAAAAAAAAGTTGGGTTATCACAAAAGTAAATCTCTTGATCCAAGGCATATTTACATGAACAAGTAGAAGAGCATTATGATCCATTTCAACCTGACATATGAAAATCTGGGTTTCTAAAATAAATTAGAGGTCACTATTTTTACTATGATTCATTTTATGAAAAGATGACCCATGCATTTGTAGATGTTTGGAACCCTGAACCTCTCTAATCTAGTCTTGTTCCAGACTAGATTTTAAGCTATATGACTTAATCATTTAAAATCTTGATCCTTTTTTCACATTTGTAAAATAGCAGAAAATTGGAAAATAGGTTGCTGGTACCTCATAGGTGCTCAGAACATTCCAGTTCTCTCCTGGCCAGGGATGGCATTAGTCAGTCAGCCCTGCAGGACTGATCACAGAACCTGTGGTTTACACTTATTTCCACAGTCACCTTTCCTAATTTCAAGAAGGATGAGGTCATGAACCCAGGGCCCTAAGGAAAACTGTGAAGAAGGTGATATTGATGTGTGGTCCCACTCCTGCCCTCTGGGCAGGCCCTCTCTGCCTGTCCCTGGGCATATACCCCATTCTCATAATATGTGCTCTTTTATAGTGGAACTGATCCTCATGAAAACACTGAGTGTCAATGGCTTGCTTGGGATACTTGTCTTCTAACAGTGGTTCTCAGAATTCCAACAAGTCCTTATGGTAGAAACTGGGTTGCTCCCCAGGATCCATCTTCTTTTCCCATAGTACTTGAACATTTATTTTGGCACATGGCCACGCAGATAAAGATGACATTTCCAAGCTCCAGAGGGTAGGCTAAGAGCCATAGCTTTTCTCTGATAGGTCTGTGACTCTTTCAGGCTTCTAAAATTACCCAGAATTACACAGGAAGGAATAGAAAGTGACGTCAAGTTACAGTGAATGACTTTGAAGGAATTACTGAACAAACTACAAAAATACTGTTGGACTGGCAGGTTGCTGGGAAGAAAGGAAGGGGGACAGCAGGCTAGGGTGAGTAAAGACAGCGAGTCCAGCATCCTCCAGGAACAATGAGCTAACCATAGCCCACAGAGACAAACTGCTCAGGAAATGCTGAAAGTCCACAAGTGTATTTCCCTAAAAGAACTGGACAGAAAGCAGGTTAGCAGAGGGCTGATGAGAAAGCAGAACGTCACCACCAACTGTGTTCTTTCTGTCTTCCTGGGTAGGTACCTTCTTTGACATTTACTCTACCTTGTGTCTGGATCTTCGCCAGAATGGCTGAGTTCATATATTTTGACAGTTCTGAGATTTCCACTGATTGAAAATCTCATTTTCTCCCGGAAAACTGGCAGGGGCAGTGGAGTGGGAGGTAGAGTGGAGGGAATAATTAGGGGGAAAGTAAGCCTATTAAGTATTTCTCACCTGCCCAATGCCTCTACAGTTTACTTGCGTATACTCACAGAATAAAAAGACTGGAAGGATGATAGAGAGGAAATGCTAGCAATACTGTTATATTTGGGTGATAAACTAATGGGTGATCCATATATTCTTCCTTGAACTTTTCTATATTTTCCAAATTTTCTGTGATAAATACATGTCACTATTGTCATAAGAAAATTTTTCTTTTTTAAATGTTCTATTGAACTTAACGAGGGAAGCCAGGAAAAAGGTGTTTCATGTTTCCGTGAACTTCCCATACAAGTTCAGGGAACATACACCACCACTTTTGTGAGCGCACACACATACTCACAGTAACACATTATCGCTAGAGATGGAGGGGAACAAGAATATAGGGGAAAATGGCTGTCCTTTTCGTCCCTCTTTGGTGTGGCCAGTGAGGAGAAGCAAAAGAAGATGCAAAGGATACAGTGTTTTTTGCCACTTCACCATAAATTTAAAGAACAGTGACCAATTTAAAGCATATCTTTAAAAATATGATGATCAATAGCAGTATTTAATGTCCATACAAAGCCATTTTCATAAACAGGTGTTTGGGGGGAGAATGGCATTGGACACAGTGACTTAATTACAGGTCTGGGAGGATCCATGCAGGGCTAGCTTATTCTTCTTCTGATCAGGACTGCAGTTAAAACAAGTTTTCTTCAAAAGAATATCCAAAAATGCAGTCCATTTGGATCAGAATTATCTCTTTCTAGTTATATACTTTTGTCAATTAACAATGACATGAAATTTTGATATTGTTTCTTTACCTCCCAAACCTAGATCTTTACGTGAATGTCAAATTAGAGTTGTGTTTATAAAGAAAAGAGTGGCTAGTCTTCCATACTGATATTAAATAAAAGGCCAGTTTACACTGTAATAGAAATATGACAAACATTATCAATATTTAGACAAGCATATTCAATGTTAAAAATGGATGTGGGAAAACAGGTTTTCTTATAACTTGTTAATTAGGAAAAATGGTATTACCACTTTGGCAGAATTTATGAAAAATTTCAAATGTGCATATTCTGTAACTTAGAAAATCAGCTTCTAAATATCTATGCAAAAGAGACACATCTCTGCAGAGGAGGCATAAACAAGAAAGTTCAGTAACCATGGTTTCTATTAATAATAGGGGGGAAAACTGCAACAAGCATCCATAGAAGGGTGGCTGCAAGATCTATAGTATATAAGAAAATATAATGCAGCCATTAAAAAGAACAGCAGAGACAGGCCTCTAAGACGTACTGTTTGGTGCAAAAAGTGCATTGCAGAAAAAGACCCATCAGTTCAGTTCAGTCGTTCAGTCATGTCCGACTCTTTGCAACCCCATGAATCACAGCACACCAGGCCTCCCTGTCCATCACCAACTCCCAGAGTTCACTCAAACTCATGTCCATCAAGTCGGTGATGCCATCCAGCCATCTCATTCTCTGTTGTCCCCTTCTCCTCCCACCCCCAATCTCTCCCAGCATCAGAGTCTTTTCCAGAGAGTTAACTCGTCGCATGAGGTGGCCAAAGTATTGCAGTTTCAGCTTTAGCATCAGTCCTTCCAATGAACACCCAGGATTGATCTCCTTTAGAATGGACTGGTTGGATCTCCTTGCAGTCCAAGGGACTCTCAAGAGTCCTCTCCAGCACCACAGTTCAAAAGCATCCATTCTTCGGCGATCAGCTTTCTTCACAGTCCAACTCTCACATCCACACATGACCACGGGAAAAACCATAGCCTTGACTAGACGGACCTTGGTTGGCAAAGTAATGTCTCTGCTTTTTAATATGCTATCTAGGTTGGTCATAACCTTCCTTCCAAGGAGTAAGGAGTAAGCGTCTTTTAATTTCATGGCTGCAATCAGCATCTGCAGTGATTTTGGAGCCCAAAAAAATAAAGTCTGACACTGTTTCCACTGTTTTTCCATCTATTTCCCATGAAGGGATGGGACCAGATGCCATGATCTTCGTTTTCTGAATGTTGAGCTTCAAGCCAACCTTTTCACTCTCCTCTTTCACTTTCATCAAGAGGCTTTTGAGTTCCTCTTCACTTTCTGCCATAAGGGTGGTGTCATCTGCATATCTGAGGTTATTGATATTTCTCCCAGCAATCTTGATTCCAGCTTGTGCTTCTTCCAGCCCAGCGTTCCTCATGATGTACTCTGCATATAAGTTAAATAAGCAGGGTGACAACATACAACCTTGACGTACTCCTTTCCCTATTTGGAACCAGTCTGTTGTTCCATGTCCAGTTCTAACTGTTGCTTCCTGACCTGCATACAGGTTTCTCAAGAGGCAGGTCAGGTGGTCTGGGATTCCCATCTCTTTCAGAATGTTCCACAGTTTATTGTGATCCACACAGTCAGAGGCTTTGGCATAGTCAATAAAGCAGAAATAGATGTTTTTCTGGAACTCTCTTGCTTTCTCCATGATCCAGCAGATATTGGCAATTTGATCTGGTTCCTCTCCCTTTCCTAAAACCTACTTGAACATCTGGAAGTTCACATTTCACGTATTGCTGACGCCTGGCTTGGAGAATTTTGAGCATGACTTTACTAGCGTGTGAGATGAGTGCAATTGTGCGGTAGTTTGAGCATTCTTTGGCATTCCCTTTCTTTGGGGTTGGAATGAAGACTGACCTTTTCCAGTCCTGTGGCCACTATTGAGTTTTCCAAATTTGCTGGCATATTGAGTGCAGCACTTTCACAGCCTCATCTTTCAGGATTTGAAATAGCTCAATTGGAATTCCATCACCTCCACTTGCTTTGTTCGTAGTGATGCTCTCTAAGGCCCACTTGACTTCACATTCCAAGATGTCTGGCTCTAGGTGAGTGATCACACCATCGTGATTATCTTCGTCGTGAAGATCTTTTTTGTACAATTCTTCTGTGTATTCTTGCCAGCTCTTCTTAATATCTTCTGCTTCTGTTAGGTCCATACCATTATCGAGCCCATCTTTGTATGAAATGTTCCCTTGGAATCTCTAATTTTCTTGAAGAGATCTCTTGTTTTTCCTATTCTGTTGTTTTCCTATTTCTTTGCATTGATCACTGAGGAAGGATTTCTTATCTCTCCTTGCTATTCTTTGCAACTCTGCATTCAGATGCTTATATCTTTCCTTTTCTCCTTTGCTTTTTGCGTCTCTTCTTTTCACAGCTATTTGTAAGGCCTCCTCAGACAGCCATTTTGCTCTTTTGCATTTCTTTTCCATGGGGATGGTCTTGGTCCCTGTCTCCTGTATAATGTCACGAACCTCCATCCACAGTTCATCAGGCACTCTATCTATCAGATCTAGTCCCTTAAATCTATTTCTTACTTCCACTGTATAATAAGGGATTTGACCCATAGGGTATGACAAATGGTTCATATAGAAAACTAAAATATAAAATTATACTGTGTATATATACATATTTGTATTCTTTAAATAGGGACATATGTATGGATGAAAATGCATGGAACAGCCTGAAGCAATACCAGTATAAGCCTGAGGGAGTGAAATAGGGGCACAAGTACTAGAGTCCCCATTAGTTCATTTAGTTTTTACTCTTGTAGTTTAAAGTTGATTTTATAGAAACTCCTTACAGAGAAAAATGGTAACTTTACAATGAAGAAACCTGGCAAACATTAATAGCTTAACCATGTGGTCAAAATGAACATCCCAATGATGTCATGTTGATGGCGTGTGTCCCTGATATGATGTGATGAGAAGGGCACTTCACCTCTGGGGTGTTCTTACCCAAAACCTATAATCCCAGCGTAACCACTAAAAAAACATCTGGCAAACTCAAATCAGGAAACATTCTACAGGTTGCCTGGCCAGTACTGCTAAAGACTGTCAAGGTCATGATAAGCAAAGATAGACTAAGAAACAGGCACAGACCTGAGGAGATGGGAGATGTGACAATCCAATGCATTGTGGTGCCCTTAGAACTCTTTGTACTTGGAAACTCTTTGTACTGTCTTTTCAAACTTTCTGTAAATCTAAAACTACTCAAAAATTAAAAAAAAAAAAAAACAACGTTAAAAAACTCTCTGAAGAGAGGTTACTGGCCAAGAGTATTCACTAAGAATTTTTCAAAAACTGTTCTGAAGTTGCTGTACAGTTAGTGCCTGTATTCGCTCAGAACTGTCAAAATGAACAGTACTGTGAGGTTTGCTTTCTTTCATGCAGAAGGGCCTTAAGAAAGTTATTTTTCATAGGATATTAGTGTTCAGAATCAGGATGCTGCTCAGCATACACACACTAAAATTCATACTTGACTGCTGTGTGCTTGCAAAATAGTAACAGAGTTTTAAAATTCATACCCACATTCCTAGTTGCCACCTTTTACTTAATCCTAATTTCATCTCACTAGTATTCAACATTCAGAATGGCAACAACACTACCACTGATGCTCTGATACTGTATAAAGTGCTTGACCAAAGCAGACATACTGGAGGAGGTCACAAAATATCACCCACAGGAAAACATGAAGGAAGGTGGCCACTGCCTAGTGGTTGCTATCTCAGGATTTACTTTTTAAACCCTGTCCCATTTTCTGTTCCCTGCTTGGATACCTCTTTTCCAGCTTGTGTGCATGGTTGATTCCTTGTTCATCAAATTTCAGCTCAGATGCACCCTTTTTTGAAAGATCTTGGCTGAACTCCCTACCAGAGGGTGATCCTCTCTACCCCACTGCCCTCTACTTCTTGGTTTTCTGCATGGCACCCACACATTAGAGATGCAGATTTACTTCTTTGTTCACTTGTTAATTGCATGTTTCATTCCCTAAGCCAGCACAATTCCTGGCATGAAAGCAGTAGCCATGCAATTATTACTGAACAAATGAATAGACAACTGAAAAACTTGTATGACACTAATATGGGTAATGTGTGTGTGTGTGTGTGTGAGTGTTATGTTTCCTCCCATGTTCCATTTCTAGACTCTACAGATATTCTAAGTCTCTTTGGGTCTATACACCATGCTGCTGCTGCAGCTGCTAAGTCGCTTCAGTCATGTCCGACTCTGTGCAACCCCCATAGATGGCAGCCCAGCAGGCTCTGCCATCCCTGGGATTCTCCAGGCAAGAACACTGGAGTGGGTTGCCATTTCCTTCTCCACTATACACCATAAATCAGCTTAAAAATACAGCACTCACATTTCTCATCCTTTGGTCAATTTCAAGAACAACTTTACGTCAGTAACTAGCCAGAAAAGACCTTTTCATTTGAAAAGACCCTGATGCTGGGAAAGATTGAGGGCAGGAGGAGAAGGGGATGACAGGATGAGATGGTTGGATGGCATCACGGACTCAATGGACATGAGTTTGTGTAAACTCTGGGAGTTGGTGATGGACGGGGAGGCATGGCGTGCTGCGGTTCATGGGGTCGCAAAGAGTTGGACACAACTGAGCAACTGAACTGAATTGAACTAGCCAGAAAGTGATATTCTTTCTCTTCTTTCTGCCCTCCTTTCATCCTGTTGGCCCCCAGGAGTTTCTTCTGCTCTCATAGCCAAGGAGGAAAATAGATTTGTGGTGATGGCCCTCAGATGTTAATACCAGAACTTCCTAGGTAATTTCATCAGCATCTTTGACTATCAGGATCCTAGGAACAGAGGGCCTGTTCAGAGATACTTGAGCTGACTCTGACTTCACCCCACTCCCTTTTTCCATACTCCTGGTCTCCTTCCCCACAAGTCTGGTTCAAGAAGCAGAAGAGCCAGATGTTTTTTAAAATGTCCCCTTGTTAGTAGAAGGTCTTCTTGAATGCTGACCTATACCTCAGTGTGAAATGGCAATGGAATATGAACCATGTAGCAAATTTTTCAACTCTGGCAGGATATTAGCTGAGGAAGGGCTATCACTGGTAGCTGCACACCCTGTTGGGCAATTCAGGGGCCAGGGAGAGCCATGATATGGTAGGATGCATCTCTTCCTGGTCTGTGTGGCCAACACATTATTCATTAGATTCTCTAGAGTTTCTAGATTGAAAAGGTATAGAAGGTGCATGTGTGGACATGGCATGCTCCAGCCTGTGTTTGCTTACAGTCAACCTGCAACTCATTAGATGCATTTCAGGCTTCACTTTTCCCCCATGCCCATCCCCGGATGGTGGACCATGATAGTGCTCCTTCCTCTAGCATTTTACTAAACTTCTCTATACCTGTGACTTTATGTGTAATTTTTAGTCACTCTATAATTATCTTTAGGGGTGAAAGTAGAAATTATGCAGAATGGGCTCACTATAAATTTATGCCCTCTTACTTCGACTGGGCTCTGTGAACTACACTGTCATACTTCTATGTGAATGCTGCAACTAAGACCTGACACAGCGAAATAAATAAATAAGTAAATTTTTAAAAATCTTATAGTTCCATTGCAAAGATAAGTATCCACTAGCTTTGTATAGAAACTTCCCTTCATTGGTAAACTCCATGCCTATCCTATATAGTAGCTACCTATCTGACTTCCCTGCCACCAATCTTTTCCTCTTTCAATCCAACTGATACCCAGCTGCCACATTAATCCATATATATATATATATATATATATGTATGTATGTATGTATATATATGATTAAGCACAAATTCCTCAGTCTGGAATTCTGGGCATTCACAAGGTACCTGTCCTCCCTGCTAAAAAAACTTCTCTTCACTCTATTTCCACATGAATCTTCCATTCAACCCAACTGAGCTTGAACACTCCATATACAGTATCTCCTCCCCATTGTTGTTCAAATTTCTCTTCTAGAATAGGCTGCCTACTTCCCTCTCTACCATCACTTTTCTAAGCCTCATGCTTCCTTCAGAAAGTGAAAGTGAAGTCGCTCAGTCATGTCCGACTCTTTGTGACCCCATGGACTGTAGCCTACCAGGTTCCTCCATCCATGGGATTTTCCAGGCAAGAATACTGTAGTGGGTTTCCATTTCCTTCTCCCGGAGACCTTCCTGACCCAGGGACTGAACCCGGATCTCCTGCATGGTAGGGAGACACTTTACCATCTGAGCCACCAGGGAAGTCCCTAGTGGTTCAAAGTAAATTTCTAAGGTCTACAAACAGGTGGTGAGTTGAACAGAAAGGCATATTGATAATTTTTTCCTGTTGTACCTGGTAGAGGTTGATGTTGCTATAAATAGTTTCCCAGATTTGATCATAGTTGCCCTGGGAAGCCACACATGTTGGATGAGAAGCCAGCAAGACCGTCTTTGCAGCATGATCCTGAAGCACTTGCATTACTCGCTCAGGACTGGAAATCTTGAGAAGAACACAGAGGAGAAGAGATGGTTGGGAGAAGGGTTATTCCATTCTTCTCAGCAAGAATTTGGTCACAACCACATGAATAATAAGAAGTCCCAGGTGGGACTTTATTCATTTAAAAAATAAAAGTAAACTCAAACATCGTAGTTCCCTTAGGCATGTTCCTCCAAAGAACACTAAATATTCAAATATACATAAGCAGCTAATTAAAAAGTTCTGTGACAACCCCTGAAACACAGTAGCAAGTAGCACCCCCACACATGTTGTGGCAACAATGAAAAGATAAACTCTCATCAGTTTTGGGTTTGTCTATTCTTAGGAAGTCGGCAAGAGATGGAGGAGGAGGCAGCTGGGTAGTGTGAGAAAAGCACAGACTCTATAAGGACACAGCCCTGGGCTCATATTCCTGCTGAAATCCTGGCTTTTCATGTAAAGCAGGATAAGAACATTAATGAGGTCTCTCCCAGAATTGCTGTAATGCTTGGCATGTAGTAGATGTTGAATAAATGTTTCTCTAGAGGTAAAAACTCACAGTCCCAGAGCTGAACTTCTACTTCAGCGATACACATATGACTATATTTCAATTATTTTAATACCACAAGGAACCTTCAAAGATTATTTAGTCCTCAGTTCAGTTCAGTTCAGTCACTCAGTCGTGTCCGACTCTCCGTGACCCCATGAAACACAGCACACCAGGCCTCCCTGTCCATCACCTAGCTCTATCAAAATTCCAACGGTTTTGATCAGTCATGTCTGACTCTTTGCGACCCCATGGACTGTAGCTTGCCAGGTTCCTCTGTCCATGGGATTTTCCTGGCAAGAATACTGGAGTGGGTTGCCATTTCCTGCTCCAGGGGATCTTCCCAACACAGGGACTGAACCTGCATCTCCTGTGGTTCCTGCACTGGCAGGTGGATTCTTTACCATTGAGCCACCTGGGAAGCCCCAAATAGCCAACATAATTTTGAAAAAGAAAAACAAAGTTGGAAGACTCAAAATTCCTGATTTCAAAACATATTACAAAGCTACCTTAGTCAAAATGGCATGGTACTGGTGTACATTGGACATACAGACCAGTGGAATAAAATGGCAAGCTTAGAAATAAACTCTGAGTGTATAATAAAATGATCTTAATAAAGGTGCCAGCACCATGCAAAAGAGAAGGAACAAGGGACATATGTATAATTATGGGACAATATGGAGTGATTCATGTTGATGTATGGCAGAAACCAACACAATATTGTAATTATCCTTCAACTAAAAATAAGTAAATTAAGAAAAAAAGAGAAGGGACAGTCTCTTCAACAAATGGTGCAGGGAAAAAAAATGGATATTCACATACAATATAATGAAGTTGGATCCTTATACCATATATAAAATTTAACTCAAAATGGATTAAAAATCAAAACATAAGACCTAAAACTATAAAAGTCTTAATAGAAAATGGGGAAATTTTCATGATATTGATCTTGGCAATGATTTCTTGGATATGACACAAAATGAACAGGCAAAAAAAAAAATTGACAAATGTGACTCAATCAAACTTAAATAATTCTGTGTATCAAGGGACAAAATTAACAGAGTGAAAAGGCAACTTAAATAATGAGAGAATAATTTGCAAATAATGTATCTGATAAGGGGGTAATGTTCAGAATATATAAGGAAAACTCCTACAACTCAACCATAAAAAAATCAAAAAACTCAATAAAAAATAGGCAAAGAACTTCAAGGAAAAAGAACTTAAAAGGAATTTCCTCAAATAGGATATACAAATGGCCAAAAAGCATATGAAAAAGTGCTCAAAATTACTAATCATTAGAAAAATTCAAAAAGAAAAAAAAAACACATTGAAACATCACTTCATATCTACTAAGATGACTAATATTAAAAAAAGAAAGAAAATAACAAGTGTTAATGAGGATATGGAGAAACTGAACCCTTTTGCACTATTGATGAGGTTGTAAAATGCTGCAACTGCTATGCAAAATACTATGCTGCTGCTGCTAAGTCACTTCAGTCGTGTCCAACTCTGTGACCCCATAGACAGAAGCCCACCAGGCTCCCCCTTCCCTGGAATTCTCCAGGCAAGAACACTATGGCGCTTCCTCAAAAAGAGTTAAAAATAGAATTATATTATGGTCCAGAAATTCTACTTCTGGGTATATATGCAAAAGAACTGAAAGCAGGGTTTCGAAGAGTTATTTTCATATCCATGTTAACAGTAGTCTTATTCATAACAGCCATGAGGTAAAAGCAACCAAAATGTTCAACAACAAATGAACAGAAAAAATGTAGTGGATACATACAAAGAAATATTCAACCTCAAAAAGGAAGGAAATTCTAACAAATTCTATGAATGAACCTTGAGGATATTATGGAGGGTAACATAAGCAGTCACAAAAAGACAAATCCTATATGATTCCATAATATGTGGTGCCTGGAGCAGTCAAACTCACAGAAACAGCAGAATGGTGGTTACTAGAATTTAGAGGGAGAGAGGAATGAGGAGTTACTATTTAATGGGTAAAGAGTTTCAGTCTGCCAGATGAACAGAGTTCTGGAGACGGATGTTGGTGATGGTGGTATAACTTTATGAACTTAATACCACTGAACTGTACACTTAAAAATGGTTAAAATGGCAAACTTCAGGTTATGTATAATTTTACCACAATTTGAGGAAAGAAAAGGAGAAAATAATATAAAAGGATGCCGTGTAACCCTCACTTCGTTTTCGCTGATGTAATTTCTTGCATAATGATAGTACAATATCACAACCTAGATACTGGCATTGAGGCAGTCAAGATACAGTACAGACTCATCATAAGGATCCTTCATATTACCCATCTATAATTATACTTCATCTCCTTCCCCACCATTCTCTTATTAACCCCTAGAATCCATGAATTTGTTCTCCATTTCTATAATTCTGTCATTTTAAGAGTTTGCAGGGCTTCCCTGATGGCTCAGTTAATAAAGATTAACTGCAATGCAGGAGACCCCAGTTCGATTCCTAACAGAAGCAGAAGATATTAAGAAAAGGTGTCAAGAATACACAGAAGAATGATACAAAAAAGATCTTCATGACCCAGATAACCATGATGGTGTGATCACTCACCTAGAGCCAGACATCCTGGAATGCAAAGTCAAGTGGGCCTTAGGAAGCATCACTATGAACAAAGCTAGTGGAGGTGATGGAATTCCAGATGAGCTATTTCAAACCCTAAAAGATGATGCTGTAAAGTGCTGCACCCAATATGCCAGCAAATTTGGAAAACTCAGCAGTGGCCACAGGACTGGAAAAGGTCAGTTTCCATTCCAATCCCAAAGAAAGGCAATGGAAAGAATGTTCAAACTACCACACAATTGCACTCATCTCACATGCTAGGAAAGTAACACTCAAAATTCTCTAAGCCAGGCTTCAATAGTACATGAACCGTGAACTTCCAGATGTTCAAGCTGGATTTAGAAAAGGTAGAGGAACCAGAGATCAAATTGCCAACATCCACTGGATCATCAAAAAAACAAGAGAGTTCCAGAAAAACATCTACTTCTGCTTTACTGACGATGCCAAAGCTTTGACTGCGTGGATCACAACAAATTGTGGAAAATTCTTAAAGAGATGGGAATACTATACCACCTGACCTGTCTCCTGAGAAATCTGTATGCAGGTCAAGAAGCAACAGTTAGAACTGGACATGGAGCAATCGTACTTCTGGGCATACACACCGAGGAAACCAGAATTGAAAGAGACACATGTACTCCAATGTTCATCACAGCACTGTTTATTATAGCCAGGACATGGAAGCAACCTAGATGTCCGTCTGCAGACGAATGGATAAGAAAGCTTTGGTACATATACACAATGGAGTATTACTCAGCCATTAAAAAGAATGCATTTGAATCAGTTCTAATGAGGTGGATGAAACTGGAGCCTATTATACAGAGTGAAGTAAGCCAGAAAGAAAAACACCAATACAGTATACTAACACATATATATGGAATTTAGAAAGATGGAAATATAACCCTGTATACAAGACAGCAAAAGAGACACAGTTGTATTGAACAGTTTTTGGGACTTTGTGGGAGAGGGTGAGGGTGGGATGATTTGAGAGAATGACATTGAAACATGTATGTTGTCATATGTGAAACGAATCAGCAGTTCAGGATCAATGCATGTTACAGGATACTCGGGGCTGGTGTGCGGGGATGACCCAGAGGGAGGATAAAGGGAGGAGGGAGGTGAGAGGGGGGTTCAGGAGGGGGAACTCATGTACACCTGGGGCGAATTCATGTCAATGTAGGGCAAAACCAACCAATATAATATTGTAAAATAAAAAAAAATAAATTAAAAAAATAAATAAAACCACAAAAAAAAAAAAAGAACTGGACATGGAACAACAGACTGGTTCCAAATTGGGAAAGGAGTATGTCAAGACTGCATATTGTCACCCTGTTTATTTAATTTATATGCAGAGTACATCATGAAAAATGCTGGACTGGATGAAGCAAAAGCTGGAATCAACATTGCTGGGAGAAATATCAATAACCTCAGATATGCAGATGACACCACCCTTATGGCAGAAAGCGAAGAGGAACTAAAGAGCCTCTTGATAAAAGTGAAAGAGGAAAGTTAAAAAATTGGCTTAAAACTCAACATTCAGAAAACTAAGATCATGGCATCTGGTCTGGTAACTGCATGGCAAATAGATGGGGAAACAATGGAAACAGAGACAGACTTCATTTTCTTGGGCTCCAAAATCACTGCAGATGGTGACTACAGCCATGAAATTCAAAGATGCTTGCTCCTTGGAAGAAAAGCTATGACCAACCTAGATAGCATATTAAAAAGCAGAGACATTATTTTGCTGACAAATGTCCGTCTAGTCAAAGCTATGGTTTTTCCAGTAGTCATGTATGAATATAAGAGTTTGATGATAAAGAAAGCTGAGTGCCGAAGAATTAATGCTTTTGAACTGTGGAGTTGGAGAAGACTCTTGAGAGTCCCTTGGACTTCAAGGAAATCAAACCAGTTCATCCTAAAGGAAATCAGTCCTGAATATTCATTGGAAGGACTGATGCTGAAGCTCCAATACTTTGGCCGCCGGATGCAAAAGAAACTGGAAAAAACCTGATGCTGGGAAAGATTGAAGGCAGGAGGAGAAGGGGACAGCAGAGGATGAGATGGTTGGATGGCATCACCGACTCGATGGACATGAGTTTGAGCAAGCTTCAGAGTTGGTGATGGACAGGGAAGCCTATTGTGAATAAAGCCGATATAAGTGTTCATGAAAAACAAGAAGGAGGGAAATCTGGTCACATGCTACAACATGGATGAACTTGAGGACCTTCTAGTAACTGAAACGAAGCCAGCACAAAAGGACAAATACTGTATATCCTATTTATACGAAGTATGTAAGAGTAGTCTGATTCAGAAACAGAAAGTAGAATGGTGGTTGCTTGGGAGGAAGAGGAAATAGGGAGTTGTTTAGTAGGCAGAGAGTTTCATTTTTGCAAGATGAAAAAGTTCTAGAGATCTACTTCACAACACTGTGAATATACTGAACACTGATGAATCATACACTTAAAAATGGGTAAGATGATACATTTTATGCTATGTGTGTATATTTTTTTTTACCATATGTAAAAGTAAGATAGTTCAATGTTTAGTCCACTAGTTTGGTTTCACAAATGAGGAAACGCAAACTGAAAGTGGTTATGTGACTAGAGCAATATCATACAGAAACTTAGTGTTAAAGCCAAGTCTTCTGACAACTGTCACTAATGAAAGTGAACAAGATATAAAATCTGGCAATTAGATTCAATTAGACAATTCCAAATAAAGCCTTCATAGTGAATCCATGGCTAACATTTTTAAAAAGTGGAAAGAATTCAATTTTCTGAGAACAGAATTTTATCTACAAGGAAACATGGCTACTTTTTTACCTTCAAAAACTTTGCTTGGAGTTGCATTAATACATCTATTCTTCTCTGTTCTTTTAGTTTGGTCAAAAGCTTCTTTTGCCAAGGATCATGTTTTGGCTTAATCTAGTGGACAAACACATACAAACTTAAATGTAACAGAATGGTTCTCAATAAAAGTTGCAAATAAAGAGAATCAAGGACTTTCTGAAATGGGATCTGGCCTCAGTGGTAGTTTTCCAGAGCATGTGAAGTCTTGGCAAGGGTCTATGTGGATTCTCAGATCTGTGGAGGGAGAGAGCAACAGCAGTTCCTGCTGGCACCTGGCCTGAGATGCAGTAGCTCCATCTAGGGACCCTAAATCCATCAGTGTTGGGCACTGCACTAATGTTATGGGGCAAGAGAAGTTTGTCCACAAAAATCTCCTTGTGGCTCCATGTGTAAAACTTCACCTTTCATATTAACAAGCTGTATTTCAAAAATTAGTCCTATGGCTGTAAATACTTCAATATACTCATAACTTTCAAATTTAGATCTAGCTCTAAGCTCCAGCCTGTTATATCCAACTATCTCCTTGATATTTATACTTGAATGGCAAGTATAATAATCTGAAACAGAAAGTCCGGCTTTCCCTACACCAACCACCTATTTGCTCAAGCCCCAGATTTAGGAATAATCTATGATTTCTCTGCTTTCCTTCCATCCATCTTTATCACATAAGAGCTTTCCTTCATGACACGGTTGATCCTCATTATTCATGGATTTTGTATTTTTGGATTTGCCTACTCACTGAAACTTATTTGTCATCCCCAAATCAATGCAGAACTTTCCTGGACATTCATGGACATGCACAGAATGGTTGAAAAATTCAAGTCACCTAAACCCACATTCCCAGCTGAGGACAGACAAGGTGCAATTCACCTATTTACTACTTATTTGAGTGTGTACTATAAACAAATGTTCTTTTTATGGCCTAATTAGTGCCAGGTTCTTATACTTTCTGTGCTTTTCATTAGTAATTTCACTATTTTAAATGGCCTCCAACAGGGGACTGAAGAGCTGTCCAGTGTTCCTAAGTACAGAAAGGCTGTGATGTATCTTGTAGAAGGACAAGTGTCCAAAAAGCTTTGTTCAGGTATGAGTTATAGTGCTATTGGCTATGAGTTTGATATTAATGAATCAACAACACATATTGAATAAAGTTTCTTCAAATATAAACACATATAAAACTAGTTATGTATTGATCAATTGATGAACCTAACCTTTTATTTCCCCTATGAGCAGTGGTTTAGGATTTGTAAATTCAGTGTTTGTGGCAACTTTACAGAACATAACCACCTCCAAACAATGAGAATCAACTGTAATTACCACTAAGTCAAATCAACTCATTTAATCTACTCACTTTTGAAAAATTGTGAATTGTGTATCTCTAGCACCAAGGGCCATGTATGACACACAGAATGCAGTCAGTAAACAGTTCTTGACTAAAAAACTAGATTTACACAACTCAAGTACAGCTTTGAATGTTCTTTATTCTTGCCAAGTAGCCCAGGTCACTAACAACAAGAAAGGAGTTCTGACTTAATAGAGATGGGCAAAGGAATATGTGAGAAATTCCAGAAAAGGTAGATCAGCCTGGCTAATTTCAACAGACTCAAAGCAGGAAGGTGGTACACGAGGCCAGGTTTTCTAAGCCACCTCTTCTAAGTCAGGCAGGCACCTATCCTTGCTCCTAGGGCACAGTTTGCTGAGGGCACTGAGGAGAAGGGATAATAGGCATCTGACAGACCTGATGCTGCCAGGTTGTCTGGCCTCCTTGGAGGATACTCTGTGACATGGCTGACATCATTCACAAGTGACTGTCACCGCGGGGCTCCTTACCTTTATAAAGGAAGTCCAGTTGGCTCTCTTTTTTAAGGCCCTACCAGGTCCTGCCAAATCCAAATTTTCCACTTTAGCTATCCCAGCATTATAGTCTGGAAACGTTTGCATTCTCTGTTGCTCCATGAAGATGCTTTGAAATTTTTGGGAAACCTAAACAGGATGGAGAAAAGAGAAGCCCAGGGGGGAAAAACAGTCTCAGGATGGAGGCAATTTCATGAACAGGTACTGACTGCCTCTTAAAGAGTCTTGGAGTCAAACTATTTTATGCAACATGATTCTGTGACAGTAATAGGACTTACATGTAAATACCTGAGGGGCACAAGTATTCAGTCAGCCTATTACTATAATCATGTGTGTGTTACTTGTTCTGAATACCTGCTCCAAAGATTGGAAATAATGTAATATATTTATTTATATATATTTTTAAATGGACTATCTTTCTTTGGGAATACATTCCCTTTTCCTGGCCGCCTGATAAATGAGAAAAGGGTTAGATAAATCCTGCTCCCAGAAGCCTGACCAGGATATTGCTAGAGAGAAGAGTCCAGATGCTGGGACCTGTTAAAACTCCTTACGGTACATCAGTCACACCCCTCACATCTCAGTTCCAGACTGAGGCTGCCAGTGCTTTCTGTGATATAACTGCCTACTGCTAAGATGCAGACACTGCGACCTCCCTTCTGGGGCAGACCCAGGCCTCCCGAGCCTGCGCAAGTACCTTCATCAGTGCTCTGGCCACCTGCGTCACGACTTCCTCAGTGCAAGGAGAGCTTGTGGAGGGAATCTCAAGAATCTACCCCATGGTGATGGTTGCAAAACAATGTGAATGCTCTTACCACCAATTAGCTGTACACTTAGAAATGGTTAAAATGGTAAATCTTACATATATTTAATTACAGAGAAAGAGAGAGAACCTGACACACACTAGGGCCTGAAAAAAAGTTTCCAAATGAGTAAGTTCAGTGAGACACAGAGCTAAAGATTCTTCCAGTTAATGCTGGTACTTTCCAGGCTGTGCTATCCAATACCATTGCTCCTAGCCGTATGTGGCTATTTAACATTTAAATGTATAAACATTAGATAAAATTTAAAATTTAGTTCCTCATTTACACTACCCAATGTTTCACAGTCACATGTGACTAGTGGTTACCACATCAGACAGACACAGATCATACCCATCAGTGCACAAAGTTCAATGAGATGGTGCCAGTCTAAGCTAGAGCGGCAAACTTTATCTTAAAGGGCCAGATGGTAAATATTTTAGACTTTGCAAACCACATGGTTTCTGTTACAACTACTCAGTGCTGCAGTTACAGTGTGAAAGCAGCCACAGACAGTACATAAATGAAAGGGCATGGCTGTATTCCAATAACACTTAACTTTAACAAACACTAGGAGGTGGGCTGCAGGCTGTAGTTTGCTGACCCTGCTCTAGGAATTTGGAAAACCAAAATAAACACTCTTCCTGTTTATAGAAATTCGTCCTACACACAAAAAAATGTGTTGTAATGTGATTATCCTGGGAGTATAATTAGCACTGCACATAATACTTTTACAAGAAAATCAAAAGTGGAAACTCTCTCTATGTGAAGACAAGCTGTTCTTTGGGGAGAAGGCTGCTCTGTGGGAGAATTCTGCAGCCTCAAGTTCTTTTGTTATCACTGATGATAGTCTACTGTGCCATAACCTATCTTTATTCATTTGGACTCTTTTTAACATGTCTTGTTCTGATTCTGGTTTGGGTCTATCATAATACTTGCTGATAATGAAAGAGGGTGAGGATCCTCCCATAGAAGCACTCCCTACTGAAGACAGTGCTGCTACTGATATGAAAAGAAAGACACACAAAAAATAAAAAAGAAAAAAAAAAAACACAAAAGCTAAACATCACCACCTGCAAAAAACCCAGAGGATATCTGATACCACTGGTTCCAGTAAGCTTAAAGAGTCCATGTTACATAATAATAGAAATAATCCCAGTAAAATAATGCTGAAATAAATACAAATGGATGTGAAACTTCAAGGTCAAAGTAAATGGTGATACAGTAAGTAAGTAGCTCCTTCTTACACAAAGGGTGTTCAAAAACATACAGATTTGATCTTTGCCTTTTTGGATTAATCAACTTATTATTTTTACCTAGCAAATACATACACTCTTGCCTGGAAAATCCCATGGATGGAGGAGCCTGGTAGGCTGCAGTCCATGGGGTCTCTAAGGGTCGGACACGACTGAGCAAGTTCACTTTCACTTTTCACTTTCACACATTGGAGAAGGAAATGGCAACCCACTCCAGTGTTCCTGCCTAGAGAATCCCAGGGACGGGGGAGCCTGGTTGGCTGCCATCTATGGGGTCGCACAGAGTCAGACACGACTGAAGTGACTTAGCAGCAGCAGCAAATACATATATTTACATATATTACACACCCAGATGTAGAAAAATATCTTTTTGTTGAAACTCTGGCTAAAAAGTTTATTATTGTAAATTTGAGGTTCTTTATGTATAATCCTTTATCGAGCCCATATTTGCATGAAATGTTGCCTTGGAATCTCTAATTTTCTTGAAGAGGTCTCTTGTTTTTCCTATTCTGTTGTTTTTCTCTATTTCTTTGCATTGATCACTGAGGAAGTCTTTCTTATCTCTCCTTGCTATTCTTTGGAACTCTGCATTCAGATGCTTATATCTTTCCTTTTCTCCTAACAGAAGCAGAAGATATTAAGAAGAGGTGGCAGGAATACACAGAAGAACTGTATAAAGAAAAAAGATCTTCACGACCAAGATAGTCACGATAACGTGATCACTGACCTAGAGCCAGACATCTTGGAATGTGAAGTCAAGTGGGCCTTAGAAAGCATCACTACGAACAAAGCTAGTGGAAGTGATGGAATTCCAGTTGAGCTATTTCAAGTCTTGAAAGATGATGCTGTGAAAGTGCTGCACTCAATATGCCAGCAGATTTGGAAAACTCAGCAATGGCCACAGGACTGGAAGAGGTCAGTCTTCATTCCAATCCCAAAGAAAGGCAATGCCAAAGAATGCTCAAACTACCGCACAATTGTACTCATCTCACACGCTAGTAAAGTCATGCTCAAAATTCTCCAAGCCAGGCTTCAGCAGTATGTAAACCATGAACTTCCAGATGTTCAAGCAGGTTTTAGAAAAGGCAGAGGCACCAGAGATCAAATTGCCAACATCCGCTGGATCATGGAGAAAGCAAGAGAGTTCCAGAAAAACATCTATTTCTGCTTCATTGACTATGCCAAAGCCTTTGACTGTGTGGATCACAATAAACTGTGGAACATTCTGAAAGAGATGGGAATCCCAGACCACCTGACCTGCCTCTTGAGAAACCTGTATGCAGGTCAGGAAGCAACAGTTAGAACTGGACATGGAACAACAGACTGGTTCCAAATAGGAAAAGGTGTACATCAAGGTTGTATATTGTCACCCTGCTTATTTAACTTATATGCAGAGTACATCATGAGGAACGCTGGGCTGGAAGAAGCACAAGCTGGAATCAAGATTGCTGGGAGAAATATCATAACCTCAGATATGCAGATGACACTACCCTTATGGCAGAAAGTGAAGAGGAACTCAAAAGCCTATTGATGAAAGTGAAAGAGGAGAGTGAAAAGGTTGGCTTGAAGCTCAACATTCAGAAAACGAAGATCATGGCATCTGGTCCCATCCCTTCATGGGAAATATATGGAAAAACAGTGGAAACAGTGTCAGACTTTATTTTTTGGGGCTCCAAAATCACTGCGGATGCTGATTGCAGCCATGAAATTAAAAGACGCTTGCTCCTTGGAAGGAAAGTTATGACCAACCTTGATAGTATATTAAAAAGCAGAGACATTACTTTGCCAACCAAGGTCCGTCTAGTCAAGGCAATGGTTTTTCCCATGGTCATGTATGGATGTGAGAGTTGGACTGTGAAGAAGGCTGATGGCCGAAGAATCGATGCTTTTGAACTGTGGTGTTGGAGAAGACTCTTGAGAGTCCCTTATACTGCAAGGAGATCCAACCAGTCCATTCTAAAGGAGATCAATCCTGGATGTTCATTGGAGGGACTGATGCTAAAGCTGAAACTGCAATACTTTGGCCACCTCATGCGACGAGTTGACTCACTGGAAAAGACTCTGATGCTGGGAAAGGTTGGGGGCAGGAGGAGAAGGGGACGACAGAGAATGAGATGGCTGGATGGCATCACCGACTCTGTGGACATGAGTTTGAGTGAACTCCGGGAGTTGGTGATGGACAGGGAGGCCTGGCGTGCTGTGATTCATGGGGTCGCGGAGAGTCGGACACGACTGAGCGACTGAACTGAACTGAACTGATGTATAATCCTATTTTTTTCCCTTTGAAACAAGTTTTAATATGGCTTTTGATAATATGATTTTTTTATTCAAGGAGGTGCAACACCATGAGATAGCAGACTATGACTGCTTGACTTTAAAAATCACTACACAATATACACAGTACTGAATATAAAGCATTTTGCCACTGAAGAGCTATTGGTACAATTCCTGAGAATCAAAGGGCTTTAGACACTAGACAACTCCATACTAAAAAAATGCCAGAGACTGGGATAGAAGATGGCGGAGGAATAGGATGGGCGACCACTTTCTCCCCTACAAATTCAGCAAATTGAACGCTGAGTAAATCCCACAAAACAACTTCTGAATGCCGGCAGAGGACATCAGGCACCCAGAAAAGCAGCCCACTGTCTTTGAAAGGAGGTAGGAAGGAGTATAAAAGATAAAAAGAGAGACAAAAGACAGAGGGACAGAGCTCCGTCCTGGGAAGCTTTTAAAAAAAAAAAGAGAGAAGTTTCCAAACACCTGGAAACAGTCACGGGCGAGTCTGTGGCGAGCCTTGGAAACTCAGAGGGCCACATAACCGGTAGAAAAAAGAAATAAATAATTAAAACCTGCAGACTAAGTGCCCAGAGGAAACTCTCAGCGGAGAAGCAGCGCAGACACCCGCACCCCCTACTAGCAAGCGGGGGCTGGGCAGGTAGGCGCGGGCGGCAGCGCTTAGAGACAGGACCGGGCCTGAACACCCCGAGGGCAAGCTGAGGGTGCTAATGGGAGATAGCGAAGCAGACTGTAGGATTGTGACCCCGCAGAAAGGCGAAAAGCCTGCAAAAAGGTGAAAAGCCCCAACCTAAGACTCCGCCAGCCCAGCTCACAGAACAAAGGACTGAGCAGAGCGAGCCAGCTGCAGGCAGCCCATCCCCCATCCCCCGCCGACACAGGCAGGGAGGGCAGCCAGAGCCAGAAGAGGGCAACCCCGGCCCCAGAGAGGCCTCCAATACCAAGCAGCAGGCAGGCTTTGTTGCAAACAGAGACTTATTGGGTGCAGGCCGGTTGATATCCGCCTAAGAAGGCGTGCCGGTTATACACCCAGAAAACCAAGCAGTAGGGACCGGGGAGGCGATAAGTCGCAGCAACCGCACTAGCCAAACGCCTGGTCACCTGAGCTGCTCGGACCGGGGAAGGCACAAAATGCAGGCCCAGCCAAGTCTGAGCCTTTGTGGAGTACCCGAGGACCTGAACCTGAGCCGCTCAGACCTGGGAAGCGCATGCAACCCAGCGCCAGCCGCGGACAGCTCCTGACAGAGCAACCTAGAGCCTGAGCAGCATAAACAGGGAAAGCACACACACCGGGAACAGGGGCAATCCCAGTGTAGCCGAGACACTGCGCACACTCCCCACAGACACCAGGGACATTTGCTAGCAGCGTCCCTCCCTCCCCACAGCACGACTGAATAGAGAGAAGAAATCCAGCTCCACCCACCAGAACACTGACACAAGCTTCCCTAATCAGGGAACCTTGTCAAGCCACCCGTCCAACCCCACACACAGAGGAAACTACATAATTAAGAAAACTCCACAAACTGTCAGAAGACGGAAAGGCCACGCCAAGCACAGCAGTATAAGCAAGATGAAGAGGCAGAGAAATACCCAGCAAGTAAAGGAACAGGATAAATGCCCACCAACACAAACAAAAGAGGAAGATATAGGGAATCTACCTGATAAAGAATTTTGAATTTTAATAGTGAAAATGATTCAAAATCTGGAAAGCAAAATGGAGTTACAGATAAATAACTTGGAGAAAAGGATTGAGAAGATGCGAGAAAGTTTTAATAAGGATTTAGAAGAAATATAAAAGAGTCAATATACAATGAATAATGCAATAGATGAGATCAGAAATGCTCTGGGGGAACAAACAGTAGAATAACAGAGGCAGAAGACAGGATAAGTGAGCTAGAAGATAGAATTGTAGAAATAAATGAAACAGAGAGGAAAAAAGAAAAACGAATTAAAAGAAATGAGGAAAATATTAGAGACCTCTGGGACAATGTTAAATGCCCCAACATTCGAATCATAGGAGTCCCAGAAGAAGAAGACAAAAAGAAAGACCATGAGAGAATACTTGAGGAGATAGTAGTTGAAAACTTCCCTAAAATGGGGAAGGAAATAATCACCCAAGTCCAAGAAACCCAGAGTCCCTAACAGGATAAACCCAAGGCGAAATACTCCAAGACACATATTAATCAAATTAACAAAGATCAAACACAAAGAACAAATATTAAAAGCAGCAAGGGAAAAGCAACAAATAACACACAAGGGGATTCCCATAAGGATAACAGCTGATCTTTCAAAAGAAACTCTTCAGGCCAGGAGGGAATGGCAGGACATATTTAAAGTGATGAAAGAAAGTAAGCTACAGCCCAGATTACTGTACCCAGCAAGGATCTCATTCAAATATGAAGGAGAAATCAAAAGCTTTACAAACAAGCAAAAGCTGAGAGAATTCAGCATCACCAAACCAGCTCTCCAACAAATACTAAAGGATCTTCTCTAGACAGGAAACACAGAAAGGGTATATAAACTCAAACCCAAAGCAATAAAGAAAATGGCAATGGGATCATACTTATCCATAATCACCTTAAACATAAATGGGTTGAATGCCCCAACCAAAAGACAAAGGCTGGCTGAATGGATACAAAAACAAGACCCCCATATATGTTGTCTACAAGAGAGAGGGACACATACAGGCTGAAAGTGAGGGGCTGGAAAAAGATATTCCATGCAAATAGAGACCAAATGAAAGCAGGAGTAGCAATACTCATATCAGATAAAATAGATTTTAAAACAAAGTCTGTGAAAAGAGACAAAGAAGGAAACTACATAATGATCAAAGCCTCAATCCAAGAAGAAGATATAACAATTCTAAATATTTATGCACCCAACATAGGAGCACCGCAATATGTAAAGACAATTACTAACAAGTATGAAAGGGGAAATTAATAACAACAACACAATAAAAATGGGAAATTTTAATAACCCACTCACACCTATGGATAGATCAACCAAACAGAAAATCAACAAGGAAACACAAACTTTAAATGATACAATAGGCCAGCTAGACCTAATAGATCTCTATAGGACATTTCACCCCAAAACAATGAATTTCAC
Organism: Moschus berezovskii; assembly: GCF_049115385.1. NCBI lineage: Eukaryota > Metazoa > Chordata > Mammalia > Artiodactyla > Moschidae > Moschus > Moschus berezovskii. Next base: position 46,554,138 of record NC_142469.1, read on the forward strand.
CTTTTTCTCAAGTGCACACGGAACCTTTTCCAGGATAGATCACATCCTGGGCCATAAATCTAGCCTTGGTAAATTCAAAAAAATTGAAATCATTCCAAGCATCTTTTCTGACCACAATGCAGTAAGACTAGATCTCAATTACAGGAGAAAAACTATTAAAAATGCCAACGTATGGAGGCTGAACAAGACACTGCTGAATAACTAACAAATCATAGAAGAAATCAAAAGAGAAATCAAAATATGCATAGAAATGAATGAAAATGAAAACAAAACAACCCAAAACCTCTGGGACACTGTAAAAGCAGTGCTAAGGGGAAGGTTCATAGCAATACAGGCACACCTCAAGAAAGAAGAAAAAAGTCAATTAAATAACCTAACTCTACATCTAAAGAAACTAGAAAAGGAATAAATGAAGAACCCCAGGGTAAGTAGAAGGAAAGAAATCTTAAAAATTAGGGCAGAAAAAAATGCAAAAGAAATAAAAGAGACCATAGCAAAAATCAACAAAGCCAAAAGCTGGTTCTTTGAGAGGGTAAATAAAATTGACAAACCACTAGCCAGACTCATCAAGAAACAAAGGGAGAAGAACCAAATCAATAAAATTAGAAATGAAAATGGACAGATCACAACCGACAACACAGAAATACAAAGGATTATTAGAGAATACTATCAGCAATTGTATTGCAATAAAATGGATAACTTGGAAGAAATGGACAAATTCTTAGAAAAGTACAACTTTCCAGAGCTGAACCAGGAAGAAATAGAAAATGTGAACAGACCCATCAGAAGCATGGAAATTGAAACTGTAATCAGAAATCTATCAGCAAACAAAAGCCCAGGTCCAGACGGCTTCACAGCTAAATTCTCAAAAATTTAGAGAAGAGCTAACACCTATTCTAGTCAAACTCTTCCAGAAAATTGCTGAGGAAGGGAAACTTCCAAACTCATTCTATGAGGCCACCATCACCCTAATCCCAAAACCTGGTAAAGATCCCACAAAAAAAGAAAACTACAGGCCAATATCACTGATGAACATAGATGCAAAAATCCTTAACAAAATTCTAGCAATCAGAATCCAACAACACATTAAGATCATACATCATGACCAAGTGGGCTTTATCCCAGGAATGCAAGGATTCTTCAATATCCGCAAATCAATCAACATAATACACCACATTAACAAACTGAAAAATAAAAATCACATGATTATCTCAATAGATGCAGAGAAAGCCTTTGACAAAATTCAACATCCATTTATGATAAAAACCCTCCAGAAGATGGGAATAGAAGGGACATACCTCAACATAATAAAAGCTATATATAACAAACCCACAGCAAACATTATCCTCAATGGTGAAAAACTGAAAGCATTTCCCCTAAAGTCAGGAACAAGACAAGGGTGCCCACTCTCACTTACTGTTCAACATAGTTCTGGAAGTTTTGGCCACAACAATCAGAGCAGAAAAAGACATAAAGGGAATCCATATTGGAAAAGAAGAAGTAAAACTTTCACTGTTCGCTGATGACATGATCCTCTACACAGAAAACCCTAAAGACTCTACCAGAAAACTACTAGAGCTAATCAATGAATACAGTAAAGTTGCAGGATATAAAATCAACACACAGAAATCCCTTGCATTCCTATACACTAATAATGAGAAAATAGAGAAATTAAGGAAACTATTCCATTCACTGTTGCAATGAAAAGAATTAAATACTTAGGAATATATCTACCTAAGGAAACAAAAGACATGTACATCAGTTCAGTTCAGTTCAGTTCAGTCGCTCAGTCGTGTACGACTCTTTGTGACCCTATGAACCACAGCATGCCAGGCCTCCCTGTCCATCACCAACTCCCAGAGTTCACTCAAACTCGTCCATCGAGTCGGTGATGCCATCCAGCCATCTCATTCTCTGTCATCCCCATCTCCTCCTACCCCCAATCCCTCCTAGCATCAGACTCTTTTCCAGTGAGTCAACTCGTCGCATGAGGTGGCCAAAGTATTGGAGTTTCAGCTTTAGCATCAGTCCTTCCAATGAACACCCAGGACTCATCTCCTTTAGAATGGACTGGTTGGATCTCCTTGCAGTCCAAGGAACTCTCAAGAGTCTTCTCCAGCACCACAGTTCAAAAGCATCAATTCTTCGGCGATCAGCTTTCTTCACAGTCCAACCCTCACATCCATACATGACCACGGGAAAAACCATAGCCTTGACTAGACGGACCTTGGTGGGCAAAGTAATGTCTCTGCTTTTTAATATGCTATCTAGGTTGGTCATAACCTTCCTTCCAAGGAGTAAGGAGTAAGCGTCTTTTAATTTCATGGCTGCAGTCAGCATCCACAGTGATTTTGGAGCCCAAAAAAATAAAGTCTGACACGGTTTCCACTGTTTCCCCATCTATTTCCCATGAAGTGATGGGACCAGATGCCATGATCTTAGTTTTCTGAATGTTGAGCTTCAAGCCAACCTTTTCACTCTCCTCTTTCACTTTCATCAAGAGGCCTTTGAGTTCCTCTTCACTTTCTGCCATAAGGGTGGTGTCATCTGCATATCTGAGGTTATTGATATTTCTCCCAGCAATCTTGATTCCAGTTTGTGCTTCTTCCAGCCCAGCATTCCTCATGATGTACTCTGCATATGAGTTAAATAAGCAGGGTGACAATATACAACCTTGACGTACTCCTTTTCCTATTTGGAACCAGTCTGTTGTTCCATGTCCAGTTCTAACTGTTGCTTCCTGACCTGCATACAGGTTTCTCAAGAGGCGGGTCACGTGGTCTGGGATTCCCATCTCTTTCAGAATGTTCCACAGTTTCTTGTGATCCATACGGTCAAAGGCTTTGGCATAGTCAATGAAGCAGAAATAGATGTTTTTCTGGAACTCTCTTTCTTTCTTCATGATCCAGCGGATGTTGGCAATTTGATCTCTGGTGCCTCTGCCTTTTCTAAAACCTGCTTGAACATCTGGAAGTTCACGATTCACATATTGCTGAAGCCTGGCTTGGAGAATTTTGAGCATGGCTTTACTAGCGTGTGAGATGAGTGCAATTGTGCGGTAGTTTGAGCATTCTTTGGCATTCCCTTTCTTTGGGATTGGAATGAAGACTGACCTTTTCCAGTCCTGTGGCCACTGCTGAGGTTTCCAAATTTGCTGGCATGTTGAGTGCAGCACTTTCACAGCCTCATCTTTCAGGATTTGAAATAGCTCAATTGGAATTCCATCGCCTCCACTAGCTTTGTTCGTAGTGATGCTTTCTAAGGCCCATTTGACTTCACATTCCAAGATGTCTAGTTCCAGGTGAGTGACCACGCCATCGTGATTATCTTTGTCATGAAAATCTTTTTTGTACAGTTCTTCTGTGTATTCTTGCCACCTCTTCCTAATATTTTCTGCTTCTATTAGGTCCATACCATTTCCGTCCTTTATTGAGCCCATCTTTGCATGAAATGTTCCCTTGATATCTCTAATTTTCGTGAAGAGATCTCTTGTTTTTCCTATTCTGTTGTTTTCCTCTATTTCTTTGCATTGATCACTGAGGAAGGATTTCTTATCTCTCCTTGCTATTCTTTGGAACTCTGCATTCAGATGCTTATATATTTCCTTTTCTCCTTCGCTTTTCGCTTCTCTTCTTTTCACAGCTATTTGTAAGACCTCCTCAGACAGCCATTTTGCTCTTTTGCATTTCTTTTCCATGGGGATGGTCTTGGTCCCTGTCTCCTGTACAATGTCACGAACCTCCGTCCAGAGTTCATCAGGCACTCTATCTATGAGATCTAGACCCTTAAATCTATTTCTTACTTCCACTGTATAATCATAAGGGATTTGATTGAGGTCATATCTGAATGGTCTAATGGTTTTCCCTACTTTCTTCAATTTCAGTCTGAATTTGGCAATAAGGAGTTCATGATCTGAGCCACAGTCAGCTCCTGGTCTTGTTTTTGCTAACTGTATACAGCTTCTCCATCTTTGGCTGCAAAGAATATAATCAATCTGATTTCGGTGTTGACCATCTGGTGATGTCCATGTGTAGAGTCTTCTCTTGTGTTGTTGGAAGAGGGTGTTTGCTATGACCAGTGTGTTCTCTTGGAAAAACTCTATTAGCCTTTGCCCTGCTTCATTTCGTGCTCCAAGGCCAAATTTACCTGTTACTCCCGGTGTTTCTTATCTTCCTACTTTTGCATTCCAATGCAGTATACTAACGCATATATATGGAATTTTGAAAGATGGTAACCTTAACCCTGTATACGAGACAGCAAAAGAGACACAGGTGTATAGTACAGTCTTTGGGATTTTGTGGGAGAAGGTGAGGGTTCGATGATATGGGAGAATGGCATTGAAACATGTACATTATCATATGTGAAATGAATGACCAGTCCAGGCTCAATGCATGATACAGGATGCTCGGGGCTGGTGCACTGGGATGAACCAGAGGAATGGGATGGGGAGGGATGTGGGAGGGGGGTTCAAGATGGGGAACGCATGTACACCCAGGGCAGATTCATGTCAATGTATGGCAAAACCAACCAATATACTATTGTAAAGTAATTAGCCTCCAATAAAAAAAATTAAATTAAATTAAAAAATGCCAAATCTTGGCTATGTTTACATCACCTATTATGGACTGCAAGCTACCATTTTCTTTAAATTCTGCAGAAAAATAATCCTACAATCCCTCTGTGTTGGATATTCAAGGGTTTCGAAATTCTAACAGAGAGAAAGTTCAACTGCTAGTCTAAATCTCACCTATTACTATTATATTTTATCACTCTAGAAACAATTGTGGCAGTGTGAATATCCAACTTTGTGGCAGATACTAGTATTTTCTTTCATGAACACCTATATTTGCATTAAGAAAGAATCCATCAAGTACCAAGGCAAAAAGTTCTGTCTCCTTAGAAGCATCCCTCAGCTCTTCCACGTCATATGAGATACTGAAATGGGAGAGCAGAAGCCTCAGCTGAGGTTTCAAGTCTTCTGTTTCTGCTGTGTGTTGCGGCAGAACGAAAGCAGTTTCTGTACTCATTGGCCCTGAAAATATCCAAAATCAAGAGCATTAACACCAATGAATACCAGTCTCAGAGGGAAAAAAGGAGCGTCCTTTGAGAAAACTGGAGTCAGGGCCTCTTCCATGGATGGTGACGGCCATTCTGCTCCATGCCTAGCCTTCTCAGCCAGGCCTCTCTGACAAACTCCTAGTGCTCATTTTCTGGGGGAGGTAGCCAGGACTCCCCCTTCTCGTAGCCTGCAGGAGAAACCCAACAGACCCTTTGGGGAATGACTCAGTGAGAACAGAACTACCTGTAGTCCTTTGGGGTAGACAAAGAATATGACTTACAAGTTAACAAACAAATCAGGAGAAGCTGAGAACCTTCACCTCCTTTCGCCTGGCTCACTCTTACTCATATCTAAGCACCCAGATTTGACTTCCCAATTGAGATACCTTCTCTGATTCCCCACAGCTGGGTTGGCTCCCTCTCCAGGTGCAACTAGTAAATTCATCACTCACAGTAAAAACCTGATCAGATTTCTAAGTCATCTGTAACATAAGGTAAGGGTAAGAAGACTATTAAATTGATTCAGATAAGGGAAGTCTTTAAAGATCATGTAAAATTAAAAATGAAGGGACTCTGCTCAATGTTATGTGACAGCCTGGATGGGAGGGGGATTGGGGGGAGAATGGATACATGTATATGTATGGCTAAGTCTCTTCACTGTTCACCTGAAACTATCACAACATTGTTAATTGGCTATACCCTAATACAAAATGTTTTTGGTGTTAAAAAAAAAAAAGAAATGAAAAGTTTTCAACCCTGGGGAAAAAAATGAAGGTGACCTTAGCGATCACTTCATCTAAAAGGTTTATTTTGGAGATCAATAAATTGAGGCCCAAGGAGATGAAATGACTTAAACATGTAGGCTCACAGTGAGGCCATAACAGAATAGGCCTAGAGCCCAGTACCCCCAACTTCAAGTTTATTGCTTCTTCCCCCTCTCTTAATTGTATAGCTATAAAGATGGAGATAATAATTTCTAAGAGAAGTGTTGTTATTTTTTTCCACCAGAAAATATTAGATTAAAACTTGTTAAATAAGAAGGTAAAACTTTTGGGAATTCCCTGGCAGTCCAGTGGTTAGGATTTGGTACTTTCACCACCGGGGCCCAAGTTTGATCCCTGGTCAGGGAACTAAGATCCTATAGACTGCATGGCATGGCCAATTTTTTTTTAAAGATATAATTTTTTGGTACATAGAAAAATTTCAGGTGCACACATGCAAAATCACAATCTTTTCTCCACATTTCCCAAGGGGAAAGAAGACTTCTTACCTGAAACACTGGCATTCACAGAGTCTTGAGATGCAGAACACTGGATGTTAGGGTCAGTGTCATCAACAGGAACCTTTTCATTTTCCTGACCAACCTCAGGGACTTCGTCAACAGCTACACTCAGAGCTTTGGAGATGGGTAAATACTGGAGGGCCTACAGAAGGGGACAATCAAGGGGCCACAGGTCAATACAGTTCTCAAAGAAGCTTCCAGACTTTGTTTCAGGAGCAGCCCTTTGGTTTGATAGAGGAGGAAGGAGGTGGAGGTGGGCCTCGGTAATCTGCTCAATCATGAGGGGTTAAATCTGGAGCTAGGGACCTTGTGTTGTCACCAACTCTAAGTGACCTTAACAACCAGTCAGGCCTACCTTGATCAATGACCCATAATGAGCAGGGCATCGTGTGAGGTGCCAGAGATACAAAAATAAGTAAGACATGGACCAAATTCAAAGAGGTCAGAGTTTAGTGGGGGACCAGGACTTTGGAGCAGATCATTACTATGCCATGGGACAGAGGAAAGATGATTCAGAGGTAGACCCCACAGTGACTGATTAGGGAAGGGATGACGTCAGGATGATGGCCGGGAGTCATCGTTGGTGGTATCACTAAGATGAGGTGTAGTGGAGTAACAAAAAATTAGGTGGCAAAACAGCAGTCTTTCTGAAACAGAAGGTGGTCACATCACTCCTTTCTGATGCCTGTATCTTGCAGTAGGCCCACTCCTCTGTGACTCTCTTTAATCTGTGATTATAGTCATCACATTGTATTTAAGTTGACTATTTACTTGTCCTTTTTCCTATCATCCTGTGACCCACATTTTGTTGCTGCTGTTCAGTCACCAAGTCACATCCCACTCTTTGGGAACCCATGGGTTACAGCACACCAGGCCTCCCTGTCCCTCACCGTCAGCAAAGATTATATACCTCCATTGGCCCAGGATATGTCCCTGGCATAAATTAGACCCTCACTAGAGGTTGCTGCGGAGAAGGCAATGGCAAGCCACTCCAGTACTCTTGCCTAGAAAATCCCATGGATGGAGGAGCCTGGTAGGCTGCAGTCCGTGGGGTCGCTAAGGGTCGGACACGACTGAGCGACTTCACTTTCACTTTTCACTTTCACACATTGGAGAAGGAAATGGCAACCCACTCCAGTGTTCTTGCCTGGAGAATCCCAGGGACGGCGGAGCCTGGTCGGCTTCCGTCTATGGGGTCACACAGAGTCGGACACGACTGAAGTGACTTAGCAGCAGCAGCAGCAGAGGTTGCTGAATAAAAAAAGTGGATCGACATTAGAGAGCATAAATCCAGAACAAGAGGCTGAAAACAAGAAATCATACAGTGAATACAAAGTAGTGTAACAGAGACATCTTCGGGAAAGCCAAACCTTTCATTACAGCAAGGTTTCAAAAGAAAAATAGTTTCAAAGGTCTCAGAAAAAAAAAAAAAGCTAGTGACCCATTATTTTCCTGTCGTTTGTAAGGCAGATGGAATACAGAAACTGACAACCCCAAATTAGGTGACAGGTGTGAAGAAAACAATGTCCTGACCATCGTGGAAAGGCAATGTATCACAATATAACTGTTTCACGTACCTGCACATAGTGGTGAATAATCTTGAGTGAGTGTAGGTGACACACTAACCAATTTGTATAAATAGTCAGGTCTTCCTGTGTCACTAAGTTAGGAGGATTCTTTTTTCCCATAAGGAAGTTTTCTCGTGCAACAGACAATCGATCAGCTCTCTGAAGAGCATCATTGTATTCCTGCATAATGTAGACAACTTGTTTCTGTTTAAGAGAGATACCAAGACAGAAGTTGATGATTTTCAAGCTTTATTCTTTGTATCATTTGCTTCCAAGTATAGTGTATTACTGTTTGGAGCCAAATAAGAAGCTCTTGTAATATTAAAACTCTCATATTTTGAATTTGACTGATAAGGACAGTGATCAGTCATATTCTCACAACTTTGAAGGAAACTGACCCTAGCAAAGAGTCAGTGCATAAGGAAATTTAGTAACTGGAGTTGGCTTCTTAGACTTTTTAGCTATAGCCTATGAAGAAAAATAAATTTTCTATAATATAAAGCCACCCTCAAATCTCATTCTTAAAAATAGTACCATTATCTTCTGCCACAGGGAGAAATGGCAAGTAAGGGCATCCATTAGTTTCTTTCCCATCTTTCAGTTCAGTTCAGTTCAGTCGCTCAGTCGTGTCCGACTCTCCGCGACCCCATGAATCACAGCACGCCAGGCCTCCCTGTCCATCACCAACTCCCAGAGTTCACTCAAACTCATGTCCACAGAGTCGGTGATGCCATCCAGCCATCTCATTCTCTGTCGTCCCCTTCTCCTCCCGCCCCCAACCTTTCCCAGCATCAGAGTCTTTTCCAGTGAGTCAACTCGTCGCATGAGGTGGCCAAAGTATTGCAGTTTCAGCTTTAGCATCAGTCCTTCCAATGAACATCCAGGATTGATCTCCTCTAGAATGGACTGGTTGGATCTCCTTGCAGTATAAGGGACTCTCAAGAGTCTTCTCCAACACCACAGTTCAAAAGCATCGATTCTTCGGCGGTCAGCCTTCTTCACAGTCCAACTCTCACACCACTTAAAACACTGACAAGATATATTGTTTGTGGAGATGTAAACTGGTGCATCTAATGATAATATGAAAACAGTATAGAAATTTCTCAAAAAATTAAAAATAGAACTGCCATACTGATAACAGCCATTATGGAGAAAAGTATGGATATTTCTTTAAAAACTAGGAGTAAAAGTACCATATGACCCAGCAATCCCACTACTAGGCATATATCCTGAAAAAAACCATAATTTAAAGAGACACATATACACCAATGTTCATTGCAGCACTATTTACAATAGCCAGGACATGGAAGTAACCTAAAGGTGCATCGACAGATGAATGGGTAAAGCAGTTGTGGTACAAATATGCAATGGAATATTCCTCAACCAATTAAAAAAGGAACAAATTTGAGTCAGTTTAACTGAGGAGGACAAACTTAAAATCTGTTGTACAGTGTGAACTAAATCAGAAAGAAAAAAAATATCATATATTAACGCATATATTTATATACGGAATCTAGAAAAATGGGACTGATGAAAATATTTGCAGAGCAGGAATAAAAACAAAAACATAGAGAATGGATTTGTGGACATAGTGGGGGAAGGAGAAGGTGGGATGAATTGAGAGATTAGCACTGAAACATACATTGCCATGTTTAAAACAGATAGCTAGTAGGAAGTTGCTGTATAACACAGGGAACTCGGTCCGGTACTCTGGGATGACCTAGAGGAGTGAGACGAGGGGCTGGGAGGGAGGCTCCCAAGGGAGGGGATATATGTATACTTATATCTGATTATTGTTGTATGGCAGAAACCAACACAATATTATAAAGTAATTATCCTCCAATTAAAAATAAAAATTAAAAATACAGAACTACAGTATGACCCAGCAATCCCATTTTTGGGTATATAGTCAAAGAAAACAAAATCAGTATTTTAAAGCGATATCTGTATTTTAACATTCCATTGCAGCATTATTCATAATAGTCAAGATATGAAAACCTAAGGGTCTGTTGATGGATGAATGGATAAACAAAATGTGGTATAAACATATAATGGAATATTATTCAGCCACGAAAAGGAGGGGAATCCTAATATTTGTAATTACATGAATAAATCTGGAGGACATTATGCTAAATGGAATAGGCCAGAGAAAAAGACAAATACTGTGTGGTATCCCTTTTCTGTGGAGTCTTAAAAAAAAAAAATAGAAGTCGAACTCAGAGAAGCAGACAATAGAACAGGAGTAACCAGGGGCTGGGGCTTAGGGAAAAAGGGGAAATGTTGGCCAAAAAGGGGAGATGTTTACTTATAGTTTATGTAGCATGAATGCTGCTGCTACTGCTAAGTCACTTCAGTCGTGTCCAACTCTGTGTGACCCCATAGACGGAAGCCCACCAGGCTCCCCCGTCCCTGGGATTCTCCAGGCAAGAACACTGGAGTGGGTTGCCATTTCCTTCTCCAATGATGTAGCATGAATAAGTCTAGAGATATAATGTACAGGCATGATGACTAAATAATAGCATTGACAAGCTTAATGGTCATTTTGTTTCATTATAGAAAATAGCCCATAGATTCTGTTCATGGGTTTCCTACCTTGTAAAAAGGATAAAGTTGCTCCATGATCTTACTGTGATGGCAAAATCTCTTCCACCTAAGCATGTGTAAATATTTACTCTGGGCCAGCTGGGTAATTCTCTCTGTATAATGCTTTAACAACAACAACAACAAAAATTAACTAGAATACAATTATAATAGGAAGGAAGGAAGGAAGGAAGGGTGTTCTCAGTCATGACTGACTCTTTGTGACCCAATGGACTGTAGCCCGCCAGGCTCCCCTGTCCATGGGATTCTCCAGGCAAGAATACTGGAGTGGGTTGCCATTTCCTCCTCCAGGGGATCTTCCGACCCCAGGGATTGAACCCATATCTCCTGCATTGGCAGGCGGGTTCTTTACCAACTGCACCATGGGAAGACTGGATTCAGTTCAGTTCAGTTCAGTCGCTCAGTCACATCCGACTCTTTGCGACCCCATGAATCACAGCACGCCAGGCCTGCCTGTCCCTCCTGGAGTTCACTCAAACTCATGTCCATTGAGTCGGTGATGCCATCCAGCCATCTCATTCTTTGTCGTCCCCTTCTCCTCCTGCCCCCAATCCCTCCCAGCATCAGAGTCTTTTCCAGTGAGTCAACTTGTCGCATGAGGTGGCCAAAGTATTGGAGTTTCAGCTTCAGCATCAGTCCTTCCAATGAACACCCAGGATTGATCTCCTTTAGAACGGACTGGTTGGATCTCCTTGCAGTCCAAGGGACTCGCAAGAGTTTTCTCCAACACCACAGTTCAAAAGCATCATTTCTTCGGCAATCAGCTTTCTTCACAGTCCAACTTTCACATCCATACATGACCACTGAAAAAACCATAGCCTTGACTAGACAGACCTTGGTTGGCAAAGTAATGTCTCTGCTTTTTAATATGCTATCTAGGTTGGTCATAACTTTCCTTCCAAGGAGTAAGCGTCTTTTAATTTCATGGCTGCAGTCAGCATTTGCAGTGATTTTGGAGCCCCCCAAAAATAAAGTCTGACACTGTTTCCTCAAATAAGCCAATATAAAAATTTTATTTCTGATAAAAATAATACTGCTATGATAGAATAAGTAGGATCAGATGCACCCTTCCATCATAAACAATTAGAAAATAGGGCAAATTACACAAGGCAACTGTTTTCTGACACGGAACAACAGGCAATGCAGGACTCTTGTCCTTGAGAGAAAGGAAACAAATGAAATGACCTCTGGTTTTCTGTCTGAAGAAGGCAGTTTTTGAACCAGAATAGGAAAGCAGAGCATGATGGTCTCTCTTGAGTTCAGGATAGAGAAATCAAGTTTGGGACGTTGAGTCAGCTGGAGTTTGCAGGGCAGAGTAATGGAGAGGAGAAAGTTATGCAGAAAAAGGGCTCCAGAAACCTACACAGATTTCTGAGTTGTTTGCTGACTATTAAGCACTGCATGCAGAGGGTGGAACTCCCTGAAGCTATGCAAAGAATAGCAAACTAGAGAATTGTAAACTAACATTTCTCAGAGTTCAAACAGAACTAGGAGATGTTCACGTTTCAATCTGGCAGAGTGAAGAGTCCTCACTAAATACGTAGGGCATTCAGCAGAGACACAAAAGGGGTGACAATTTAGTAAGAAGAATAAACTATGTCTGGAGTAAAAGTTACTCTAAACCTGCTCCAGCAAAGCTTCAAGACCAAGCCTTGTAAGTGTGAAACTGATCTATAACTTAATTGCCTGCTAGAATGAAGTATAACATCCTTCAGTTCAGTTCAGTTCAGTCGCTCAGTCGTGTCTGACTCTTTGCGACCCCATGAATCACAGCATGCCAGGCCTCCCTGTCCATCACCAACTCCCGGAGTTCACTCAAACTCATGTCCATCGAGTCGGTGATGCCATCCAGCCATCTCATTCTGTCGTCCCCTTCTCCTCCCGCCCCCAAGGAATATAAAAAAAATCAGCATTCAGCAATGTAAAACTGCAATGCCCAGCCTCTAGGAAATATTACTAGACATGAAAAGAAGCAGAAAAATATGACCCATAAGAAGGAGAAAAATTAATGAAGAGACACAGGCCCAGAAATGGCACTGGTGATGAAATTAGCAAACAAGGACTTTAAAAAAGTTTTTATCACTATGCTCAGTATGTTCAAGAATTGAAAGGAAAATGTGAACATAATAGAGAAATGAAAAATATTTTAAAAAGTTAAATAGAACTTCTAGAAATGAAGACTACAATATATGAAATAAAAAATTAATTGGATAGGATTAACAGCAGATTAGAACTAGACATAGAACAATGGACTGATTCAAAATTGGGAAAGAAATAGATCAAGGCTGTAATTTATCACACTGCTGACTTAAATTATATGCAGAGTACATCATGCTAAATGCTGGGTGGGATGAATCACAAGCTGGAATCAAGATTGCCAGGAGAAATATCAACAACCTCAGATATGCAGATGATATCACTCTAATGGCAGAAGGTGAAGAGGAATTAAAGAGCCTCTTAATCAGGGTAAAAGAGGAGAGTGAAAACCTGGCATAAAACTCAACATTCAGAAAACTAAGATCATGGCATCTGGTCCCATCACTTCATGTCAAACAGATGGGGAAATAATGGAAACAGTGACAGATTTTATTTTTTTGAGCTCCAAAATCAATGCAGATGGTGACTGTCAGTTCAGTTCAGTTCAGTTCAGTTGCTCAGTCATGTCTGACTCTTTGCGACCCCATGAATCACGGCACGCCAGGCCTCCCTGTCCATCACCAACTCCCGGAGTTCACTCAAACTCATGTCCATCGAGTCGGTGATGCCATCCAGCCATCTCATTCTCTGTCGTCCCCGTCTCCTCCCACCCCCAATCCCTCCCAGCATCAGAGTCTTTTCCAGTGAGTCAACTTGTCACATTTCATTATAGGGGACTGGAATGCAAAAGTAGGAAGTCAAGAAACACCTGGAGTAACAGGCAAATTTGGCCTTGGAGTACGGAATGAAGCAGGGCAAAGGCTAATAGAGTTTAGCACACTGGTCATAGCAAACACCCTCTTCCAACAACACAAGAGAAGACTCTACACATGGACATCACCAGATGGTCAACAGCGAAATCAGATTGATTATATTCTTTGCAGCCAAAGATGGAGAAGCTGTATACAGTTAGCAAAAACAAGACCAGGAGCTGACTGTGGCTCAGATCATGAACTCCTTATTGCCAAATTCAGACTGAAATTGAAGAAAGTAGGGAAAACCACTAGACCATTCAGATATGACCTAAATCAAATCCCTTATGATTATACAATGGAAGTGAGAAATAGATTTAAGGGACTAGACCTGATAGAGTGCCTGATGAACTATGGATGGAGGTTCGTGACATTGTACAGGAGACAGGGACCAAGACCATCCCCATGGAAAAGAAATGCAAAAAAGAAAAATGGCTGTCTGAGGAGGCCTTACAAATAGCTGTGAAAAGAAGAGAAGCGAAAAGCAAAGGAGAAAAGGAAAGAGATAAGCATCTGAATGCAGAGTTCCAAAGAATAGGAAGGAGAGAAAAGAAATCCTTCCTCAGCGATCAATGCAAAGAAATAGAGGAAAACAACAGAATAGGAAAAACAAGAGATCTCTTCAAGAAAATTAGAGATACCAAGGGAACATTTCATGCAAAGATGGGCTCGATAAAGGACAGAAATGATATGGACCTAACAGAAGCAGATGATATTAAGAAGAGGTGGCAACAATACACAGAAGAACTGTACAAAAAAGATCTTCACGACTGAGATAATCACAATGGCATGATCATTACCTAGAGCCAGCCATCTTGGAATATGAAGTTAAGTGGGCCTTAGAAAGCATCACTACGAACAAAGCTAGTGGCGGTGATGGAATTCCAGTTGAACTATTTCAAATCATGAAAGATGATGCTGTGAAAGTGCTGCACTCAATATGCCAGCAAATTTGGAAAAGTCAGCAGTGGCCACAGGACTGGAAAAGGTCAGCCTTCATTCCAATCTCAAAGAAAGGCAATGCCAAAGAATGCTCAAACTACCGCACAATTGCACTCATCTCACACGCTAGTAAAGCCATGCTCAAAATTCTCCAAGCCAGGCTTCAGCAATATGTGAATCGTGAACTTCCAGATGTTCAAGCAGGTTTTAGAAAAGGCACCAGAGATCAAATTGCCAACATCCGCTGGATCATGGAGAAAGCATTTCTGCTTCATTGACTATGCCAAAGCCTTTGACTACATGGGTCACAACAAACTGTGGTGACTGTAGCCATGAAATTAAAAGATGCTTGCTCCTTGGAAAGAAAGTTATGACAAACCTAGACAGCACATTAAAAAGCTGAGATATCACTTTGCTATATACACATAGTTAATGCCATGGTTTTTCCAGTAGTCATGTATAGATGTGAGAGTTGGACCATAAAGAAGGCTGAGTGCAGAAGAATCAATGCTTTCAAATTGTGGTGCTGGAGAAGCCTCTTGAGAGTCCCTTGGACAGAAAGGCGATCAATCCAGCCAATCCCAAAGGAAATCAGTCCTGAATATTCATTGGAAGGACTGATGCTGAAGCTGAAACTCCAATACTTTGCACACCTGATGGGAAGAGTTGACTCATTGGAAAAGACCATGATTCTGGGAAAGATTTAGGATAGGAGGGGAAGGGGGCGACAGAGGATGAGATGGTTGGATGGCATCACGGACAAAGGACATGAGTCTGAGCAAACTCAGGAGATAGTGAAGGACAGGGAAGCCTGGCAAGCTACAGACCAAGGGATCACAAAGAGTCAGACAACTGAACAATAGGAGTAGCAGCAGATTAGACAGTGCAGAAGAAATGGTTAGTAAACTTGAAGATATAGCAATAGAAACTATACAAAATGAAGCACTGGAGGGAGAAAAGACAGAAAAATTTAACAGAGCCTCAGTGACTTATGGAAGATATAAAGTACTTTAACATATATATCAGGCTTCTCAAGTGATGCTAGTGGTAAAGAACCCACCTGCCAATGCAGGTAGATGTAAGAGACACAGGTTTGATCCCTGGGTTGGGAGGATCCCCTGGAGGAGGGCATGGCAACCCACTTCAGTATTCTTGCCTGGAGAATCCCATGGACGGAGGAGCTTGGCAGGCTGCAGTCAATGGAGTGCAGAGCAGACACGACTGAAGCATGCACGAATGAACCATATATGTCACTGCAGTCCCAAAAGGACGAGTAGGGATATAAAATACATTTGGAAAAATAACAGTTGAAAAAAATTTTAATTGATGAAAATGATAAAATCACAATCCAAGAAGTTCAAACAGCTCCAAGCAAGAGAAACACAAAGAAAACCTCATCAAGGAACATCGTAATCAAATAGCTTAAAACCATTAAGAGAAAATCTTAAAAGCAACCAGAGAACAAAAGAATAAAAAGTATTAGGAAATGGAAACAATGCAAGCCAGAAGACAGTAGAGCAACACATTTAAAGAGATAAAAGGGAAAAAATATCAGCCTAGAATACCATATTGAACAAATATACCTTTCTAAAATGAAGGCAAACAAAGACTTTTTTTTTTTCAAACAAATACCGAGAGAATTTGTCCCTGGCACATCTGTTCTACAAGAAATGTTAAATTAAGTTCTTTAGGCAGAAGATAAATGATAACATATGTAAACTTGGATTCTACCATGCTTTTTCAAAGCTTTTGCCCATTTAGTCAAAATTATGGTTTTTCCAGTGGTCATGTATGGATGTGAGAGTTGGACTATAAAGAAAGCTGAGTGCCGAAGAATTGATGCTTTTGAAGTGTGTTGGAGAAGACTCTTGAGAGTCCCTTGGACTGCAAGGAGATCCAACCAGTCCATCCTAAAGGAGATCAGTCCTGGGTGTTCATTGGAAGGACTGATGCTAAAGTTGAAACTTCAACACTTTGGCCACCTGATGTGAAAAATTGACTCATTGGAAAAGACCCTGATGCTGGGAAAGATTGAAGGCAGGAGGAGAAGGGGACGGCAGAGGATGAGATTGGTTGGATGGCATCAGTGACTCTATGGACATGAGTTCGAGCAAGCTCTGGGAGTTGGTAATAGACAGGGAGGCCTGGTGTGCTGCTGTCCACGGGGTCGCAAAGAGCTGGACACGACTGAGCGACTGAACTGAACTGAAACTTTTTCAGCCTCTGCACTATTGATGTTTGGGACTGAATAATTCTTTGCAGTGAAGGGGTGGTTCTGTGCATTGCAGGATGTTTAGCAGCATCCCTGGCCTCTACTCACTAGAAGCCAGTAGCAACCCACTCCCCTCCCCAAATTGTGACAGCCAAAACTGTCTTGCCAAGCATCTCCAACCTTCAACTTCCCCTCCTCTTCTCTCCTACGAGAAACGCTGATACACACAAAGGAATAAAGAGTGCCAGAAATATTAGGGAAAGAGAATCCTGGATGAAAATAATGACATAAGTTTGACTTGCAAACAAAATCTGAATAGTTTTGTTTCTTTGTAATTTACTTATTAGTTAGTTAATTGCTAACTTATTACTTATTCGTTAGTTGCTAATAATCTACTTTGTATGCATAGTGAGGTTGTAACTCAAAATACAAGAGTAAAGAACAATGAATTTTTAAAATCTAAACAGTACATACTTATTATAAAAATTTTTTTAATTTTAGAAAAATTTTAAATTTTTAAAAATAATTTCTATTATAAAAAATTTAGAAAATGCATAAATGCAAAAAAAAGAAATTCATTGTCTTGCCATTCAAAGACAGCAGTTACTAACATTTTGGCCTATGTCTGCTCTTCAAGCAATTTTCTGTACACTCAGTTCAGTTCAGTTCAGTCACTCAGTCATGTCCGACTCTCCGCGACACATATACACACGTTTTTGTTACCTAATATTACATAACACAATAATTCCTTATGCAGAAAATCTTTAAAGGCAGAACAATAATCTATCAAATACCATACTGTTTTTCTTAACTCTCCTATGATTAAACATTTAGGCAACTCCAATTTTTTCACTTTTATTATAATGCTGCAATAATGATCTTTATGGAATATCCCTCCCACTCCCCATGTTGTGAGCTATTTTCTTAAGAGAGATTTCCAGAAATATCTTCCTTAGGTCAGCCAACAGTTTTTGAGGTCTGCAACTATCTTAGTCAATGTTGTATTGCTTCATAATACCAGCACAGGGAGTAACTAGTAGAAACTTTGCCAATTGTTTAGTGGCTGTAACTAAGCTGAACTTAAATGGCATGTTGTATCTGTTGTTCAGTTGCTAAATCGAGTCTGACTCTTTGTGACTCCATGGACTGCAGCACATCCAGCTTCCCTGTCCTTCACTATTTCCCGGAGTTTGGCATGGGTCTCTAGCGAAGAAGAGCATTTATATTAACCAAATTCTGCAAACCACACATATAGAGAAGACTGTACCCTGGCCAGAGGACATACAAGAAAGCCAGTTTTGTTCTGCTGCTGCTGCTGCTAAGTCGGTTCAGTCGTGTCCGACTCTGTGTGACCCCATAGACAGAAGCCCACCAGGCTCCCCCGTCCCTGGGATTCTCCAGGCAAGAACACTGGAGTGGGTTGCCATTTCCTTCTCCAATGTGTGAAAGTGAAAAGTGAAAGTGAAGTCGCTCAGTCGTGTCTGACCCTTAGCGACCCCATGGACTGCAGTCCACCAGGCTCCTCCATCCATGGGATTTTCTAGGCAAGAGTACTGGAGTGGCTTGCCATTGCCTTCTCCATCATACATTTCTACTAAATTTCAAATCTGTTTTTCAAATTGCAAGATGACTCTTACCTGCAACAGAAGCAAAGGTAAATTTTCAGGAGTGTACTCTCTCCTTAGGCAGCTCTCTAGCTCCCTCTGCATGACATCTGGTTGAATAACAAGGGACTTTGACTGAGCCACCTGAACCCCGGAGAACACAGCAAGCAAAGAAAGCGAAAGAAGGAGGAAACAAAACAATCAGTGTCTATGACAGAGAATGACATACAATTTCTGAAAGGTTTCATATGTTATACTGTTCTACCTAAGATTTCAAGTAATTATTTTTAACATCATAAATCAAGGAACTGTAAAGTTGAATACTCTATAAAAATCAGATGTCACCGAAGGATTGGCCTTCTTTGGTCCATCAGCGAGTGGAATGTTTTTTCTTTGTAAACACTGTCAGTAAGATCAGCTACTTGTTTACAAAAAGAAGTCTTCCTTGTCAACAGTTTCCAACAACTTAGCAAATCCTAATTTACTGTTGTATTGAAACAGCCCATTGTTTTACTCACCTGTAAAGTTTTCTTTAGGGTCAGTTCCCTTTCTCTTCTAAAGTAAGAGATGTCCTTTGGCATTCGAACAGAGCTGCAGAAAATTTTATGCAATAGAAGTTGTAATTATAGAAGCTATTATAAATCAGATTAAAGACTGTTGCTATTGTTTAGTCTCTAAG
Source organism: Moschus berezovskii (assembly GCF_049115385.1). NCBI lineage: Eukaryota > Metazoa > Chordata > Mammalia > Artiodactyla > Moschidae > Moschus > Moschus berezovskii. The sequence continues at coordinate 46,573,032 of NC_142469.1, forward strand.
TCAAGTCTTACTCTTTGCGACCCCATAGACTGCAGAGCACCATGTTTCCCTGTCCTTCACTATCTCCTGAAGTTTGCTCAAACTCATGTTCATTGCGTCAGTGATGCTATCCAACCATCTCATCCTCCGTCACCCACTTCTCCTCCTGCACTGATTAATCTGCAACTCTACAATTGCTCATTTCTAAATAAATATATTATACTGGGTTATTGGTGGCATGTAAAGGCCACAGGCTTCTGTCTCAGTCAGAATCTCTCTTGTGTACACCTCACTCCTGTTAAACCTTAACCTGGGCCAGATGTCCTCTCATTCTGCTCACAAATACATAGTCTTTCCTTTTATCCCAACTTATCTCTCTAGAAACAGAGACAGTGGTGAGGACGTTTCTTACCCCTACCCATAGTTCCTTCAGAAATCTCATTTCTAACAATTACTGTGCTTATCAGACCTCTATCTCATCAATTTTGACACATAAAATCAGTGTTATTAAAACAAAATGTTTTTATTTTTGTGTTCTAGCTCAGTTATCTGGAGGGTGAAAATGATCCTTAAATATCAAACGTGAAATACTTTGGAAATTATCTTAACCAAATTTTCCGCTTCAAAAAATCTATTCATCTCTAGGAAAAACACTGCAGAAGTGCTTGTTTAAGCACCCTCTTTGACTGTTGTCCAAGCCTAACCATGAGGAAGGTGTTTGCACCAGGGACTCTGACATAAGGAAGTACAAGCAGCATTGCCCTGGGGCCCGATAAGAGGTGGGACCCTGGGTAAGAAAGAGGGATCCTCTCCACATTGGGTGTAAGATATACCCCAGGGCTTGGCAGCTTTGGGAACATTGAAACCAAGGTGCAAATGTTATTGTATTAAGATGGGACTCCGCCAACATTGGCAAGGGAACCGCAGGAGATTGTTCTGGAATACATGTGAGAAACGAGATATAAAGGGGATTGTAGTTAGTAAAGTTCAGATTAATATTGTTCATGTGACCATGTATCAGTCCTCCTTGGATAAGTTTTAAGGGAATATGAAAATAGATTGTTAGTTTATACACTTGTCAGCAGTTCACGCCACTGGAATCATGGTCCTGTTTTTCAAAGGAACACCAGGCTGACAGTCAGAAGGCCTCTCAATCATGTGAGACTAAGAAACCCATGAGTCAGCTATGTTGAATTCCCAACTGCATTTGGAATAATGCCTTCTCTTATCTCCTCATGTCATGGTTTTGATGAAAAAAGGTACAAGTTTTGAAAGGACCGTGAGGGTAAAAGCATTAATAAATCAAAGGTATAATTTCTGTGATTACTGGGTACCCGTATCCTGGCTACAGCCTCACAGAGTTGGAAAACCTAGAAAGGGGACCAGCTACTAAACAGGCAGCCATTCTTTCCCTGCCCTCTTGTCTTCTAATTCTTTGGCATGCTGGGAATTTGGGTGGGGTTCAGGGTTCAGCTCTCTGACCCTCTCTTGCTCAGATCATGCCTTTCCTCTCAGTTAACCTCAGTGTCTGTGAATGACCTAAAGAGTTCGATTGCTATCATTGGCAGCATTTACCTATAGAATAGTTCCTAATAGCACATCATTTTGCAGAATTCACTATCAAATACCTCATATTATTTTCATTTTGAAATTTCTAATCAAAATCAAGGTCAAATTTAGTTAAAATATCATTGGAGAAAATAAGGTTTCATTGACTATGGTTTGTATAATAGCTTCTGGAGTCTAAAGGCAAAGATATGTGTTAGATGGAAGAGCACTTTTTCATTTTCTTTGGTAGCACATTGCCTCTAAATGCCTTGACGATTCTAGAATATAGGAAAGCCTTAAGGGTGGTAGTGAAGCCTGAGCTTGAGATGATTCCAAGTGTCCAGGTAAAAAGGAGAGGGGGGGATTATGGGATGTGAGTAGGGGTTGAAGCTCTTGAAGACCATGCCTTCACACAGCCACTATTTACCTGTAAGTTTGATGAGCTGACTCCTGGAGAGTCCATTGTTCTTCTATCTCAGACTTCAGTTCAGTCAATTGCATAGCCAGTTCTCTTTCCAACACCTGGATCCTGTCTGTGGAAGCGATCTTATAAATTTCATCCATGGTTTGCAATTACTAATTTTCCGATCCCTGAAAAAAAGAGCACAAAACTCATGGCTGATTCCCTTGGTGACCATTACCCAGTGTGTGAGATTTGTCTATCATTGTCCAAGAAATCACGTCAACTTTGTGGAAATGTATGCTTTTGTAATTTGGAGAAACAACTGGATTAGACTATCATTTATGAATTAATCAGTTTGGTAAATAGTAGAGAAAATACAGGCTATATCATCATCTTTGTTCAGCCCAGTTCACCTTTACACATATCTCTATTCCAGCCTTTATTGTGAAGATTTATTAAATGAGATTGAATCTCCCCTGCCTCACCTCCATTGTCTTCATAAAAGCTTGTGGGGCTTACACACTAAATGTTTGAGTGGTGGTCACTTCTGCTTTCTATCACTTCTGCTGGAACAAATAATAGGTATGTACAGGATCCCTCTACATGCCTAAAGCATATCTCCATAACTTTTTTGAAGGCATGAGCTTCTGACCAGAGGGAATAGACTGTGGGTGGAGAGCTGTGTGATATGATCATCATCCATGTACTTTTGGACTCAGAGGAAAATCATGCTTACGTCTATGAAAGTGTTTTCCTAATTTTAAATGCTTATATTTGTCCTATAGCTTTTATAAATAAAATAGTTGATAACCGCACCCCCTCCTACTCCCCACCACCACCCCAGTTCACAGCCTGTCAGATTCAATACACTGTATGCTAAGTACTTAGTGTCAATATTTTTTATTAGCAACACAGATTAACTTCATGACCCAGAATGAGACACATCAATTGCAAGAGATTCAGTAGACGACGTGTTTCCTCTGCTACTGCTGCACTCATCTGTCCTGGACAAGGGGGTAAAGTCAATCTTGGGCCACTTAAGGAAATTTAAAATCTTTAAATCTTCAAGATTTTCATTTTTCATTTTCAGAGGTATTTCCTCAAGTTAATCTGCTGGATTTTCAAAAAATATGTAAGATATAGAGTTTTTGTGTGTGTGTGTGTAGAGGCTACCTTTGGAAGCCTATATATTCTTTTTATAAATATTAAAATAGAAATGAGCATCGTGTTCAGTCGAGGTTGTGAACCTGCAGAGTTATAAATCTGTCATGTTTGGCACACTGCAGGAGCTCAATAAAATGCACTGTTGTTGTTCTCAGCAAAAGCAAAATGTTATGAAAACTATTTGCCACTTGGCAGTGAGTGTCCTTTCAAGTTGGGCAAACAGTTAAACAGCTGCCTTAACAGCTGCATTCCAACTAGCAGCCAAGAGTGGCAGCAACACAGACTGACATTTTTCTCCCAAAGGGTGGACATTCTGCTTTTATTTTCTGATCCATTTTCAACACTTCACAGCTTAGAAATGAGAACGTTTATTCCTGCATCATTTAGCTTGCTACACAGTGAAATACAGTATTCACAAAATTAACATAAGGAGAAGTTGGTCATTGCCAACTGTCCATGAAATGCATCCAACCCAGAGGAATCCATGCCTGCTAAGCACTCATGACTAGTGTTAAAGAGACAAACAACTGTTTATTCTTGGAGCGGGGGGAAAGGTGGGTTCCTTTTATTGAGCACCTACTCTGTGTGAGGCAGGCACTGGGCTCTCATTTAAAGTCTCAGAAAAGATTCTCAAGAATTGTTTCAACAGTGTTTTTTTTAAAATAAGTACATTTAATTAACTATCAATTGTAAACAAACCAAAATCCCCTTTATTAACTATGTTTAAAAAGTGATAGAATCTAAGCTGTAAGAAAAAGATGGTAAGATTAGCTTGAGCAGGGTGTGAGGGTGTTCAGTGTGTAAAGCGGGCTCCAAAGGGGTTAAAGCAGGGATGTTTAAAAGAGAAATACTTAGTAACTTTAGAGTATTATAGGAAAACGTATAATGCATGTCAAAAACTTCAAAGTGACTACAAAAAGAATGAAAATTCAACACAGACCTTCCCAAGCTAGTCGGGCAGGTGGGGGCGGTGAGGGATAGGAAATCGGTCTTAAATTCAATAGAGGGTAGGAAAAGAGAAAAAAAGAGAAAGAAGTATGTAAGAAATGAAGTCAAATATTTTGGTAACTATGATAAATGTAAAAGGCTAAAGCCCATTTATCAAAACACATGAATCAACAGTTTTAAACATTTTTAAAGCCACTAACATTTGGTAATGTGATGTGTACCAAAATAAAACAATGATTTTTAGAATTTGAACTGTAAGCAAGTCTCCCTTGTATCACCATGGGGCAATTCAGTCTTCTTCATGAAGACCTGCACTCTATAATCTCCCTAGGTAAACCACTTTTGATACTTGGTCATCTTTGATCATCAACATATTCTTCCTCTGTACAGATGAAATTTCTCTTGTTATACATTATATGCCTTCTGGATCAGTAGGAGTAAGACTTGACAACAAAAAATCACAGCCATCAGTGGCTTAAAGAACAAAATTGATTAAATGTGACTAATGTAATGTGTTTGGAAAATGTGTGTAACGTAATGTGTCTGCTCCTCTTGGACATTCAATGACCCTGGTTCCTTCCAAGTCAGTGCCATCCTCCCCTAGGCATTGTTCAAACAAACATATTAGTGTTTTCTCTTTGGTGTGGCTATAGAACATGACCTTCAGTTGGATGAAGGGACTCAGGCAGATACATTTGATGTTCTCAATTGGCTAACCTGCTTCTGCTTCTAGTTTGTTGTTGTTGTTCAGTTGCTCAGTCATGTCCAACTCTGAGACCCCATGGACTACAGCATGCCAGGATTCCCTGTCCTTCGCTATCCCTCAGAGTTTGCTCAAACTCCTGTCCATTGAGTTGATGATGTCATCCAACCACCTCATCCTCTGTCACCTGCTTCTCTTCCTGCCCTCAGTCTTTCCCAGCATCAGGATTTTTTGCAGTGAGTTTACCAAGAGATTTGTTTTTCTTGAATGGGTACTGAATTGTGTTGTTTCTTTGGCATCTATTGAGCTGTGCTGCGCTTAGTCACTCAGTTTTTGCAACCCCATGGACTGTAACCTGCCAGGCTTCTCTGTCCATGGGTCTCTCCAGGCAAGAATACTGGAGTGGGTTGCCATGCCCTCCTCCCAACCCAGGGACTGAACCCAGGTCTCCTGCATTGGAGGCAGATTCTTTACCAGCTGAGCCACAAGGGAAGCCCAAGAATACTGGAGTGGGTAGCCTATACCTTCTCCAGGGTATCTTCCTGACCTAAGAATCAAACCGAGGTCTCCTACATTGCAGGCAGATTCTTTAACAGCTGAGCCACCTATTGAGATTCAGTTCAGTTCAGTTCAGTCGCTCAGTTGTGTCTGACTCTCCGTGACCCCATGAATCACAGCACGCCAGGCCTCGTGATTTTATTTTTTAATATGGTGAATTTCACAGATTTTCTATTGTTAAAGGCAAAACTGCTTTTTTGGAATAAATCCCACTTGGTAATGATCTTCTTTTTTTAAGAAAAGAAAAATGAACTCACTTTGCTACCACGGTGTTTAGGATGTTTGCATTTATGTTAAAGCAGGCTTAAAATTAAAAAATTAAGATCATGGCACCCAGTCCCATCACTTCAAGGAAAATAGATGGGGAGAAAGGGGAAACAATGACAAATTTTATTTCCATGGGCTGCAAAAATCACTGTGGATGGTGACTGCAGCCATGAAATTAAAAGATGCTTACTCTTTGGAAGGAAACCAATGACAAACATAGACAGTGTATTAAACAGCAGAGACATCCCTTTGCTGATGAAAGTCTGTATAGTCAAAGGTATGGTTTTCCTAGTAGTCACATATGGATGTGAGAGTTGAACCATAAAGAAGGTTGAGCACCAAAGAATGATGTCTTCGTGCTGTGATGCTGAAGACGACTCTTCAGAGTCCCTTGGCCTGCAAGATCAAAGCAGTCAATCCTAAAGAAAAACAACCCTGAATATTCATTGGAAGGACTGATGCTGAAACTGAAGCTCCAATACTTTGGCTACACAATGCAAAGAGCTGATTCACTGGAGAAGACCCTGATGATGGGAAAGATTGAGGGCAGGAGAAGAAAGGGGCAATAGAGGATGAAATGGTTGGATGCCATCACTGACTCACTAGACATGAGTTTGAGCAAACTCAGGGAGATAGTGAAGTACAGGAAAACTTGTCGTGCCACAGTCCACAAGGTCACAAAGAATCAGACACGACTGAGCAACTGAACAACCACCACCTCTATATTCCAATATAATTCCTTATTACAGCCTACCTTAACCTTAAATTTTTTTCATTCTGTATTCTACTCTAAAGCTAGCATTTTTTTTTTGCAGTCTACCTTTTACTATCACCAAATGAAAACCTTGTAATAATTTAAGCCATGCACCTCCTTCCTATAATTCATGTAAATGTTTACTTTAAATACTTCTACATAAAACTCCACAATATATTTTATTCTTGAAAGTCAGTTATTTTTACCCATATATTTGTCTTTCCTGTTGCTTTTCTTTCTGGAAGGTCTGTGCTTCCATTTGAGTTCATTTTCCTTCACCCTGAAGAACTTCCTTTAATATTTTTCATAGTATGGGTCTGCTGTTGATGGATTCTCTCAACTTTTATTTGTCTGAATAAGTCTTTATTTTTACTATGATCTGTAAAGGTTTTTTATCTGGATACAAATTTGACAGATTTTTTTTCTTTCAGCACTTTAAATGTCTTTTGGCTTCCATAATTTCAGTACAATAGTCATCTGCTTTATTGTTCCTTTGTGATAAAGTAATGTGCCTTGTTTTCTCTTGCAGCTTTTAAGACTTTATCTTGACTATCTCCAGCAAGCTACTGGTTGCCTTCGTCACAGGTGTGGGTCACAGGATAGCTCTTGGAACTGGGAGAACCAGTGTTCACAAATCAGACTGTTCTGGAAAATTGAAAGGTGCTCAAGAATTTCAAAGGGTGGCACCAGGTCTTTGTGAAGGTGCTCCTAGAAGGTGTTGTTCCTGGAGCAGTGGAGGTTCTCCCCTCAGATCTGGGGAAAATGGCTGAAGTGATGGAGTCCAAGATCGAGCAAAGTTTCCAAACTGTTACTTCTTGGAGGAAAAAGAAGGAACAAGAACAATTCCGTAAACTCTTTATTGGTGGTTTGAGCTCTGAAACCACAGAAGAAAGTCTGAAGAACTACTACAAGCAGTGGGGAAAGCTTATAAGCTGTGAGATCATAAGGGACCCTGCAAGCAAAAGATCGAGAGGGTTTGGTTTTGTCACCTTTTCATCCATGGCTGAAGTGGATGCTGCCATGGCTGGCAGACCTCATTCTATTGATGGGAAAACAATTACCCCCAAACGTGCTGTCCCAAGAGAGGAATCTGGACAGCGAGGGGTTTTCCTAACTGTGAAGAAGCTGTTTGTTGGTGGAATTGAAGATACGGAGGAACATCATCTTAGAGATTACTTTGAGAAATATGGAAAAATCAATGTCATTGAGATAATTACTGATAGAGAGTCTGGAAGAAAAAGAGGCTTTGGATTTGTGACTTTTGATGACCATGATCCCGTGGATAAGATTGTGTTGCAGAAAAACATACCATCAACGGCCATCATGCAGAAGTGAGAAAGGCCTTTTCTCGACCTAAAATGCAACAAGTCCAGGCTTCTAGAAGTGGAAGGGGAGGCAAAGCTGGTTTTGGAGATTATCCTGGTGATGATGGAAATGTTGGACCAGGGTCAGGACGAGGAAGTAGTTTGGAGGACGATCTGATGGATTAAGAAGTGCTCAGTGGACTTGGTCATGGTTATAATAGGTGTGGAGGATGACCAGGAACTGGCAATTTGGGAGTTAGCCCCGGATATGGAGGAGGAGGAGGAGTTTATGGTGGCGGAGGACTTGGATTTGGATAGACAAGAGGATCTTTAGCTTCCTATTTTACATGGACTTGACTGTACAAAGAGGAGAGAATAAGAGCCCAGAGGTAACAGGGCAGCTTTAGGCTATCCAAATAATTAATGAAAACTCTTTTCTCAGTCATGTCATGACTGTGGCAGTGATGTAGCAGAAGACACCAGAACAGATGCAGAGTCATTTGTGAATGGATTGGTATACTTAAGAACATCACCTTACCATGGAGGAAAGAATGAAAAACATTGCTTTTGAGACAGTTTCCCAATTTTTTTGTTTCTTTCAAGTAAGAGGATAGAAGCATCCTTTCTTTGATAACATTAATTTTTTAAGTGTCCAGTGACATGTGAACCTGTTTTCAAGATTTTTCTCACAAAGTTTTGAAAAACTGTTTTCTAGGATCATGGTATAATGAGACATTTAAAAAACTGAAGTGTCTTGTAATTAAGAAGTTGTTGTACATTTATGATTTAATAAAGACTTCTAAAGGAAAAAAAAAAAAAGACTTTATCTTTGTCAGCAGTTCAGCTACAATACGGAGAAGGCAATGGCAAGCCACTCCAGTACTCTTGCCTAGAAAACCCCATGGATGGAGGAGCCTGGTGGGCTGCAGTCCGTGGGGTCACTAAGGGTCGGACACAACTGAGCGACTTCACTTTCACTTTTCACTTTCACACATTGGAGAAGGAAATGGCAACCCACTCCAGTATTCTTGCCTGGAGAATCCCAGGGAAGGGGGAGCCTGGTGGGCTTCCAACTATGGGGTCACACAGAGTCGGACACGACTGAAGTGACTTAGCAGCAGCAGCAGCAGCAGCTACAATACACTTACTTACTTAATCCTTTGCATATATCCTTGTTGTGGATTAAGGTTCATTGAACTTCTTTAATGTTTGAAATGATGTCTATCACCAGTTTTGGAAATTTCTTGACTATTATCTCTTCATATATTGCTTCTATCCCTTTTCCTAATACTTATCCTTCTATGACTCTAATTAATGTGTGTTTAATTGCTTCCCCATACTCCATATATCTCTTATACTAGTTTTATTCTTTCCATTCTTTTTGTCTCTGTGCTTCAGTTTTGTGTATTATCAACTTATCTGTCCTCAAGTTCACTCTTTGCTCAGTCCAAGCTATTGTTAAAACTATAAATGAATTCTCAATTTTAGCTCTTATATTTTTAAAATCTATAATGCATGTTAAATCATTTTTATAGATTCCAATTCTGTCAAAATTACCCATCATTTTATCCATTTTGTCCCATCTTTTCCTTTTCTTCCCTGCACATAAATAAATATTTTAAAAACCCTGCCTGCTAATTCCAATATCTGGATCATCTATGAATCTGCTTTTATTATTTGCATTTTCTCTTATCACTCACATTTTCTTGCCTCTTCTCAAGTCTTATAATTTATTATATGCCATATTTTGGGTTTAAAATGAACAAATAGCACTTGTAATGATGTTATTTTCCCTCATAAAGGTTCTCTGTTTCCTCAAATTAGATGCATAATTTGAAGGGCTGATCACCTTAATACAACAAGGAACTGAACTAAATTGGTGCTGGATTCCAGTTTTAGACTCAGTCCACCTCTTGCTTTTTTTCTTAAGGTGTGGCTCACTTGGAATTCTGATCAGTAGCTTGGGAGGTCTATTTCCTTTCAACACTTAAACACTATGGGAGATTCAGTCTGCCCTTCGGAAGTTTTGTTTATCTCATTAGCCTCCCACCTCATGTAGCCTGAAAATCTGGCCAAGTGTTGAGAGGAAAATTTATCAAGTGTTACATGTTGATTTCTGTCATTAGTAGAAATTTATCTTCAAAGCACTGTGGATAGATTTCACCATGACTTTGCAGTCCACCTTATTTCTTGGACATGGGCTTCTAAGGCTTCTGACTCATAGTTGGTCATTTCCCTTCCTTCTCATGCCTGAAATTCCCTCCTTCAAAAGTTTTGAGCTTAGTCTCCCATTCCATCAAGTTCAATAGCTGTCAAAAACTTGAAGGAGACACCTGTCATATGTTTGATGCAGTCCCTTTTTCTTGTTGTTCTGTCTCTCAGTCATGTCCAACTCTTTGGAACCCCTTGGACTCCAGCATGCCAGGCATCCCTGTCCTTCACTATCTCTTGAGTTTTCTCAAACTCATGTCCATTGAGTGGGTGATGCCACTCATCCCTCTAACTCCTTTGTTGCCCCATTCTCCTCCTGCTCTCAGTCTTTCCCAGCATCAGAGTCTTTTCCAATGAGCTGGCTCTTTGCATCAAGTGGTCAAAGTATTGGAGCTTCAGCTTTAGCATCAGTCCTACCAATGAATCGGAGAAGGCAATGGCAAGCTACTCCAGTACTCTTGCCTAGAAAATCCCATGGATGGAGGAGCCTGGTAGGCTGCAGTCCGTGGGGTCGCTAGGGGTGAGACACGACTGAGCGACTTCACTTTCACTTTTCACTTTCACACATTGGAGAAGGAAATGGCAACCCACTCCAGTGTTCTTGACTGGAGAATCCCAGGGACGGGGGACCCTGGTGGGCTTCTGTGTATGGGGTCACACAGAGTCGGACATGACTGAAGTGACACAGCAGCAGCAGCAGCAACTACCAATGAATATTCAGGGTTGATATCCTTTAGGATTGACTGGTTTGATCTCCTTGCAGTCCAAGGGATTCTTAAGAGTCTTCCCAAATACCACAGTTCAAAAGCATCAATTATTTGGTTCTCAGCCTTATTTATGGTTCAACATCTGTACATGACCAATGGAAAAACAATAGCTTTGACTGAATGGACCTTTGTCAGCAAAGTGATGTCTCTGCTTTTTAATACTCTGTCTAGGATTGCCACAGCTTTTCTTCTAAGGAGCAAGCATCTTTTAATTTCATGGCTGCAGTTGCCATCCACAGTGATTTTGGAGTCCAAGAAAATAAAGTTTGTTACTCTTTCCATTGTTTCCCCATCTATTTGACATGAAGTGATGGGACTCGATACTATGATCTTAGTTTTTTGAATGTTGAGTTTTAAGCCAACTTTTTCACTCTCCTCTTTCATCAAGGAGTTCTTTAGTTCTTCCTGACATTCTACCATTAGGGTGGTGTCATCTGCATATCTGAGGTTACTGATATTTCTCCTGGCAATCTTGAATCCAGCTTGTGACTCATCCAGCCCAGCATTTCACATGATGTACTTTGCATATAAGTTAAATAAGCAGGGTGACAATATACAACCCTGATATACTCTTTTCCCAATTTGGAACCAGTCCATTGTTTCATGTCCAGTTCTAACTGTTGCTTCTTGACCCACTTACAGATTTTACAGAAGGCAGTAAGGTGGTCTGGTATTCCTATCTCTTTAATAATTTACCACAGTTTGTTGTGATCCACACAGTCAAAAGCTTTAGTGTAGTGTATGAAACAGAACTAGGTATTTTTCTGGAATTCCCTTGCTTTTTCTATGATCCAACGGATATTAGCAATTTGATCTCTGGTTCCTCAGCCTTTTCTAAATCCAGCTTTTTCTCGGTTCATATACTGTTGAAGCCTAGCTTGAAGGATACTGAACATTGCCTTGCTGGCATGTGAAATGAGAACAATTGTATGGTAGTTTGAACATTCTTTGGCATTACCCTTCTTTGGGATGGGAATGAAAACTGACCTTTTGCAGTCCTGTGGCCACTGCTGAGTTTTCCCAATTTGCTGGCATATTGAGTGCAGCGCTTTACAGCATCCTCTTTTATAATTTAAATAGCTCAGTTGGAATTCCATCACCTGCACTAGCTTTGTTCAAAGCAATGCTTCCTAAGGCCCACTTGATTGCACACTCCAGGATGTCTGGCTCTAGGTGAGTGACCATACCATCATGTTTATCCAGGTCATTAAGATATTTTTGTATAGTTGTGTATTCTTGACACCTCTTCTTAATCTCTTCTGCTTCTGTTAGGTCCATACTCTTTCTGTTCTTTATATTGCCCATCTTTGCATCAAATGTTCCCTTGGTATCTCTAATTTTCTTGAAGAGATCTTTCCCATTCTATTGTATCCCTCTATTTCTTTGCATTGTTCACTTAAGAAGGCTTTCTTAACTCTCTCTGCTATTCTCTGCAACTCTGCATTCAGATGGGTATATCTTTCTTTTTCTCCTTTGCCTTTTGCTTCTCTTTTCTCAGCTATTTTTAAGGCCTCCTCAAACAACTATTTTGCCTTTTTGCATTTCTTTTTCTAGGGGATGGTTTTGATCACTGCCTCCTGTACAATGTTATGAACCTCTGTCCATAGTTCTTCAGGCACTCTATCAGATCTAATCTCCTGAATCTATTTGTCACTTCTACTGCATAATCATAAGGGATTTGATTTAGGTCATAACTGAATGACCTAGTGCTTTTTCCTATTTTTTTCAATTTAAGTCTGAATTTTACAATAATGAGCTCATGATCTGAGTTACAGTCAGCTCCAGGTCTTGTTTTTGCTGACTGAATAGAATTTCTCCATCTTTGGTTGCAAAGAATATAATCAATCTGATTTCAATATTGACCATCTGGTGATGTCCATGTGTAGAGTTGTCTCTTGCATTGTTGGAAGAGGGTGTTTGCTACGACCAGTGTGTTCTCTTGGCAAAACTCTGTTAGCCTCTGCCCTGCTTCACTTTGTACTCCAAGGCCAAACTTGCCTGTTATTCCAGGTATCTCTTGACTTCCTACTTTTGCATTCCAGTCCCCTATGATGAAAAGGACATCTTTTTTTGGTGTTAGTTCCAGAAGGTCTTGTAGGTCTTCATAATACTTGTCAACTTTAGTGTCTTCAGCATTAGTGGTTGGGGCATAGACTTGCTGTGATGTTGAATGGTTGTCCACTAAGATGGTGGAGAAGAAGGACGTGTGCTCATCTCCTGTGAGAACACCAAAATTGCAGCTAGCTGCTAAGCACAATTGACAGGAGAATGCAAGAACCCACCAAAAAAGATACCCCATGGCCAAGGATAAAGAAGAAGCCACAAACAGGTGGTAGGAGAGACACAATTGTGTTTAAAATCAAAATACCTGCCAGAGACTCCTAGAGGGCACAAACAAAACCTTGTGTGCATTAGAAAAAGGAGCAGTGACCCCCACCCCCCACCCCCACCTAGAGTCTGAGCCAGACCTGCCTGTGAGTGTTTGAGGGTCTCCTGCAGAGGCATGGTCAGCAGTGGCCTGATGCAGGGACAAGGCCACTGGCAACAGTGGTCCTGGGAGGTGCAGCATGTGACAAAGTCCTTTGGAGGAAGTCGTCATTAGTCTAATCATAGAGCTGCCGGCCTGGCGATCCACAAACGAGAACAAGTATACCAAAGCAGTTCTCTCACTGTTGTGAAGGTTCTAGGCCCCACAACAGACTTCCCAACCTAGGGAGCCAGCAAAGGGACTGGGAATCCCCACAGAATCTGACTTTGAAGGTCAGTGGGATTTGGTTACAGAATTTCCACAGGACTGGAAAAAAAGAGACTCTTGGAAGAACAAAATCTTGTGTACACTAACAACCCAGGAGAAAGGAGCAGTGACACCATTAAGAGTTGGACTTGCCTGTGAGTGGAAGTCTCCAGCAGAGGCACAGGTCCATTGTGCATGGCTCAGCGTCAGGTTCACTGGCAGCAGCATTCCTGGGAGACATGGTGTGTTGGCATAAATCCTCCTGGAGGAGGTCGCCATTAGGTTTAGCACAGAGATGACAGCCCTTCCATAGAGACTATGTACTGCAGAACTGGGCTGCCTCAGGACAAACTACATGAAGGGAGCACAAACCCACTCATCAGCAGAAGATTTGATTAAAGATTTGCTGAGGATGGCCTTGCCCACCAGAGCAAGACCCAGTTTTCCCCACAGCCAGTCCCTCCCATCAGGAAGCTTTTACAGCCTCTTATCCACAACCATTACAGGGCAGATGGAATGAAAATCACAATCACAGAAAACTAACCAAAACGATCACATGGACCACAGCCTTGTGTAATTCAGTGAAACTATGGGCCATGCAGAGTAGGACCACCCAAGACAGATGGGTCAGAGTGGAGAGTTCTGACAAAACGTGGTCCACTGGAGAAGGGAATGGCAAGCCACCTCAGCATTCTTGCCTTGAAAACTCCATGAAGAGTATGAAAAGGCAAAAACATATGACACTGAAAGATGAATCCCCCATGTCAGGTGTTCAATATGCTACTGGAGAAAACTGGAGAAATAGCTCCAGAAAGAATGAAGAGGCTGAGCCAAAGCAGAAAGGACTCCCAGTCGTGGATGCGTCTGCTGCTCAGAGTAAAGTCCAATGCTGCAAAGAACAATATTGTCTAGGAACCTGGAGTATTAGGTCCATGAATCAAGGTAAATTCAGTTCAGTCACTCAGTTATATCTGACTCTTTGCAACCCCATGGACTGCAGCACGCCAGGCTTCCCTGTCCATCACCAACTCCAGAAGCTTGCTCAAACTCATGTCCACTGAGTTGGCGATGCCATCCAACCATTTCATCCTCTGTTGTCCCCTTCTCCTCCTGCCTTCAATCTTTCCCAGCTTCAGGGTCTTTTCCAATGAGTTAGTTCTTCACATCAGGTGGCCAAAGTATTGGAGCTTCAGCTTCAGCATCAATCCTTCCAATGAACATTCAGGACTGATTTCCTTTAGGATTGACTGGTTGGATCTCCTTAAAGTCCAAGGGACTCTCAAGAGTCTTTTCTAACACCACAGTTCAAAAGCATCAATTCTTTGGTGCTCAGTTTTCTATATGGTCTAACTCTCACATCCATACATGACTACTGGAAAAACAATAACTTTGGCTAGATGGACCTTTGTTGGCAAAGTAATGTCTCTGCTTTTTAATATGCACTATAGGTTGGTCATGGCTTTTCTTCCAAGGAGCAAGCGTCTTTTAATTTCATGGCTGCAATCACCATCTGCAGTGGTTTTGGAGCCCCCAAAATAAAGTCTGTCACTGTTTTCATTGTTTCCCCATATATTGTCATGAAGTGATGGGACTGGATACTATTATCTTAGTTTTCTGAATGTGAGTTTTAAGCCAACTTTTTCACTCTCCTCTTTCACTTTCAGCAAGAGGCTTGCTATTTAGTTCTTCTTCGCCTTCTGCCATAAGGGTGGTGTCATTTGTGTATCTGAGGTTATTGATATTTCTCCCAGCAATCTTGATTCCAGCTTGTGCTTTATCCAGCCCAGCCATAATATACTCTGCATATAAGTGAAATAAGCAGGGTGACAATATACAACCTTGATATACACTTTTCCCTATTTGGAACCAAGGTAAATTGGAAGTGGTCAAACAGGAGATTACAAGAGTGAACACTGACATTCTAGGAATCAGTGAAGTAAAATGGATTACTATCATGTTGAATGGTTTGCCTTGGAAATGAACTGAGATCATTCTGTTGTTTCTGAGATTGCACCCAAGTACTCCATTTTGGACTCTCTTGTTGACTATGAATGGACTCTCTTGTTGACTATTGAGGGCTACTCCATTTCTTCTAAGGGATTCTTGTCCGTAGTAATAGATAGTCTGAAATGCAGTATTTGGGTGCAATCTCAAAAATGACAGAATGATCTTGGTTCATTTCCATGGCAAACCATTCAACATCACAGTAATCCAAGTCTACGCCCTTTCTCTAGAAGGAATTTATCTCTTCACCATGAGACTGAAGATCTTATTCTGCCTTTCTTGGACAGTTCTCCAGTTTCTTTTATACTCTAGCATTCAGCAAATACCAGTGGTACTTTTCAGAATTTAAATCAAATCTGTCATGTCTGTATCCACAACCTTCAAAAACTCCCCTGGCTTTCCTTTGTTCCAGGAGAGTACCCATGCTAAAAGCAGGGTCACTGTGACCAGAATTGGTAAATGCTCCAAGAAATAAAACAGGTATTGTCAAGTGACCCAGAAGGGCATTCCCTTTCTGGAATTTTCATTTTTCTAGGTTTCATTGTGTCTATAATTTTCAAATGACTTTAAACATATGACTTTGTAATTTATCTGTTTTAGTGGGAGTGTGGTCTTTCTAAATCTTACCTGAAGTAGAAGTCTCAATACTTACTTGAGAGCAAATGTATTCTGGTATTTTCTATCCTATGTCATTAAATCAAACTTTTAGTCACAACCCACTAGTAATCAATGCTGCTGCTGCTGCTGCTGCTAAGTCACTTCAGTCGTGTCCGACTCTGTGTGACCCCATAGACGGAAGCCCACCAGGTTCCCCCGTCCCTGGGATTCTCCAGGCAAGAACACTGGAGTGGGTTGCCATTTCCTTCTCCAATGTGTGAAAGTGAAAAGTGAAAGTGAAGTCGCTCAGTCGTGTTCGACCCTTAGCAACCCCACGGACTGCAGCCTACCAGGCTCCTCCATCCATGGGATTTTTCTAGGCAAGAGTACTGGAGTGGCTTGCCATTGCCTTCTCCGGTAATCAATGCTAGGAACCACTAATGTATCATAATCTGCATTTTGAGGAAAACTGCTCTAGTAGATCTCCGGGAAAAACCAAGACATCTGGCTGGAAGAGTTCATCTAATAGATATGGATTAAATGGACTTCAATCCTCTTAATATTACATAAATTCTTGAAGTGTAGAATTCTGCATGTATTTTTCTTTGAAGTATGACAAGGTCCGCTTTTGCATAGAATTAACCTTCTCACTGAAATATTCTGCAAATGTAATTTTGTTCTACCCCTTCTTCAGTCTTTTTTGTCAAGCAAAATCAAAAGCTTATGATTTGTCTTAGTCGTTAGTATTTTAACCCCCTACATTCTAAGTTTCCATTATTTTGTCCACAAGATGACAATTTCTTTTAAGAAAACAGATCCCTCATATCTAAAGCACATTCCCTCAAACTTTGGCTTTCTTCTCTGTATTACTGTCTTTCACCTTAAGTAATAATAAACCACCTCATCAGTACTTGTTCATGAAAGGATTTGTAAGTACAAGGACTAGGCAGAAAGGAAGCATGTGTAGAAGCAAGACTGACAAAATGCTTTGCTGCCATTATCAATAAATTTGTATATCATAATCAGAAAATAAAATAATTTGTACCCTGAGAGAACTAAAATAAGCAAACACAAACAGGGTCACTGTGCCTAGTGCAGTTTCACAAAACAGAGAATCCTGAGGTTTTGTTTATAAGAACTGACTTCCTAATAATAGTAACTTTGGGGACTTTACTGGCAATCCAGTGGTTAAGACTTTGCTTTACAATGCAGGGGGTGCAGGTACAATCCCTGGTTGGGGAGCTAAGATCCCACATGCCTTGGGACCAAAAAACCAAAACATTAAATACAGAAGCAATATTGTAACAAATTCTATAAAGACTTTGAAAATGGTCCACATCAAAAAATCTTAAAAAAAAAAGAGAAACTTTGTCACCAACTTTTTGTAATATTGATAGTTGAAGATCTGTGATAATCTTTGTGGCTTTAACAACTGTATGAGAAAATTTCTGTCTTTTCTACAATGGACCAATTAATTGCAAAGTTGGTAATGTTGGTAATTTTGTGGAGTTTTCACCCTCTTTTTTGTATATTTTAATTTGATGAACGAGTTTTGGACTTCCCTGATGGTCCAGTGGGTAAGAATTCACGTGCCATTGCAGCAGATACGGGTTCAATCCCTGGTCCCAGAAGATTCCACATGCCGTGGGGCAACTAATCCTGTGCGCCACAACTGCTGAGCCCATGCTCCAGAGCTTACACACTGCAGCTATTGAAATCTATGTGCCCTAAAGCCTGTGCTCCACAACAAGTCAACATAATGAGAAGAGCACACACCACAACTAGAGAAAGCCTGTGTGCAGCAACAAAGGCCCAGTACAGACAAAAAAAAAGAAAAGAAAAATCCTTGGAGTTTCTTGGAAACTTTTCTTGGAAGTACACTTATCTAAATGCTTGTATATGACTCTTCCTTTGACAATTCTAGAGGTTCCGTCAAGATTTTATGTATTTATCTACCAGAGGTGTATCCATCAGCCAGAGCCAAGTAAACTGCATTGTCCATAAGGAGCAACTCAAGGGTTCTTTGAGGTATATTTGTTTCTAATTTTAGGTTGAATCTCCTGTGGCAATATTTTTTTTTAATTGAAGAATCGGTGAATTACTATATTGAGTTAGTTTCAGGTTTACAGCACAGTGATTCAGTTATACATATGTACATATATTTTCAATTCTTTTCCATTATATGTTATTACAGGACATTGAATACAGTTCCCTTTGCTATAGTAAATCCTTGTTGCTTATCTATTTTATGTATGGTAGTATGTCTCTGTTGGGGGCTTCCCAGGTAGCTCAGTGGTAAAGAATCCGCCTGCTAATACAGAAGACACAGAAGGTGCTGGTTCAATCCCTGGGTTGGGAAGATCCCCTCAAGGAGGAATAGGCAACCCACTCCAGTATTCTTGCCTGGAGAATTCCATGGACAGAGGAGCCTGGCGGGCTACAGTCCAGGGGCTGCAAAGAGTTGGACACAACTGAGCAATTAACACATAGTAGAAAATCCCATGGATGGAGGAGTCTGGTGGGCTGAAGTCCATGGGGTCGCTAAGGGTCGGATGCGACTGAGCGACTTCACTTTCACTTTTCACTTTCACACATTGGAGAAGGAAATGGCAACCCACTCCAGTGTTCTTGCCTGGAGAATCTCAGGGACGGGAGAGCCTTGTGGGCTTCCGTCTATGGGGTCACACAGAGTCGGACATGACTGAAGTGACTTAGCAGCAGCAGCAGCAGCAGCACCTCAATATATAAGGCAAATACAGACATAAAAGGGGAAATTGATAGTAACACAACAATAGTAGAAAACTGGACAGCTACATGTAAAAGAAAGGGATTAGAATACTTCCTAATACCATACACAAAGATAAACTCAAAATGGATTAAAGACCTACATGTAAGACCAGAGACTATAAAACTTTATAGGAAAACATAGGCAGAACACTCTTTGACATAAATCACAGCAAGATTATCTATGACCCACCTCCTAGAGTAATGGAAATAAAAGCAAAATAAAACAAGTGAGACCTAATTAAACTTAAAAGCTTTTGCACAGCAAAGGAAACTACAAACAAGGTGAAAAGACAACCTTTAGAATGGGAGAAATAACAAATGAAACAAGGGACAAAGGATTTATTTCCAAAATATACAAGCAGCTCATGCAGCTCAATAAAAGAAAACAAATAATTCAATTAAAAAGTAGGCAGAAGACCTAAACAGACATTTCTTCAAAGAAGATATACAGATGGCTAATAAATACATGAAAAGATGTTCAACATCACCCAGTATTAGAGAAATGCTAATTAAAACTACAATGAGCTATCACCTCATATTGCTCAAAATGTCCATCATCAAAAAATACACATACAATAAACGCCAGAGAGAATGTGGAGAAAAGGGAACCCTCTTGTACTATTGGTGAGAATGTAAATTGATACAGCCACTATTGAGAACAGTATGGAGATTCCTTAAAAAACTAGGAATAAAACTACCATACAATCCAGCAGTCCCACTACTGGACATATACCCTGAGAAAACCACAATTCAAAAAGACACATGTACCCCAATGTTCGCTGTAGCACTATTCTCAATAACTAGGATATGGAAGGAACCTAGATGTCCATTGACAGATGAATGGATAAAGAAGATGTGGTACATACACACAATGAATATTACTCAGCTATAAAAACTGACTGCATTGGAGTCAGTCCTAATGAGGTGGATGAACCTAGAGCCTATTACACAGAGTGAAGTGTGTCAGAAAGAGAAAAACAAATATTGTATATTAATACACATATATGGAATCTAGAAAAATTGTACTGATTAACCTATTTGCAGGGCAACAATAGAGATGCAGACATAGAGAATAGACTTGTGGATACAGTGGGGGATGGAGAGGGTGGGATGAATTGAGAGAGCAGCATTGAAATATATACATTACTATATGTAAGATAGATAGCCAGTGAGAATTTGCTGTATGACAGGGAGCTCAAACCTGGTGCTCTGTGACAACCTAGAGGGGTAGGATGGGATGGGAGGTGGCAGGGAGGTTCAAAAGGAAGGATCCATGTATATACCTACAGCTGATTCACATTGCTGTATGGTAGAAACCAACACAAGAATGTAAAACTATTATCCTCCAATTAAAAACGAATAAATTTTAAAACATTCAGAAAACTAAGATCATGGCATCTGGTCCCATCACTTCATGGAAAATAGATGGGGAAACAATGGAAACAGACTTTTTTTTCTGGCTCCAAAATTGCTGCAGAAGGTGACTGCAGCCATGAAATTAAAAGACACATGCTCCTTGAAAGAAAAGCTATGACCAACCTAGACAGCATATTAAAAAGCAGAGACATTACTTTGCCAACAAAGGTCCGTCTAGTCAAAGCTATGGTTTTTCCAGTAGTCATGTATGGATGTGAGAGTTGGACCATACAGAAAGCTGAGCATGGAAGAATTGATGCTTTTGAGCTGTGGTGTTGGAGAAGACTCCTCAGAGTCCCTTAGACTTCAAGGAGATCTAACCAGTCCATCCTAAAGGAAATCAGTCCTGAATATTCATTGGAAGGACTGATGCTGAAGCTCCAATACTTTGGCCACCTGATGCGAAGAAATGACTCATTTGAAAAGATCCGGATGTTGGGAAAGATTGAAGGCAGGAGGAGAAGGGGACAACAGAGGATGAAATGGTTGAATGGCATCACTAACTCAATGCACATGAGTTTGAGTAAACTCCGGGAGTTGGTGATGGACAGGGAGGCATGGCGTGCTGCAGTCCGTGGGGTCTCAAAGAGTTGGACACGCCTGAGCAACTGAACTGAACTCAACTGAACTGAAATTAAAAAAAAACAAAACAATCTGGAGATCACTTATTGCCTACTCTGTCCAGAATATACTTTCTCTCTCAAGGTGATCATTAAGTAAATCTTCTCCAGGCTTCCCTTGTGGCTCAGCTGGTAAAGAATCTGCCTGCAATGTGGGAAACCTGGGTTTGATCCCTCGGTTGGGAAGATTCCCTGGAGAAGGAAAAGGCTACCCATTCCAGTATTCTGGCTTGGAGAATTCCATGGACAGTGTAGTCCATGGGGTCACAAAGAGTCGGACACGACTGAGTGAATTTCACTTTTACTGAGTCTTCTCCATAGACAGTTTCTGCTCTTTCCTTACATTTGCCTAGACTTAATTGGTCCCATCACTTCATGGGAAATAGATGGAAAAACAGTGGAAACAGTGTCAGACTTTATTTTTTTGGGCTCCAAAATCACTGCAGATGCTGATTGCAGCCAGGAAATTAAAAGACGCTTGCTCCTTGCAAGGAAAGTTATGACCAACCTAGATAGTATATTAAAAAGCAGAGACATTACTTTGCCAACCAAGGTCTGTCTAGTCAAGGCAATGGTTTTTCCCGTGGTCATGAATGGATGTGAGAGTTGGACTGTGAAGAAAGCTGATCGCCAAAGAATTGATGCTTTTGAATTGTGGTGCTGAAGAAGACTCTTGAGAGTCCCTTGGACTGCAAGGAGATCCAACCAGTCCATTCTAAAGGAGATCAATCCTGGGTATTCACTGGAAGGACTGATGCTAAAGCTGAAACTGCAATACTTTGGCCACCTCATGCGAAGAGTTAACTCACTGGAAAAGACTCTGATGCTGGGAAAGGTTGGGGGCAGGAGGAGACGGGGACGACAGAGAATGAGATGGCTGGATGGCATCACCGACTCGATGGACATGAGTTTGAGTGAACTCCGGGAGTTGGTGATAGACAGGGAGGCCTGGCGTGCTGTGATTCATGGGGTCGCAGAGAGTCGGACACGACTGAGCGACTGAACTGAACTGAACTGAAGTCCCTATTATGAGCTACAAAGACCAGAAATTGGGTCTTCTGGCAGAAACATGAAAATAGTGAAAGCCTCAGTAAAGGCTTTTATCATACTCATAACTATTGACTCTACAGGGAGTAGACTATGGAAACAGATTTTTCAGTGTAAGCTGATAGCAGGATGACAGACAGATATCTGTCAGACTACCAAAAGATCAGAGTCAGGATTTCTAGGATTCTTTAAATCCAGAAGCAGATGACTTCGTGAAATTGATTGCTTCACCCAAAATCAGAAAAACAAGAATTGTTGACCCAAGACTAAATTAATTATGACTAATGTCCTATATCTAATGGACATATAAGAAGAATTCCATTCTTCTTTATTTCAAACTCTTATTTGACCACACTTGTATAAACTGGAATAAAACACTCTTTAAATAGCATTGTTCTAACAGAGGTTTTGGAATTCAGAAAAAAAAATCTGTGGAAATCTTAATATTGTTTATCAGCAATACATTGTTCAGTTCAGTTAAGTCGCTCAGTCGTGTCCAACTCTCTGTGATCCCATGGCCTGCAGCATGCCAGGCTTCACTTTCCAACACCAACTCCTGGAGCTTGCTCAAACTCACATCCATCGAGTTGGTGACGCCATCCAACCATCTCATCTTCTATTGTCCCCTTCTCCTCACACCTTCAATCTTTCCCAGCATCAGGGTCTTTGCAAATGAGTCAGTTCTTTGCATCAGGTGGCCGAAGTATTGGGGTTTCAGCTTCAGCATCAGTCCTTCCAATGAATATTCAGGACTGACTTCCTTTATGATGGACTGGTTGGATCTCCTTGAAGTCCAAGGGACTCTCAAGAGTCTTCTTCAACACCACAGTTCAAAAGCATCAATTCTTCAGTGCTCAGCTTTCTTCACAGTCCAACTCTCACATACATACATGACCACTGGGAAAACCATAGCTTTGACTAGATGGACCTTTGTTGGCAAAGTAATGTCTCTGCTTTTTAATATTATGTCTATAAGCTGGTCATAACTTTCCTTCCAAGGAGTAAGCGTCTTTTAATTTCATGGCTGCAATCAGCATCTGCAGTGATTTTGGAGCCCCCAAAAATAAAGTCTGACACTGTTTCTCCATCTATTTCCCATGAAGTGATAGGACCAGATGCCATGATCTTAGTTTTCTGAATGTTGTGCTTTAAGTCAACTTTAGAGAAACATAAAAATTATGATTTGGAGAAGACATATAAAACTACCCCAAAATAGTTAAAATGATTAAAATTACACAAAATACCTTTACTTGGCTCCTTTACTTTCCATGGCCATGTAGCTGTTTTCATTGTTGCTGCTGTTCAGATGCTAAGTTGTGTCCAACTCTTTGCGATTCCATGGACTATAGTGCACATGTTTCCTTGCTATTTTACACAAGTTCAATAAAAATATTCTCTTTTCTGCAAGGCAGTTATTTAATAATTGCTTTTGTAACCATGGTCATGCCTCAAATCTCATTAAATACATACAGAAAGCTCATTATTAAGCAACAAGGTCCAAGCAACTTGTTTGAGGTGAACTGGATGGTTGCTGGTTTCTTGTCTTTGTATATGAGCTGATAAGAGCAATATTTTACATGTAAAATAATGACAACCTTATGAACTTTACAAAGTTTCCAGATAAAGATAACTCCTAAATTTTAGTGTCATGTGACTTTAATTTTATTAACCAAATTACAAGAAGGTTTTTTGTATATACGTGTGAACTTTCATCACATTTACATAATAAAAACAAAATATCCAAGTAATTATACTGCATTAGAAAATCACTAAACAGATTTATGCAGTCAAAGTCATGCCATAGGAGGAAATTTGAAGGCAAAATTGACACTAACTACAGTAAGAAATGCACATCACATTCCAAAGTCAGAAAATGAAGAACCACCACCCTGTGTTGTAAAGGATTAACCTTTACATTCCAAAGAAAGGTTTTACCCTTGCTCAGTGCTTGGGAGATAACCTCTGAGACCATGGAATAGACTGACTGATAAAAACACTTTTAGTTTACCTAGCAGCTTCATGCTCTGCAAGATAGTCTACGCTAACAATGTGATTTATGATGGGGCTTTCAGCCATTTGGTACCAGCTTTGGTGGCTCAGACAGAAAAGAATCTGCCTGCAATGCAGCAGTCCCAGGTTCAGTCCTTGGATTGGGAAGATCCCCAGGAGAAGGGAATGGCTATCCACTCCAGTATTCTTGCCTGGAGAATTCCATGGACAGAGGAGCCTGGCAGGCTACAGTCCACGGAATGCAAAGAATCGGACATCACTAAGTGACTATCACTTTCACTTTTTCATAACCTCTAAAAGGACCGGAGACTGAAGGTCAGTCACATGGGCAGTCAGTCATGCTATGTCACCAGCCCACAATAAAAAAATTGGACACCAAAGCTCAGAGGAGATTCCTTGGTTGGCAATACTCCAAGCATATCACACATCATTGCTAGAATTAAGTGCTATCTGCATGACTTCACTGGAAGATAAGTACTGGTTCATGCCTGGTGTTTCCTGGACTTTGCTGTGCTGTGCCTAGTTGCTCAGTTGTGTCTGACTCTTTGTGACCCCATGGACTGTACCCCACCAGGCTCCTCTATTCAGGCTCCTCTTGTTCTCCAGGCAAGAATACTAGAGTGGGTTGCCATGCCCTCCTCCAGGGGAATCTTCCCAACCCAGGGATTAAACCCAGGTCTCCTGCATTGCAGGCGGATTCTTTACTGTCTGAGCCACTGGAGAAGCCCAAGAATACTGGAGTGGGTAGCCTATCCCTTCTCCAGGGGATCTTCCTGACCCAGGAATTGAACTGGGATCTCCTGAATTGCAGGCAGATTCTTTACCAGCTGAGCTACCAGGGAAGCCCTAGACTTCCTGAACTTTACCTTATGTCCTTTTTTGAGTTGCTGATTTAAATTTGTATGTTTTTGTTGTAATAAACCATGAGTATAACAGCTTTTCTGAGTTCTATGTATTCTTTTAGTGAATCACTGAGCCCAAAGGTGACCTTGGAAATTTGCAACGGAGATAAAGTAACATCAGCAAAAACAGTCAATTTGTCGGATTCTTGTTCCCTCAGTAAATGAAACCTTGAGTCTTTCCTATAAGATATTCCCTGATAGAAACAAATATATCCCTGATTTTGGCAATGCCAATGTCTGAAGATATGTGATGATCTTTTTGGATATGTCATATCCAAAAGCTGCTGTTTTCTACCTTGAAGAGATTAACTGTAAACTTGATGACCTTGGTATATTTATAAGTTTTTTTTCTCTTTCAAATACTTGTCATTATCTTTAATTTGTGAAAGCTATCCTTCTATATATTGGACTCCCTCACAAATCTTGTTGGCATATAAACTCCTTTTCTTTTCTAAATGCTTTAATTTTTGAGTGGTTTATATTTTACTTCAGCCAGTGTAGTTTGCATCAATAGTATTTTACTAGACTGGTTAAGAGAATTAAACTCCACTATTTGTGGCATATCCATAGAAATACTCAGAAGTGGATCTGAGAATTAGAAATCACAGGAAAACATTCTATCCAAATACCAAAGGCAAAGATCTCACTCTGCTTAAGAGCTATACTATAAAAGAACAAAGAGAAAATGACCCTCTCTGAAAATTTATTTAGGCTTGCTGCTGCTGCTGCTAAGTCACTTCAGTCGTGTCCGACTCTGTGTGACCCCATAGACGGAAGCCCACCAGGCTCCCCCGTCCCTGGGATTCTCCAGGCAAGAACACTGGAGTGGGTTGCCATTTCCTTCTCCAATGTGTGAAAGTGAAAAGTGAAAGTGAAGCCGCTCAGTCGTGTCCAACCCATAGCGACCCCACAGACTGCAGCCTACCAGGCTCCTCCATCCATGGGATTTTCTAGGCAAGAGTACTGGAGTGGCTTAGGTGTCTAATATTTAAATCACACCACAAGAGAGAAGCAGAGTATATAATACTGATATAAATTCTTTCAAGTTTATCAAATCAATGGGTTATAAACATAAAATCACAGAATAAGCTTTTAAAAGACAAGTTCATTTTGAAATGAAAGTAAAAGTAGCACTTCTTAACCCAGAAATATTTCTTTTAATTCTGATGCTGAATTTCCCAGTTTTAAATTTGTGGCTTAGTTTATTTTGGGGAAAATGAAGGTAATAATTTTGTTTTGTGTTCAAGTATTCAATATTTTAAGATATTAATAGTGCTATTCTTTCACATGTATTATTACAAAGTCTGGGGTTAGCTATCTCTGAAAATACATTTGTAAGGTATTAAAGGTACTTTTTCTTTTGCTAGAAATTATAAAACCAAAAATGTTCCATGGAATTCTCAAGAGTGTTGTAAAATTTAATTTTAAATGGGTTTCCTGTGTACCAATAGGATTTATGTTTTAAATAACACTCTTGTGAAGTTAAAAGAACCTACAGTGATGAAAAGTGAAATAGTTTCCAATTTAACAAGAAGATTCTGGACAACTGCCTTGTAAACAACAATCTTATATTTCAGGCAAGAAATGATTCACATTCTGTACTAGTTCAGTAATAGATTTTTCTAAGAAATATCCCACAAGTCAATGTACATTTAACTTTAAAGAAAATGAACCAAAGAAAAACTTCCAAGGTTTTTCAAAACTTATCTTAAAATTTACTTGATCAGATTAAGCAAAATTAGGTCAAAAGAATATTTCAGCTATGACTAGAAGTTCTGGCTCATTTTATAATCTTCTTTTCATAAAGACTAAAATCTATTTAACAATTTAAGCACTTTTAATATTTTGTAGTGGTGAATAAACTTTTAAAAGTGAGTAGAATCCTACTATAATGAACATCACTCTGATGTTCCCTTTTCCTTATGGCACTTCTTATGTTCTAACCACAGCCAAAAGCTGATACAGCCTGAAGAAACATGTTGAACAGGATATCAAAAGTCACAGAACCACAGCCTCTCAGTTGGCAGTTATTTCATTTAATGAAGATGTTTTTCAGGTAAGATATTTATATACTCCATTCACTCTTTTCAAAATATTTTATCAGTTCAGTAAAATGACATGTTTTTAAAGAGTGTCCTGTTGGTAGTACATCAGGTTTCAAACTGTTTTAGTGTTGTTGACTGCTGATGCTCAAATAGGGTTTCTCACAGGATAAATTTTTGCTCATTTCAGATTCAAGACATGCACACAGTTTTTCCTCTCACAAATCTCACTTCTTTATGCATTTTAAAACTGTCTCAAGCACCTACAGAAAAGATTTTTTTCCTAATCATAAAACCCCTGCTTGGTTAGATTCCACACAGAGGCAGTGACAAGACAGAAACAATGGCTGAGGAATAATTGAGGTCTTTTACTAAGGGAATTCATGGTGAATATATTTATTGTTATCCACATTAGAAAAACAACACTTTTCTAACGTAGGTTGGCTAGTGTTTGAAAAGAGTATTCTATAGACCAGCAAATGTAATGGTATTGACTAAAGTGGGACTTTTACCTGTAGAATATACAAAACAAATTTGAAATGGTATTTCTGTGATCAACAGTAGACTGCCACAAGTCATAGTAGGGAACTTGAGAGTATTCCTATTTTATATTGGCTATCTCACTGTCCTCCACATTTTCCAAATTCATTCCCTTTGAACATTTATTACAAGCTGCCTTTTTCTTTTCCAAATAACATTTAGAAATTATAATTTTACATTTAAAATTATAATTTTGTATTTTATAATTTAGTACTCACAAAATTTCATAAAACAGCACTACCTTCTCTATATGTGAAGCACTCTGACAGTTTCAGTCCTATTCTATGTTATTTTTAAAATGTTGACAGTGACCCACTAAATTGATTTCACAATCCATTAATAGGATATTATCTACAGTTTGAAAAATACTGACTTGGCCTAAGTGATAAAGAAGATGAGGAAATTGAGAGGGTTAAATTCATACGGAAAGTGACTAGAAATTATTTGCATAATTCTATGAAAATCAATAATTGGCCTTTAGTATATAACTTGCCACTATATTATTTTTCTGTTGCAGTCTAAATCCTTATTGTTTGACTTTTGCCCCAATTACTCTCCACTCTCTTCCCATATACTTCAGTGTTTCATACCCATTCTTTTGACTCATGTCTTTGAATTTGGTGCTGGTTATGTGACAGTACATGTTTGAGACTACTGGGTAGACTGGTTTCCTCAATCAATAAATTATGGAAAATTAAGAATCTGAGAACAATTCTGCCATGAGGAAATAAAGCAGAGGAGAGCCATATATATTAAGATAGAGAATGAAGAAATACAAACAGGCTGACTTCATATATGATTGGATGAAAACAAAGGTTTGGTAGACAAACATTTTTTGAGCATCTGCTCTGCGCTGATCATTATACCTCTAGGCCACCTACTGTTTTCTTTCTTATATCTCTACTATCAGACTATAAGCAACTTAAAGACACAATCCATGTATAATTTCTTTGAATCTTCTATAGCAACTAGCACAGTACCTAGGATCAACAAATTCTTGATTATTAGAGATCAATACTTGCTGAATAAACATGTCAAACACACCAATATACAAGTAAAGAACTACTTTGATTCTCAAACCTCTTCCTCTTAGCATCATAGTATCAAAGAAAGCAACATTCTGAGTGCCTGTTGTCTGTGCTCCCAAAAAAGCAAATAATAAAATACTTAAGTATTCTTAACTAGTGGTTATATAAGATATGGTAAATATCCTTAAAATATGAAACAGCAGAAAAGATGAACTGGTGCCTGAAACAGCAGTATTTGATCCAATATGCTCATTCCAAATGAGTTCACCAAATAAGGTTAATGTATTTCCATGCAATGTAATTATTAAATATTTATTGAGAGGCTACTTATGGGCCAGGTACTATGCTAGGTTCTTGGCTACAGTGGTGAGCAAGAAATGATCTTGCCCTCAGGGAACATTCAATCTATGGGAAGACAAATAAACAAATGATAACAAGAAAATGTGCAAAGTGCAAAGATAGAGGAAGTACCTAGAAAAGGCAGCTAAGCCAGACTTGGGAGCAGGTAGGTCGGACACGACTGAAGTGACTTAGCAGCAGCAGCAGCAGGGATATGAAGAAGAAGCTTAAAGAGGGTTTCTTAGAGGCAGCAGGAAATTGAGATCTGAAGAATTAAGGGAAGCTAGATAAGCAAAATTGTCTAGAAAATCCCATGGATGGAGGAGCCTGGTAGGCTGCAGTCCGTGGGGTCGCTAAGGGTCAAACACGACTGAGCGACTTTACTTTCACTTTTCACTTTCACATATTGGAGAAGGAAATGGCAACCCACTCCAGTGTTCTTGCCTGGAGAATCCCATGGAAGGGGGAGCCTGATGGGCTTCCATCTATGGGGTCACACAGAGTCGGACACGACTGAAGTGACTTAGCAGCAGCAGATAAGCAAAATCTAGGCAGAAAGTATGGTGGATAACGTCATACTTATTTTAAAAGATTATTCTAGAAAGCTGATTTATGCCATTCAAAGAACTTTTTCTTTCTTTGATAGAAAATTCATAATGCCCAGCATTCTGCCTACAGCCTGGACCCAGTCTCTCAACATTACAAACTGATGAACTGGCATTTCTAAGTCTTACATGGTTGAAAAACAAAAACAAAAAATTCCTCAGAGCGCAAAGTAACAAGAGATCAATTTACTTCTTTTCTGTTAAAAATGTTAAACAGAAGTGAATGAATGTTTTAAAAAAAAAAAAATGTTAAACAGATATAATACAAGGAATACAATAGATCATGCATATATAATAAAAAATACATTTCTTCAGTGGTGGTGTCCTAGTTTATAATTTTAATAATTGTCTATGGCACCTAATAAGGAAAGTTATGACCAACTTAGATAGCATATTAAAAAGCAGAGACGTTACTTTGCCAACAAAGGTCCGTCTAGTCAAGGCTATGGTTTTTCCCGTGGTCATGTATGGATGTGAGAGTTGGACTGTGAAGAAAGCTGATCGCCGAAGAATTGATGCTTTTGAACTGTGGTGCTGGAGAAGACTCTTGAGAGTCCCTTGGACTGCAGGGAGATCCAGTCAGTCCATTCTAAAGGAGATCAATCCTGGATGTTCACTGGAAGGACTGATGCTAAAGCTGAAACTACAATACTTTGGCCACCTCATGCGACGAGTTGACTCACTGGAAAAGAGTCTGATGCTGGGAGGGATTGGGGGCAGGAGGAGAAGGGGATGACAGAGAATGAGATGGCTGGATGAAATCACCGACTCGATGGACATGAGTCTGAGTGAACTCCAGGAGTTGGTGATGGACAGGGAAGCCTGGCGTGCTGTGATTCATGGGGTCGCAAAGAGTCGGACACGACTGAGCAACTGAACTGAACTGATGGCATCTAATAGGCTTATGAGAATGCAATGACACTATACTGGTATGGAGGACACTCTCAAAAACCCACCAGGAGGGTTTCCCTGGTGTTTCAGCAGTTAAGAATCTGCCTGGCAATGCAGGAGACATAGGTTTGATCCCTGATCTGGGAAGATTCCACATGCTGTGGAGGAACTAAGCCCAGACACCCCACAACAATTGAGCCTGTGCTCTAGAGCCTGGGAACTGCAACTACTGATCCACATGCCACAATTACTGAAGTCCATGTGCTCTAGAGCCCATGCTCTGCAACTCGAGAAGCCACTGCAATGAGAAGCCCATGCACGGCAACTAGAGAGCAGCCCCCACTTGCTACAACTAAAGAAAAGCCCTCTGAGCAATGAAGACCCAGCAGAGCAAAAAAAAAACCCACAAAACCCATCAGGAGAAAAAATCAACCTGATTATTTACGTAAACACTTCATAGCTATAATAAAAATAAACTCTGGTCTAGATAATATTTTAAAACTTTAAACTTTACCATTTTGCTATATCTAATTCTCTGTATATAACAAAACACCTCCCCCCCCCAAAAAAAGGAGGAAAGTTAAATAAGTACATAGGTTATGAAGAATAAGGCTGAGGTAGTGGCAAGGTCTATTTACCAAGAAGTGAATTTATTTTCACACCGGTGACAATTATTATTTTTATTTATCCTCATTACACTTTAATTAAAAGGTGCCATGGCACCCATAAAGAGTTTTGTTTTTTTTTAATCTCAAGATGCTATGCCTTAGATAGGTTTGTATTGCTGTACATCTAGGAGTCAGCTTATACTTATCTAAACTTCATATACAATTAAATTAAATGTTCTCTGTAGGTACAGCTTTAGTTACAGATGAATAGAGTTCCAGGAAAACTCCATTAGGAGTTTCACTATTTACACTATACCAACAATGGCAGCTGGTGCATTTTTGGCCACACTGAGCACTCCTTCCATTGCTCATGACCAACCCACCCTTTCCCCGTAGTTTGGTATCTCACAAGTCAAGTCTTGATTTACAATTTCATGTCTTATCATGGATTAAGAATACTACTCTACAGTTAAAATTTTATTTTTAAAGGAAGAAAGCTTTACACATAACTAAAAAATAATTTTCAAACATACCATCCCAGCCAGTTAGCACACTGTATTAAATATCTCCTTTAACCTTGTACTGTTGAAAATAGGGCATTTCCCTCCAATCTTCCTATCTTTAGCTACAACTTAATAAAAATGGTCATGTTACCAATGACCCACACAAATACAGTTAATTCAAGATTCCAACTCCTATTTCCAGGATTAGAATAGTCATAATACCTACTGCTTCAAACACTCAAACTTTCTAGTTTCATAGTTTCATCAAAGTTGAGACCTGTCTTGGATAAAAGTTCTAATTTCATTTTTTTTTCAATTTCTGATTAAATAAGAAACAAACAAACCTGTTTTTCACTTAAGTGAACAAAATCTATGATATCCTACCGAGTTTCTGCTAGGCAGAGCACAGCTGCGGGGTTGCTACAGCAACTCTTGTACACTGACCATAGACAGCCCCATCCAGGAAGGAAATTGTTTACTCCACCCCTGAGGAGTCAAAGGCAAGCAGCAGTCTGTGAGCAGAGACACATTTTCAGTTCAGTAATTGTGATGGAGCAACAGGAGACCATTCTTTATCATCTTTCCTAATACATGTCACCCCAACAACCCAAACAAAACTTCAAAGCAAGTTGCTATATGAGTACATATTTCCACATCATGGTAGGACTGTATTCTTTACCCAATCCCCACTAGAAACCTGAGCCAGGGAACAAATCAAAGCAATTTCATCCTAGGCACATAGAAAAAGAAAAAAAAAATTAAATTTAGAATATTCTCACTTTTATGAAGAGTACCTTCTGGTTCTTGCTTTCAGGCTTTAACCCCTGCAAACTCAGGATCTATGACAATTTTTTCTCTTTTTGGCTGCTGAGATACAACATTTACTGAGTTTTTATTCAGTGCCAACCCTTCTGCTGGGTGCTTTGACATGCTATTTCATTTAATCTCACAACAACCCTATGAGGTAGGTAGTAATACAAACTCACCTTTACAAATGAGAAACAGAGGTTCCAAAAAGTTATTTGATTGTCTAAACGACTAAGTGGCAGAATCAATGTGAACCCAAGTCTCCTATTTCTGAGGTCTATGTTTTTTCTAAAACATTGCACTGATTTTACAAGAAAATTCACAATTCTTAGTTAAAATATTCAAGTGTTCCTTAAGTGATTTTAATTTTTTATGGTAATTTGTTTTAGTAAAACATTTCCACAAGTAATGACTTTACTACTAGTAAATTAAAAATATTCAGACACCATCTTAAGTGCATAGAAAACAAAGGTATATCCTGGTGAGTTTTTTGCCAAGTATAAACTACAGCACTCACATTCTTGAGAAAAGATAAAGTCGAAAAATAGGTAAGGTGGTGAAACTGAGTTTAGACGAAGCAGTCTGTGGAAAATCTCTTGCGTTGAAGGAGCTGTAAGGGGAGAGGGAGTGAAAGTGGGTGAAGGACAACATTTAAACCAGAGGGAGAGAAACGTTTATTTCAGTCATTAGTTACTTTCAAGGACAATTCCAAGTATAAATCTGCCCATTTTCAGTCATATCTACACTGCAGGTATGGAAAGGTCTTCAAGAAGCACCTCTTTTTCTCTTCATAAGAATGAATTATAGTTTTTCTCCTTCCCCCACAGATAGCCCACAATTACTCTCTTTCTCCTACATACACTCTTTGGGACTTCCTAAGAGGATATAAAGACTACCTTTTTAAAAATTGCTTTTCCTGGCTCCCCGAGATCTTGATCTTTTTATTCTTTCATACCTATAGCTTGAATATCCCCCAGCTATAGATAAAGATGTATCTCCAAAACTGTCCCTTGGGAATCCCCATTTTTAAACTGCTATCCTATCTTCTGAGCTCCTCCCTTCTGTTATGTCCTTTGTGTCAGTCTTCTAGTTCTACTTCAGGTGATAACTCCAATTCTCTAGTTGCCCCAAAGGGTTCTGGTGAGAAACTAAGTTCAGTAGAGTTGTACTAGTTTCCACACATTTCTGGAAAGACAGGTCAACAAACGTAAATTCACTATAAAGCATATATATACAAAGAAATAGCTTATGGCATCACTAATCAAAGCATACAAATATAGTTATAAAGGAGTAAGATTTAAAAAAAAAACAAGAGCAAGAATTATAAAAGAGAATGGGAATAGCAGAGAAAGGCTTTCACAGTTGGATTACTGTCATCTAAAAGTTAGTTAACTATGAGTTCCTATTTGTAATTGTCACATTAAAAACAGACTAAAGGCCTCTTCACAAAGCTTTTCCCTTTCCAAAAAAGAAAAACATTCCCCAGCTCTAAAACAAGACAGGGAAGAAGCACAAGAAGCTGTCCATACTCTGTTAATTTTATATTTGTTCTTTATAAGCTTCTTAAGGTTCAGTCAGTTCAGTTCAGTTCAGTCGCTCAGTCGTGTCCGACTCTCCGCGACCCCATGAATCACAGCACGCCAGGCCTCCCTGTCCATCACCAACTCCCGGAGTACACTCAAACTCATGTCCACAGAGTCGGTGATGCCATCCAGCCATCTCATTCTCCGTCGTCCCCTTCTCCTCCCGCCCCCAACCTTTCCCAGCATCAGAGTCTTTTCCAGTGAGTCAACTCGTCGCATGAGGTGGCCAAAGTATTGCAGTTTCAGCTTTAGCATCAGTCCCTCCAATGAACATCCAGGATTGATCTCCTTTAGAATGGACTGGTTGGATCTCCTTGCAGTATAAGGGACTCTCAAGAGTCTTCTCCAACACCACAGTTCAAAAGCATCGATTCTTCGGCGATCAGCCTTCTTCACAGTCCAACTCTCACAACCATACATGACCACGGGAAAAACCATTGCCTTGACTAGACGGACCTTGGTTGGCAAAGTAATGTCTCTGCTTTTTAATATACTATCAAGGTTGGTCATAACTTTCCTTCCAAGGAGCAAGCGTCTTTTAATTTCATGGCTGCAATCAGCATCTGCAGTGATTTTGGAGCCCAAAAAAACAAAGTCTGACACTGTTTCCACTGTTTTTCCATCTATTTCCCATGAAGTGATGGGACCAGATGCCATGATCTTTGTTTTCTGAATGTTGAGCTTCAAACCAACCTTTTCACTCTCCTCTTTCACTTTCATCAAGAGGCTTTTGAGTTCCTCTTCACTTTCTGCCATAAGGGTAGTGTCATCTGCATATCTGAGGTTATTGATATTTCTCCCAGCAATCTTGACTCCAGCTTGTGCTTCTTCCAGCCCAGCGTTCCTCATGATGTACTCTGCATATAAGTTAAATAAGCAAGGTGACAATATACAACCTTGATGTACACCTTTTCCTATTTGGAACCAGTCTGTTGTTCCATGTCCAGTTCTAACTGTTGCTTCCTGACCTGCATACAGGTTTCTCAAGAGGCAGGTCAGGTGGTCTGGTATGCCCATCTCTTTCAGAATGTTCCACAGTTTATTGTGATCCACACAGTCAAAGGCTTTGGCATAGTCAATGAAGCAGAAATAGATGTTTTTCTGAAACTCTCTTGCTTTCTCCATGATCCAGCGGATGTTGGCAATTTGATCTCTGGTGCCTCTGCCTTTTCTAAAACCTGCTTGAACATCTGGGAGTTCACGGTTTACATATTGCTGAAGCCTGGCTTGGAGAATTTTGAGCATGACTTTGCTAGCGTGTGAGATGAGGGCAATTGTCCGGTAGTTTGAGCATTCTTTGGCATTGCCTTTCTTTGGGATTGGAATGAAGACTGACCTCTTCCAGTCCTGTGGCCACTGCTGAGTTTTCCAAATCTGCTGGCATATTGAGTGCAGCACTTTCACAGCATCATCTTTCAAGACTTGTAATAGCTCAACTGGAATTCCATCACCTCCACTAGCTTTGTTAGTAGTGATGCTTTCTAAGGCCCACTTGACTTCACATTCCAAGATGTCTGGCTCTAGGTCAGTGATCACGTTATCGTGACTATCTTGGTCGGGAAGATCTTTTTTGTACAGTTCTTCTGTGTATTCTTGCCACCTCTTCTTAATATCTTCTGCTTCTGTTAGGTCCATACCATTTCTGTCCTTTATCGAGCCCATCTTTGCATGAAATGTTCCCTTGGAATCTCTAATTTTCTTGAAGTTACAAGCTTACTAAATGAAAACGTGGAACGGCACTTATATCTCAAATTCAACTCAATTTTAAATATCATCAGTCTAGTATAATGTTTTAAACTTAGTTTAATTAGTGTATGTCTAAGGTATTTTAGTCAATAAAAAAGAACAGGAAAGCAATCATTTATTATTTGGGTTTCTTAGGAGGTCATTAGGCATTCATTTTAAAAATACTACAATTTGATACTTTATAGAGGCTAGAAACATAATTCAAAATTTCATAAAGGTATTAAATTAAAACCACTTTAGACAGTTCAAGATCTCATTGACAAAGTTCATTCAAGATGGTAGTCTTGCTATTGTGTTACTGTTCCCACATAATATCATCTCGTCTCAATTTCATCTGAAGATTATGGACTTGTATTGGACGAAAGTGGCTATTCTTTTGAAGAGAGTTAGTTAGCAAACATTTTCTGGAGCTATTTTTTATATTCTTTGTTCCTTTACAGTTGCTGTCTTCTTGCTGAATAAATGAAGTTTCACTCATCTTTGAATTCTGAACTTTTTGCTGCAGTTTGCGGACCTGGAAAGAAAAAAATCTAATATTTCAGTCAAAAATATACTTAAAATGTACCTTATAATAGAGGATTGGATTGATGGTTTGAAGATTACATGAAATTAAAAAGTTTGCTAAGTCTTTATTTATTGAATACTTATTGCATGCCTAACACTGTGCTATTTATACAGAAACATAATGAATAAAACAATCACTGCTTTCAAGGAGCTTATTGCTTATTAAAGAAAAAAAGCATATATGTGACAACTAGACAATAATTCAAGCCAGAATAACTTTGAGTAGGACAAAAAGTGTATGTCTAAGAAGGATAAAGAAGGACAAGAAATGGGCTAGAGAAGCTGAGAGAAAGAAATGTTTGTTTTTGTAAGATAAGAAATGGGAAAAAATCAGGAGAACATGAGGAGAGAGAAGGACCTTTCTGGTGACAAAGCAACATTTGGTGCTAGGAGTGAATATCAAGTTTATAGAGTCTATATTTTTCTTTGAAGTATTCCTGAATTTAAAGTACTACTGAATGCCAGTTTTGTTTTATTTTTAAAGGCAAAGGAATAAATAACATTATCTCACTGAGGAGTAATGATTCGATTGATGGAATTAAAACAAAATCTATAAACTAGCTAAACCCTTTTCTTTCAAGTCTAGTCCATTACTGAATCTTTTAAAAAATTATTTATTTTGGCCACATTACATGGCTTGTGGGATCTCAATTCCCCAATCATAGACGGAACCCATGTACCCTACTGAGGAAGTGTGGAATCCTAACCAATGGACCACCAGGGAATTCCCCACACTACTTAATCTATTTCACTTAAGCATAGCCTGATTTGTAGAGCTGGTCCAGACATTGGCTAAGTATCTGGTGTTCTGTTTACCTAAAAGTTCTTAAAATTTTTTACTTCTATAGCTATTTACTTCTACAGCTATTGTATATATATAATATATAAATTATATATACATATTTTTCAAATATAATTTATGTAAATACTGCCTAAATTTAAAAAATACGACTACTCTTCTATTCCTTTCAGGTTTCTCCTATGTGATTCTAAGAAAGTATACAAGTTACATAATTTTCACCCAACACAACCATACAGAAAGTTTACTTACTATAGCTTTAAAAGCCAGTTAAGTGAAAATGTTTGCTTCAAAATTTCATTTCCTTCTTTCTTTACTGGCCATAGAAGAATAAAGGCAGTAAAATTCTGCATTCTTTATTACTTTCCTATAAAAGTGGGAAGGCTTAATTGTGAGGTTAATATATTACCAACTTATATGAATGCTGATTATTCCATTAGCAGATAGCTACATGATATGACCTGAGGGTTCCTGGAAAGATTCCCTCTGCTTTCTATTCCAGGAGCATAACAGTCCTAAGAGTGAATTCATTGTCTTGGGATAAAATATAATATTCCATGATTTTTTTTGTCAAAATATTAAGACTGTTATGCCATTCTTAGTTATTACAAATTTATACACAAGGATAGATTCCTCCTCATCACCTCCACTAGAGTGAGCTAAGCATAGCTCACTCCATTCCTGTCCCCAAGGAATGGAACACAGCATGGCTTGTTCTGAGAAACTGGAAATAGTGGTTTTAGAGATGCGGTATGCTTGAGGAACCAGGTTTATATATGAGATAGACACCTGTTGACATAAGGGGCTTCAGTAAGGCATTAGGAAAGAGAGGGATAAGAGGAAAGAATGCTAAAAGTACAGCTGGGAGAGCTATAAAGCAAATTTAGCCTACCTCTTAATTTTCCCAAAGTTACTTCTGAATACATAACTAAACTTTCTCTTTTTTTTTTCCCTTTGGCTGTGCTATGTGGCTTGTAGGATCTTAGTTCCCCAACCAGGGACTGAACCTGGGCCCCAGCAATGAAAGCATAGAGCTCTAACCACTGGACAGCCAGAGAATTCCCCAGAACTAAATTTCTTTGTTCCCTTTTCTTTATATTATATTGAGAATTATGTAGCAGACCATGTTATTTCAATGTATAGATGACTCTATTTTATCATAAGTCTAAGTGATTCCTATCTATCATCTTTTCACTAAGCCACATATACAGGCCTCAAATTTGGAAGGTCTAGAGAAACGTAACATTGAATCCAGATATATTATCTTTTTATTAAAATTTTTTACTAAAACTTTCTTACGCTATCTTGATGCTGCATTAGTTTGGAAATTTGTTCTCCTTTAATTTCCATTTTCTTGACTAAACGCTCTAGTTCACATGCTATATCTTCACAGACTGATTGGCTTTCAGTTTCTTTCATTTGATTCAGCAGGTCTTGGTACTCCCTATGAAAGAAAAGCAAGTATCAAGCACCATTACAGTTTATAGTATACAAACTATATATATATATAAAATATATATAAACTATATATTAATCTTTGCCACAATTACAATTAAACAATATTCTGCTCAATCATAAATTTTAATCAGTTAAATATTAACCTTCAAAGAGAGCTTCTTTTTGTAGTTATCAAATTAAATCTATGGTAATTATAAACAGGCTCTTAAGATTTGAGATTAGATATATTTAGAAATATCTCAGACTTAGGATCTCAAAGAATCTTAAAAAATGTCTGAATTCTTAGTGTTCATAGTTAAATGTAGTAAAATATTCTGATGTCCTTAGCTAGAAGCATTAAGGGACTCTCTTTCATTTCAAGTTTCGAATTCTTAATGTAGAATCTTTGGAAGAATTCCAGTTATAGAAGTATTTGCCTGAGAAATTCCTAGATTTGGTGATTGCCTGCTCAAAAAAACCACTGCTAATAGAACTAGTTATATTTTCTACAGAGGTCTTAGTTCAACTAGTTGGCCACCCAAGTCAAATATTTTCTGGAATATTTGTTGAAAAGATATTTAAACTTGAAGCTTAAAATATGTATTCTATACAGAATCTGTATGTATCCCATACAGAATCTTTGAAGCATATGGATGCTTCAAACATGCAATGAAGACCAGCCAGAATGGAGAACAAGAAATTGCATTCCTATTTGTCTAATGAAATAATTCACTTAACTGAAAAGATTATAAAAAGCAGAAGGAGAATCTACCTTAGAAAAGCATTTGTGAATTATAATTTAAGGTCACCAGACCCCATTTGTTAGAATGACAAAAATATCTGTCTATCAGTTCAAATCTTGGGAATACAGAAATACTTTAAATAGAAAAAAGTAGTAATCTTCAGATCAAAATAAGTTCAAAAGGCTAAGTAAGGCTTTTAGGAATTTGTAAGTGACATTGTTTGAAAGGCTGAGAAGAAAAAAAGATACCTAAATTTGTCTTGCTACTTCTTGTGATAAATACTTACAGAGTCATTTGGTCGAGCTCATCTTGCATTGCCATCAAAAGTTCAGACAAATTGTTGCAAACAGAAATGGACTTTTCTGAGTCAGAAGGTACAGCTTTACATTGAGAAGTTGTTCTAGAAGGCTTGTAGAGACATCTAAGCTCAGTAACTTCAGCCGGTTTCTGAAGGATATGTGGCCCATAATGTTGCACTGTTTGGAGGTTTTGTGTACTTGCATTCACAGAATGGCTTGCACTGGCAGACTTTGGGGGAAAAGAAATAGCTGAGAACGATTTTAAATAACTGATGGCATTTAAATAGCACTTACACCAAAGCATGAATTTATCTGAACAAGTATCCTCATTTTTCCCTTCTCACCTTCTCAGCCGTAACAGGCAGTGTTCCAAATTGTGAACAAATTTGCTGAGGTGGTCCTCTCTTTATACATTTAGTTTTCTAAATATTGACAAGGAAAAAAGTAAACAAAAAATATTTAAAAAGACATTTATCAAATTAACACTATTACACATTAGGAGATGCAAGTTACAATGAAATATCACTATACACCTGTTAGAATGGTTAAAATAAAAAAGTGACAACACCAAACGCTAACGAGGAAGTGGAGAAGACAGATTGCTCATACACACAAAATAATGCAGCCACTTTGGAAGTTTCTTATAAAATTAAAGATTTATTGATAGCTATCATATGATTCAGAGATTTCACTTTCAGATATTTACCCCAGGAAAATGAAAAATATGTTCACACAAAAACCTGTACACAAAGTTTATAACTGCTTTATTTGTGATAGCCTAAAACTGAGGCAGCTTCCCTTGTAGCTCCTTCAATAAAGAATCCACCTACAATGCAGGAGACCCGGGTTCGATTCCTGGCTTGGGAAGATCCCCTGGAGAAGGAAATGGCAACCCACTCCAGAATTCTTCCCTGGAGAATCCCACGGACAGAGGAACCTGGAGGGCTATAGTCCAAGGGTTGCAAGAGTCGGACACGACTTAGTGACTAAACTGCTACTACTAAAACTGAAATCCCATGGACAGAGCAATCTGGTGGGCTATATAGTCCATGGGGTCACAAAAGAGTTGGACACAATTTAGCAACTAAACAACAGCAACAAAACTGAAAACAACCCAAATCTCCTTCATCAGGTAAATGGTTCAACTGTGGTACATCCCTAACATGGAATACTACACAGAAACTTTTAAAAATGCGTCAATACTTGGATGGATTGGCTGCGTGAAACAAGCCTCTCAAAAGATTATATACTATATGATTACATTTATATAACATTCCTGAAATAAAATTATAGAGATGGTAAACAGATTATAAATTGCTAAGGATTAGGGAGGATGATGTGTAACTATAAAGGGATAACATGGAATAGTTCTGTATCTTCATAGTGGTTATGGTTACAAGAATCTACACATGTGATAAAACTGTATATGGTCACACAAATACGCATATACACACACAACTAAGTGAATAAAAAACCACTGAAATATCCATAAGCTATATATATATATATGTATTGTACCATTTTCAATTTCCTGGACTTTATTATATTTATGAAAGATGTTACCATTGGGGGAAGCTTGTTAAAGATATATGCTGCTGCCGCTGCTGCTAAGTCTCTTCAGTCATGTCTGACTCTGTGCGACCCCATAAACGGCAGCCCACCAGGCTCCACCATCCCTGGGATTCTCCAGGCAAGAACACTGGAGTGGGTTGTCATTTCCTTCTCCAATGCATGAAAGTGAAAAGTGAAAGTGAAGTCACTCAGTCGTGTCCGACTCTTCGCGACCCCATGGACTGCAGCCTACCAGGCTCCTCTGACCATGGGATTTTCCAGGCAAGAGTACTGGAGTGGGTTGCCATTGCCTCCTCCAAAAGATATATGGGACCTCCCTTTATATTTTTTTTTTATCACCTCTAATCTATAATTTTTCAAAATAAAAAGTGAAAAACAAAAAACAAAAAAAGACACACGGTTAGGATATGGAACTATGGTAACTGCTGATTGGAACATAAACTGGTCCAGTCACTTTGAACAATATCTTGTAAAGTTAAGGTGCATGACACTTATGGCCCAGTATCTCAGAGAAACTCCTGAACACTTACACCATGAGGCATGTATAAGAATGTTCATAACAGTGTTGTTTATAATAACAAAAAGTGAGAAACAAACCAAATGATCACTGAAAAGAGAAGGGAAAAAGAAATTTTTAGCAATAAAAAGCAGTGAACTATTCATATATGTATCAATTGGAAGAATCTCATAAATATAATGTTGAGTGGAAAAAGAAAGCTGCTGAAGAACACAAATAGAGTAAGTCCATTTATATAAAGTTCAAGTGTAAACCTAACAAATATATTTCTTATAAATACTTATTTGGCAAAGTAATTTTTTTTTAAAACCAGGAGAATGATAAAAACAAAATCAGAATTGTGGTTATTCCTTGGATGGAGGGAATACAATTTAAGAAAGGTACACGCTGGGCCTTAACAGTGCTGGTAATGTTCTATTAAGCTGTGTGGTGAGTACTCCAGTGTTAATGTCATTATCATCCTTCGAGCAGACATTTTTTGTTATATTCAGTTCAGTACAGTTCAGTCGCTCAGTCGTGTCCGACTCTTTGTGACCCCATGAACACAGCACGCCAGGCCTCCCTGTCTATCACCAACTCCCGGAGTTCACGCAAACTCATGTCCACAGAGTTGGCGACGCCATCCAGCCATCTCATTCTCTGTCATCCCCCTCTCCTCCTGCCCCCAATCCCTCCCAGCATCAGAGTCTTTTCCAGTGAGTCAACTCGTCACATGAGGTGGCCAAATTACTGGAGTTTCAGCTTTAGCATCAGTCCTTCCAATGAACACCCAGGACTGATCTCCTTTAGAATGGACTGGCTAGATAAGTTTGTTCAGGTTTTTCAGTAACATTTTATGGAAAAACCCAAACGAACTCTTTGGCCAAACCAATATGTGCTCCTTCGTGAATCATTTTTAAAAATACATTGCTAAGCTACATTCTTAAAAGTAAATGATTTCACTATTTTCGTTGGATGGATTGAACTAGGATAACCAATTGTCTCAATCTGCCCATGATACAGGATCTTCAGTACTAAACCCAGTAAAGTCATAGGCAAACTGGGGTGAATCAGTCACTCTATTTAACACTTTAGCAAGAGAATAATCAATAAGCTGAGCATATTCCATAATAAAAAGAAAACAAAATATTCCCAATTCTAAAGGAAAATTTAGATGTCTTAACTATCATAAACATACATTTTTTTAAATAAAATGATTAAATGGCTTAGAGGTAGAGATATCACAAATTTGTGAGTCAGTTCTTATTCACTCAGATTTTCTTGGTGATCCTGGACAATCATTCAAGCTCTGTGCCTTAGGAATGATAATTTCAAGTAATAGAAAATGATGGTTTGATCAAAGTCTATTTTAAGCAGTTAAATTAGAACAAAAGAAATGTAATACTGAATGAGACTTCTGACTGATAATTACAATCTATCCTTTCAAAAGAATAATGAAAACCTCACAGGACAGGCTTCCATTATCTTGCTTACAATATTCAAACAGTCTGATTCTTTACTTCCAAGCTCACCTTATGCTGTTGTTGGTTACTATCTAGAAGTATAGCTCTAATCATGTCTCTATAAGCTTCAATGGTTCACAATGATTTATAGAACAAAAGTTCAAATTCTTAACATGGCATTGAAGATCAGTCATAATCTCACTTCAAGCTGTATTTTCAATTTCAAGTCTCATATGGTACTGCTGCTGCTGCTGAGTCGCTTCAGTCGTGTCTGACTCTGTGCGACCCCATAGACGGCAGCCACCAGGCTCCGCCGTTCCTGGGATTCTCCAGGCAAGAACACTGGAGTGGGTTGCCATTTCCTTCTCCAATGCATGAAAGCGAAAAGTGAAAGTTGCTCAGTTGTGTCCAACTCCTAGCGACCCCATGGACTGCAGCCTACCTGGCTCCTCCATCCATGGGATTTTCCAGGCAAGAGTACTGGAGTGGGGTGCCATTGCCTTCTCCGCATATGGTACTAGTACTGGACAATTATTTATAGTTTCATGTAAAAATCAACTATACTCTCAGACTGTAACACACCTCACCTCATCTCTATCAATACTTACTCATTTTCCAAGTCTGCCTTTACCACTTCTTGCGTGATCTTTTCACATATTCTTTATTTGTACAGCACCAGAATACTTTGTTTATACCTTTATTAAGTTTTTAGTACACTCTGTCTTATATTTGTGTTTTTGTCTGCTTCTCTGTAAATTCCTGTGTTATCTTTTTACTACCTGAAGATACTAATCTATGTAAATCAAGACATATGAGTTGAATGAACTATGTCCAGGATATGGAGTCAATGCCAGTGAGACAAGCAGGAATCTCACAGAGGTCTCTTAAAAGAAAACCCAGATACCGCCGTCAGCAACATTAGTGCTCCTGTTACCTTTAAAGGGAGGCATTATTTACAGATCTATGAACTTAGAACTTAACCTAACTGCTTTTATAAAGTGGTTTTCTGTCAATTATTTTTTCTTTTCTTTCAGGAGCTACCTTTTCCCTCCTTCATTTCTTTTACCTTGTTTTTCCCTCTACCTTATTAAAAAATCTTTTCCACCAGCTCTTCAAAGGATGTCATAAAACATAAGTACAAAAATAAGTCAGTATTTTTCCACTTGTATAAATTACTTATAGTGATTCTCTATTTGGCTTTGCAGCTTCCAATCTTACTGTGGAGATAAGACACAAAACATACTTAAGGAAGGAAATAAACTTAAAAAATCAACATAAACTGCATTGGGAAAATATTCTTCATTATTGTAGTTTGCAAATTCTTTGAAAGAAAAAAATCTGTGAAAAATTCAGTCAAACTACTGAATTCTTATTTATGGAATAACAACTAGCTAAAGTTAAATATAATGTTTCCTCCATTATTGTATCCACAGGGTGAACCTATGGCAGTGGCCAGAATTCACAAACAGCATGCTTGGTTCGTACAGCAAATAGCACATAGAATCACTACATGCATACTGAATAAATAGTAATAATGGTCATCAAAACTATAATTTCAGAATCATAAGATTAAAAGGGACTAACATATTCTTTACCATTATAAATAAAAGAGTGTAATATAATAAATCCAAAACATCAATTTATCAAAACAAATTATTATTGGTAAATTTATAAAGTACTCATTCCCCAATCTTTAGGCAAGTCCAAAGGATATCAGCATAAAAAATAAATAATTTCTCCAGAGAAATGACTAAATTATAATTTAATATTATAATTTATAATACAATATAATAGTATATCTTGTTTTTTTATTGTGCATGTATTAAATAAAACTGCTTCCAGAATCTATTGTGTTGTATCTATTGTATTG
Source organism: Moschus berezovskii (assembly GCF_049115385.1). Taxonomy (NCBI): domain Eukaryota; kingdom Metazoa; phylum Chordata; class Mammalia; order Artiodactyla; family Moschidae; genus Moschus; species Moschus berezovskii. Next base: position 46,617,690 of record NC_142469.1, read on the forward strand.
TTTATGGCAGAAAGTGAAGAGGAACTAAAAAGCCTCTTGATGAAAGTGAAAGAGGAGAGTGAAAAGGTTGGCTTGAAGCTCAACATTCAGAAAACGAAGATCATGGCATCTGGTCCCATCACTTCATGGGAAATAGATGGAAAAACAGTGGAAACAGTGTCAGACTTTACTGTTTTGGGCTCCAAAATCACTGCGGATGCTGATTGCAGCCAGGAAATTAAAAGACGCTTACGCCTTGGAAGGAAAGTTATGACCATCCTAGATAGCATATTAAAAAGCAGAGACATTACTTTGCCAACAAAGGTCCATCTAGTCAAGGCTATGGTTTTTCCCGTGGTCATGTATGGATGTGAGAGTTGGACTGAGAAGAAAACCGATCGCTGAAGATTGATGCTTTTGAACTGTGGTGCTGGAGAAGACTCTTGAGAGTCCCTTGGACTGTAAGGAGATCCAACCAGTCCATTCTAAAGGAGATCAATCCTGGGTGTTCATTGGAAGGACTGATGCTAAAGCTGAAACTCCAATACTCTGGCCACCTCATGCAACAAGTTGACTCACTGGAAAAGAATCTGATGCTAGAAGGGATCGGGGGTGGGAGGAGACAGGGAAGACAGAGAATGAGATGGCTGGATAGTATCACCGACTCGATGGACATGAGTTTGAGTGAACTTCGGGAGTTGGTGATGGACAGGGAGGCCTGGCGTGCTGTGATTCATGGGGTCGCAAAGAGTCGAACACGACTGAGCGACTGAACTGAACTGAACGCTTCTTTATAAAGTATCCAAAATACATTTCTTTAACAGTTGAGTACTAGCAATATGTTTTCCTTTCTAGGAAAATTAGAATGCTTATTGTTATTTCACAAATTTAGATGTATTGCCCATTATATGTTCCTTTTTGCTTTGGGTGTCAAGCGAACTCAGAGCTAGGTTTTATGCTCAAATTATGCTACTTTCTTTAACCTAGGTTTTATGGAATTTTCTGTTCTCACACCCCAAACCATCATTACTTGACTTATGTTTTTAGGTCCATTTCACAGAATTATTTCATGTCTTATATTATAAATATCTTCAAATTCTTTTTGGAAATGAACAGGTATAATTACTAAAAGGATGATGAAATAAGCACTAGCAAATAAGAATAAAGTATTTGCATACCTTTGAAGATTTCTTCTTTTCCTTGAAGTGCCTTGGATTTGTTACTGAAGACATTAAAATTCTATTGATTTCAAGTCCAGTTTGAAGCTATAATAGTGAAAAAAACCTTTACTATTACTTGACTTTTAACAAATTTCTTTTTCTTCAAAAACATTATAATGAGGGATCATATATCAGTTGATAAAGATAAAAAAATTTTTTCTGAAGAAGAGAAAATCCCAAATATTTTTTGTGTGTGTGTTAAAGTCACCAAGTCTATGGTAATTACAATCATTTTCTGTTTATGACAGAATGAGTTATTTCATATATCTCAAACTGAAAAAACTGATAGCATGAATTCTTTCAACTGAGAATATATATATGTTTCTCAGAATTTCAAAAGACCAAAAGATTTTCGGTAATATGTTCAAGTCTATGAATATACTTGCTGACTTACTGAGATTTCATTATTAAAGCAAAAAGAGACAAAACGGATAAGTTAGGAAGCAGAAATTTGAGTCCAGGGTAAGGCTTCAGTTAATAAAGTATAATAAAACATATATGATTTTAAAATGCCAGATGATATAGTGTTCTGTTTACCTGAGCAGCTTTATCTTGAAAGAGCTTACGCTGATGTTCTTCTTCCTTTAGTTTTTCCTCTAAATGTTTAATCTTGTCCTACAAAAGAATTGAAAAACTGGGATTATTATACAAAAACTAGAGCCAAATATCTGTTATTCCTTTTCCAAATAGAGCCCTTAGGGTCTTGATTCTTAATAGTTTGGTAAATTACAGAAGAAAGTAAGAAAAAGGAATGGCAAAAGATGCTAAGTTTTCCTTGGCTTTCCTCATATGATTCTTTACCTACTTTATGTAAGAAGGACAAAGGAGAAACAAAGAATGTATATGCGTAGGCTCTATTAATTTTCATTAACAAAATCATAATACTGAAAATTTGGGAGGTTTTAAAGGTCTAGAAGGTCAAACAATATCATCTTGCGTCTCAATGTTTCATTCAAAATATAAACAACTTACAATGAACTGAACTCAGGAAAAAGTGAAAGTGAAATCATTCAGTCATGTCCAACTCTTCGCGACCCCATGGACTGTAGCCTGCCACATTCCCCTAGCCATGGGATTTTCTGGGTTAGAATACCAGAGCGGGTTGCCATTTCCTTCTCCAGGGGATCTTCCTGACCCAGGGATCGCACTGCAGGCAGACTCTTTACCATCTGAGCCACCAGGGAAACAAGACTAATATACATGAAACAATATGATCTGACCCAGGTCATGAATATATATGTATAACCTTATACACAAAAGTATTTCATCTTATATCCATGGTATAGTTTGAAATAGGAAGACAGTACTATCTCAAAGGGAGAACTTCCTGAGTGTTTGAAATCTCAAGGAAGGCTTCATAGAGGAAGCAGGAATGGGAGAATCCTACAAAATGGATAGGATTTGGTTGGAAAAGGAGAGGGCATTTCAGGATAGGATCTAGAATAGGCATAACTTACTTGCAAGTGGTGAAAGGCTATCTTTTCAATATCCTTTAGGTAAATCACCTAACAAATGAAAATATTCTACCACTGTAGAAGGTAAAACTACAATTTCACATCAAAAAGCAAACTCATTTACGCTGTGATCTATAGGCAATAACTCATATCTGGATTACTAAAAATTATTAATGAAGTTTTACAAATCTAATTTTATTGCATATTCATATACAGGGTAATTACACATAACACTAAAGATTTATTCCTGGTATCACCATTTCAAAGAAATAAGTTGAAGCTTACCTCAGCAGTTTTCTGAGTTGCTGTAAGTTTAAAACATTCTTTTTCTAAGACATCAAGCTTTTCGAGTTTTGCATGAAGCTTCATATGATCCTGTTCTTTTTCCCTTTGAAGCTGGGCCTGGAAAGGAAAAAAACAAAACCTAAATTTGGCAAGTGAAGCCGACTGCTCAAGAATAATACAATTTCTGAGAATTCAAAGCACAATATAAATTGTCATAAGAAACACATAACAAACACGCACATACTTTAGGTACTTTAAAAGCAAAAAAACAAGAGAAAGTAAAATACTTTTCAAAAACAAAGAAACTGTGCAAAAAAAGATATTAGATCAATGGAACAAAATCTTCTATGTATCTTTATATAACATTTCTACTATGGAAAACATCATCAGTGAAACATATTAAATAAACAAGGTGTTATCACAAGGTGATCAAACCTACTTATTGACTTACCCTCTCCCTAACTATAACATAGAAAAGCAGCTATCAAAGGACTAAAGCATACAGAGAACTTGGAGAAAATGAAAGTTACACATATTTATTTGTTGGTGTTGAGTTGCTAAGTTGTGTCCAACTCTGAGACACTATGGACTGTATAAAGCCTGCCAGGCCACTCTGTCCATGGGATTTCCTAGGCAAGAATACTGGGATGAACTGCCATTCCCTTCTCCAGGGGATCTTCCTGATCCAGGGATTAAACTAGGGTCTTCTGCACTGGCAGGCAGATTCTTTATTGCTGAGCCACCAGGGAAGCTCTACACATATATATGCATACCTACACATTGTCTTGTAATGGTATTTATTATCACACTAATGCAAGATGTTAATGACAGGGGCAACTGTGAGGGAAGAAGTATATGAGAATTTTCAGTATTACCTGACAAATCTTCTATAAACTTAAATCTGTTCTAAAAAATAGTTTATTAAAAATAAAAAACTGAAACAACAAATAAATAGAATTTTGGTGCCCTGTGGTCTAACATTCTATTGGAGTTACAGAAGGAGAAGAGAGAGAAGTCAGACAAGAATAATTATTTGAAGGCTAATGCCTAAAAAATGTTCCAATTCTGATGAAAATTATTAACTGACAGATTCAAGAATCTAAAATGAACAAACAAAAAATAACCCAAGCAGAATGAATACAAAGAAAACCACATTTGGGCATATTATCAAATGGTTGAAAACCAGTATTAAAAGGGGAAAAACAGCCTAAGAAATAATACACTATGCACAGAAGAATGAAGATAACAATTCTCATTAGAAACTATGAAAACAGGCTTCTCTGGTGGTCCAGTGGTTGAGGATCTGCCTGCCAATGCAGGAGACACGAATTCAATCCCTAGTCTAGGAAGATTCCATATGCCACGGAGCAACTAAGTCCATGCACCACAACTACTGAGCCAGTGCTCTACAGCCCAAGAGTCACAACTTCTAAGCCCACGCACTGCAACTACTGAAGCTTGTGCACCCTAGAGCCTGAGTTCTGCAACAAGAGAAGTTATTGCAATGAGAAGCCCACAAACTACAACTAGAGTAGTCCCAACTCTCCACAACTAGAGAAAGCCTGTGCACAGCAATGAAGACCCAGCACAGTCAAAAGTAAATAAATAAATCATAAAAAAAAATTCAACTAAAATTTTATACCCAGTGAAACCATCCTTCAACAATGGTGGTGAAATAAAGCCTTTTCCAGACAAATACATGCTAAGAGAATTCCCAGCATACTTTAAAAAGCACTAGAAATAGTAAAAATGTAGAAAAATATATATTACTTTTTGTTTCTTAATTTTCTTTAAAGGAAAATTGATTATTAAAGGAGAAACAGAAACAATGTATTGTGAGTTACAGAACACACATAGAAATAAAATGTATGAAAACTGTAGCACAAAGGGGGACAAATGGAATTATTAGGTAGGAGGATCTTATATTACATATGAAATGTTTTAATGCTAATTTATGATAGACTGTAGTAAATCAAGAATACATAATTTTAACCTATACAGTTCACTTCAGTCGCTCAGTCATGTCCGACTCTTTGCAACCCCATGAATCACAGGACACCAGGTCTCCCTGTCTATCACCAAGCTACTAAAAAGGAGAAGGGGAAAAGTACCCGGAGAAAGAGAAGTCAGCAAAACGTAAGAAGAAACCACTAGGGAATAGGGAACTTAAAAAATATTTTTAGTTGAAAGATAATGAAAATATAAAATGGCAAAACCTGTGGGATGCAGGTAAAGCACAGTTTAGAGGGAACTTGATAGTTTTTAATCACGATATATTACATTTAAAAAGAAATAATAAAGTTTTAAAATCAATAAGTTTCCAACATCCAAAGCTAGGGAAAATTTGCAAATTAAATCGTACATTAGCAGAAGGAAGAACATAATAAAGATGAAGTGGAAATCAATGAAATAGAAAACAAAAGTTTTTATAAAGATTTACTTTTTAAAATCTATAAAAGTGATATGTAGGTTGATAGTTTTAAAAAGAGCACAAATACAATTTACTAGTATCAGGAATGAAAGAGGGGACATCTCTAAAGACACAAGACAGATAATCTGAGTAGCCGAATCTCTGTTATAAATAAACTGAACTCATAATTAAAAAGAAAACTTCAGTCCCAGATAGCATCTGTCAAATTTGAACTCTATCAAACATTTAAGGAGGAAATAATACTATTCTTACACAAGGTCTTTCAAAAAATAGAAGGAATCTTCCCAGCTAATTTTATGAGGTCAAACAAAACTATAATACCAAAATGAGACGTTGTAAGAAAATTACAAACCAAGATCGCTCAAGGACGAAGTCACAAAAATTGTTAAGTGAAATCTTTGCAAGCTGAATCAAGCAATATAGAAAAACGATACTATATCAAGATTGATTGGGGCCTATATCAGGAATGCAATGTTGGTTAACATTTAAAAATCAAACAATGTAACTTATCGTGTTAACAGAAGAAATGAGAAAAATCATATGACCCTTTCACTAGATGCATAAAAAGCAAATTGTAAAATCATTCACAATAAAAGTTTTCAGCAAACTAAGAATAGAAGGCAATGGCAAGCCACTCCAGTACTACTGCCTAGAAAATTCCATGGATGGAGGAGCCTGGTAGGCTGCAGTCCGTGGGGTCGCTAAGGGTCAGACACGACTGAGCGACTTCACTTTCACACATTGGAGAAGGAAATGGCAACCCACTCCAGTGTTCTTGCCTGGAGAATCCCAGGGATGGGGGAGCCTAGTGGGCTTTCGTCTATGGGGTCACACAGAGTCAGACACGACTGAAGTGACTTAGCAAGAATAGAAAGTAATTTCCACATTTGATAAGGGATAACTATAAAAAACCTAGATATAATAGTCTAGTGAAAGACTAGCATATTTCTCCCAATGATCAGAAACAAAACAAGGATATCAGTCTTTACCACTTCCAATTAACACTGTACTAGCTTCAATAACCAGTGCAAGAAAGTGCAAAAAATAAAAGCCATAAAAATTGGAAAGGGAAAAATAAAACTTTATTTATTCACAGATGACATGATTATGTATACAGAAAATCCCTAGAAAATACTGAGTTCCAGAAATAGACTTGATCTATCTTTGTCAATTGTTTGTTGACCAAGGTGGCCAATCAATTCAATAGGAGAAAAGAAATCTTTTAACAAATGGTGCTGGGACAACTGGGCATCCACATGGAAAAAATTTAACCTTGAATAATTTTCTCTCACTATACAAAAATTAATCCCAGATGGATCACTGAACAAAATGAAAATTAAGAGCTTTTAGAAGAAAATATTTTGGAAAATACTTTGATAGTTTCTTATAAAAATACACCTACCCTGTGGTTCAGTAATTCTACTATTAGATATTTATCCAAGAGAAATTAAAACATATGGTCACAAATATGTTTGTACAAGAATGTTTGAAGTATCTTTACTTATAACACCTCCAAAGTGGACACTGGTCAAATATCCATCAAATGAAAAATGGATAACCAAATTGTGGCATATCTATATAATAAAATTCTATACAGCAATAAAAGGAATGAACTACTGATACATGTAACAACATGGATTAATCTAAAAAACTTTGTTAAACCAAAGAACCAGACACAAAAAGAACATTTTCTATCATCCAATTTATATGAAGTTCTAGGACAGGTAAAATTAATCTGAAGTAAAATAAATCAGAATAGTAGTTGCACTGTTGGGAGGTGGGGAGAGAGCAGGGAATAACTTGGCAGAGATATAAAAAAATTTCTGGGGTGAAAAAATGTTCTGTTATTTGGTAGGACTACAGATTACACGAGCATATTCATTTATCAATAATCACTGAATTACTGTATATTGTCACCTTGCTTATTTAACTTAGATGCAGAGTACATCATGTGAAATGCCAGGCTGGATGAAGCACAAGCTGGACTCAGGACTGCCAGGAAAAATATCAATAACCTTAGATATGCAAATGACACCACCCTTACAGCAGAAAGCAAAGAAGAACTAAAGAGCCTCTTGATGAAAGTAAAAGAGGAGAGTGAAAAAGCTGGCTTAAAACGCAACATTCAAGACACTAAGATCATGGCATCTGGTCCCATCATTTCACCACAAATAGATGGGGAAAAATTGGAAACAATTGACAGATTTTATTTTCCCGGGCTCCAAAATCACTGCAGATGGTGACTGCAGCCATGAAATTAAGACACTTGCTCCTTGGAAGAAAAGTTATGACCAGTCTAGACAGCATATTAAAAAGCAGAGACTTTATTTTGCCAACAAAGGTCCGTCTAGTCAAAACTATGGTTTTTCCAATAGTCATGTATGTATGTGAGAGTTGGACCATAAAGAGCTGCTGCTGCTGCTGCATCACTTCAGTTGTGTCCGACTCTGTGTGACCCCATAGACAGAAGCCCACCAGGGTCCCCCATCCCTGGGATTCTCCAGGCAAGAACACTGGAGTGGGTTGCCATTTCCTTCTCCAATGTGTGAAAGTGAAAAGTGAAAGTGAAGTCGCTCAGTCGAGAATTGATGCTTTTGAACTGTTGTGTTGGAGGAGACTCTTGAGAGAGTCTGTTGGACAGAAGGGAGATCCAACCAGTCCATCCGAAAGGAAATCAGTCCTGAATACTCACTGGAAGGACTGATGCTGAAGCTCCACTACTTTTGCCATCTGTTGTGAAGAACTGACTCATTGGCAAAGACCCTGTTGCTGGGAAAGATTGAAGGCAGGAGAAGGGGACGGGAGAGGATGAGATGGTTGGATGGCATCACCGACTTGATGGACATGAGTCTGAGCAAGCTTCGGGAGTTGGTAAAGAACATGGAAGCCTGGCATGTTGCAGTCCATGGAGTCACAAAGAGTCAGACATAACTGAACGACTGAACTGAACTGATATACTTAAGACCCGTGCATTTCACTGCCTGTAAATTATACTTTAATAAAAACATTCTAAAAATGGTTAAAAATCACTCATCCACAATATTTAGCCAGGATAGGAATTTATAGGTTATTTTATAAGAAAAAATGTGAATAGATGACTAGGTGTTAAGTAGTATATTGTGCTTTTAATTGGCATTTCCCTGTGACTTCTTTAATCCTGCAAAATGCCTCTTCACAACTTTGCCCATTTTTCTACCACTGTTTTGTACTTTTTGTATCTTGCTTAAGAAATCTCTCTTAACTCCGAGGTCATATAGGCATTACTCTGTATTTTCTTCTAAAAATTCCAAAGTTAACATATAAGTCTTTAATCCATCTGGAATTTATTTTTGTGTATGATGTGAGGTAGGGATCCAATTTCTTTTTCTTTTTCTCACATAGATAATCAATTTCCCCCAAACATTTACTGAAGTCTAGCATTTCAACAATGTTATGCAATGGCATCCTTATTTTATATTGACTTTCCATATAAGTGGGTCTGACAATACCCTAATTCTTTATTCTGGCTGTCACTCCATACAAATATCATGTTAATTTTGATAGTATCAAAATATCATAGGGCAAGACCTCATCTTATTCTTCTTCGGAATAGCTTGGCTACTTTTGGACCTTTCCTTCTCATATGAATTTTAGAATCAACTTTTCTAGTTCCTTGAGAAACCTATTAAATATTTGGCCCATTAAAATCCAGTATTGACTGGTACTTTCACCCATTTTCAACATAAAACAAAGATCTTAGAACACTTAAACTATATTTATACCAGTTCCTAATTTATGTTACTATTATCATTAATTTTAATCCTTTATATATTTAAAAATATAAAATAAAACATAATTATTGCTGTTACATATTTATTTACCTATATATTTACCATCTTCATTGTTCTTCATTCCTTCCTGCATCTCTGACCTTCCATCTAAGATACTCTTCCTTCTGTCTGAATTATACCTTCAGTGTCTCCTTTAGAATGTATATCCTAGTAACAAACTACCTCAGATTTGGTCAATCTTAAAATGTCTTCACTTCACCTAATTTCTAGAGGATATATTCACCAGGCATTGGACTCTAGACTGACAGTTATTTTCTTTTAATACCTTAATTATAATCAGTTTGTTTTCTTCCAGATTCAGTATTTTCTATTGAGAAGTCAGCTGTCAATTTAATTGTTGTCCTTTTGAACATAACCCTTTTATTTTCCCCAGTAGCTTTTAGGATTTTATTCTTGTTTTATTTTATTTCTTTTTATTTTTCCTGCTTTGGTTTTATAGGGTTTCTTAAATCTGTGGTGTGATTATTTTTTTAGACAATTTTTTAAACTTCCCAGCCATTATATCTTCAAATATTGCTTCTGTCCTATTCTCTTTTCCTTTTGGAATTCCAATCACACATAAATTTGACCTCACTCTAACTTATGTCTCTTGCTCTCTTTTCTAAACTTACCATTGTTTTGTCACTTGATTGATCTGGATGGTTTCATCTTCTAATTCACTAATTATCTCTTCTGATCTGCTATTAGATGCACCATTAAGTTCTCAATTCCATTTATTGCATTTTTTTACAATACTGTAATAATTTTTATTTGGTTCCTTCTCAAATCTGCTCTGCCATTTTGTGGTTTCTAATTTTCTCTTGAAAATTTTGATCCTATTTTCTATCGCCTTGATTATAGCAAGTATAATTATTTTAAAGTCTGTATCTTCTAGAGCCAGGATCTAGCTGGAGCTAACTTGTGAGGGAACATTTCATGCAAAGATGGGCTTGATAAAGGACAGAACTGGTATGGACCGAACAGAAGCAGAAGATATTAAGAGGTGGCAAGAATACACAGAAGAACTGTACAAAAAAGATCTTCACGACCAAGATAATCACGATGGCATGATCACTGACCTAGAGCCACACATCTTGGAATGTGAAGTCAAGTGGGCCTTAGAAAGCATTACTATGACCAAAGCTAGTGGAGGTGATGGAATTCCAGTTGAGCTATTTCAAATCCTGAAAGATGAGGCTGTGAAAGTGCTGCACTCAATATGCCAGCAGATTTGGAAAACTCAGCAGTGGCCACAGGACTGGAAAAGGTCAGTTTTCATTCCAATTCCAAAGAAAGGCAATGCCAAAGAATGCTCAAACTACTGCACAATTGCACTCATCTCATACACTAGTAAAGTCACGCTCAAAATTCTCCAAGCCAGGCTTCAGTAATACGTGAACTGTGAACTTCCAGATGATCAAGCTGGTTTTAGAAAAGGCAGAGGAACCAGAGATCAAATTGCCAACATCTGCTGGATCATGGAAAAAGCGAGAGAGCTCCAGAAAAGCATCTATTTCTGCTTTATTGACTATGCCAAAGCCTTTGACTGTGTGGATCACAATAAACTGTGGAAAATTCTGAAAGAGATGGAAATACCAGACCACCTGACCTGCCTCTTGAGAAACCTGTATGCAGGTCAGGAAGCAACAGTTAGAACTGGACATGGAACAACAGACTGGTTCCAAACAGGAAAAGGAGTACATCAAGGTTGTATATTGTCACCCTGCTTATTTAACTTATAAGCAGAGTACATCACGAGGAACGCTGGGTTGGAAGAAGCACAAGCTGGAATCAAGATTGCCGGGAGAAATATCAATAACCTCAGATATGCAGATAATACCACCCTTATGGCAGAAAGTGAAGAGGAACTAAAGAGCCTCTTGATGAAAGTGAAAGAGGAGAGTGAAAAGGTTGGCTTAAGAAAACTAAGATCATGTCATCTGATCCCATCACTTCATGGGAAATAGATGGGGAAACAGTGGAAACAGTGTCAGACTTTATTTTTTTGGGCTCCAAAATCACTGCAGATGCTGATTGCAGCCATGAAATTAAAAGACGCTTACTCCTTGGAAGGAAAGTTATGACCAACCTAGATACCATAATAAAAAGCAGAGACATTACTTTGCCAACAAAGGTCCGTCTAGTCAAGGCTATGGTTTTTCCTGTGGTCATGTATGGATGTGAGAGTTAGACTGTGAAGAAAGCTGATCACCGAAGAATTGATGCTTTTGAACTGTGGTGTTGGAGAAGACTCTTGAGAGTCCCTTGGACTGCAAGGAGATCCAACCAGTCCATTCTAAAGGAGATCAGCCCTGGGTGCTCATTGGAAGGACTCATGCTAAAGCTGAAACTCCAATAGTCTGGCCACCTCATGTGAAGAGTTGACTCACTGGAAAAGACTCTGATGCTGGGAGGGATTGGGGGCAGGAGGAGCAAGGGATGACAGAGAATGAGATGGCTGGATGGCATCACTCACTCGATGGACGTGAGTTGGAGTGAACTCCGGGCGTTGGTGAGGACAGAGAGGCTTGGCGTGCTGCGATCCATGGGGTCGCAAAGAGTCGGATATGACTGAGGGACTGAACTAAACTGAACTGAACTTGTGAGAGTGTTTATATATAGTCTGTTATGTATGCTATTTCTTTTCATAGTGTTTTATCTCCTTCTGCCTGGTTATCTCTCATTGAAAAGTTTCTCACTGTGTAGAAGAAAGGTTTGATGCTGCTGCTGCTAAGTCACTTCAGTAGTGTCCGACTCTGTGAGACCCCATAGACGGCAGCCCACCAGGCTCCCCCATCCCTGGGATTCTCCAGGCAAGAGTACTGGAGTGGGGTGCCATTGCCTTCTCCTGAAGAAAGGTTTATAGAAATAATTTGAAGACCCTGGGAACATTAGCCATCAAGGATCACTTTAATCCAATTTCAGGGACTAAGATTTTCTAGGTAACTCTGATAATCTAGAGCTGAGCTGTAATCTGTCTTGTTTTCCTTCTTGTTCATCATTACAAAGCATTCAGAGCACAGAATATTTACCAGGGTTCCTACCCTTGGCAGATCCTGAACTCTAACTTCTGTAGTCCCATAATGATGGCTTTCAAAAGCACTATTTAGCCTTTCAACTGAATCTTCTGGAATCAAAAATATCCTAAAAAGGAAGGGACCCAAAGCCAACCACTCTGGATGTCAACTTCTTTGAATTTAAGTATGAACACAGATTTCTGAATCGGTGACCTTCCATCACATTGTTAACTCTCCACCACTTCTGTGTATTTTCTTTTCTTCCTTTCTTCTCCCTCCCTCTCTTCCCTCTTTTCTTTTTCAATATTCTGTCCAGTGTTTGAGTTTTCCTCTATAGAAAAGTTGGTTCAAATGACTTAGTGTGCATCATTGTAACTGGAAATTTCCTATATAGAGCTTTATATCCTATTTAAATTACAATATGACAATTTTCCCATGACATTAAATATTCTTCAAAAACATATTACTATAGAAAATATAGTCACCTGTTGTTCTAGGATCATTTTCTTCTCTCGTTCTACATTGAGAACCATTCTTTTTGTATATTCAAGTTGCTTCTCTAGGAGGATGCAGCGAGACTGGGCTGAGCTTAACTGCATACTTATATCTAAGAAAAAGTAATAATGAATCATATCAGAGGGTTATCACAAGAAATGTATTATATGAATTCAATCAAAAGCTAGAAGTTCAAAATTTCTTTACTTTATGACTCTCCCAAAATTATTAACATAAATTTTGTGAATCTCATTAATTATATATAACTAATTTAACATTGACATAAAGACCCAGAGAGTATACTTCTGAAAGGAAAGGACGTCAGTGACTTGTGGGATCACAAAAACATGGCTATTCCTGGGAAATAACACCATTTGGAAAATAGAGGACCTAAGGGAATATTTCATACAAAGATGGGCACAATAAAGGACAGAAATGGCAAGGACCTAACAGAAGCAGAAGATATTAAGAAGAGGTGGCAACAATACACAGAAGAACTATACAACAAAGATCTTCATGATCCAGATAATCATGATGGTGTGATCACTCACCTAGAGTCAGACATCCTGGAATGCGAGGTCAAGTGGGCCGTAGGAAGCATCACTACAAACAAAGCTAGTAGAGGTGATGGAATTCCAGCTGAACTACTTCAAATCTTAAAAGATGATGCTGTGAAAGTGCTGCACTCAATATGCCAGCAAATTTGGAAAACTCAGCAGGGGCCACAGAACTGGAAAAGGTCAGTTTTCATTCCAAACCCAAAGAAGGGCAATGCCAAAGAATGCTCAAACTACCACACAATTGCACTCATCTAACACACTAGCAAAATAATGCTCAAAATTCTCTAAGTGAGGCTTTAACAGTACGTGGACCATGAACTTCCAGTTGTTCAAGCTGGATTTAGAAAATGCAGAAGAACCAGAGGTCAAATTGCCAACATCCTTTGGATCATCAAAAAAGGAAAAGAGTTTCAGAAAAACATCTACCTCTATTTTATTGACTATGCCAAAGCTTTGACTGTGTGGATCACACCAAACTGTGGAAAATTCTTAAAGAGATGGGAATACCAGACCATCTGACCTGCCTCCTCAGAAATCTGTATGCAGGTCAAGAAGCAACAGTTAGAACTGGACATGGAACAACAGACTGGTTCCAAATTAGGAAAGGAGTACATCAAGACTGTATATTGTCACCCTGTTTATTTAATTTATATGCAGAGTACATCATGAAAAATGCTGGACTGGATGAAGCACAAGCTGGAAGCAAGACTGCCAGGAGAAATATCAATAACCTCAGATATGCAGATGACACCACCCTTATGGCAGAAAATGAAAAGGAACTAAAGAGCATCTTGATAAAGAAAATATTGGCTTAAAACTCAACATTCAGAAAACTAAGATCATGCCATCTGGTCCCATCAGTCATGGCAAAAAGATGGGGAAACAATGGAAACAGTGGGAAACTTTATTTTTTGGGGCTCCAAAATCACTGCAGATGCTGATTGCAGCCATGAAATTAAAAGACGCTTACTCCTTGGAAGAAAAGTTATGGCTATCCTAGACACCATAATAAAAAGCAGAGATGTTACTTTGCCAACAAAGGTCCATTTGGTCAAAGCTATGGTTTTTCCAGTAGTCATGTATGAATGTGAGAGTTGGACTATAAAGAAAGCTGAGTGCTGAAGAACTGATGCTTTGAATTGTGGAGTTGAAGAAGACTCTTGAGAGTTCCCTGGACAGCAAGGAAATCCAACCAGTCCATCCTAAAGGATATCAATCCTGGATACCATTGGAAGGACTGATGCTCAAGCTGAAGCTCCAATACTTTGGCCACCTGATGCAAAGAACTGACTCATTTGAAAAGACTCTGATGCTGGGAAAGATTGAGGGCAGGAGAAGAATGGGACAACAGAGGATGAGATGGTTGGATAGCATCACAGACTCTATCGACATGAGTTTGAGTAAGCTCCAGGAGTTGGTGATGGACAGGGTAGCCTGGCATGCTGCAGTCCATGGGGTCGCAAAGAGTCTGACACAACTGAGCAACTAAACTGAACTGAATAATATATGAATTTTGTTGGTATTCTGAAAATATTATAATTCCTAAATACAATTTGCCTAAAAACTTAATTTTTCTTTTAGTCTCAATAATTTATGAACCAGGATAACAGATAATATGCAGTCAAGTTTAAAATTATATCCATTTAGTGCAAATGTCAAAATATCTGAGAACAACCCCACAAGGTTTGAACACATATAAGAACAAAGATATTGAGTAAACCTTCTTAGATTGGGCTTTTTATTTTCAAGTTGTAAACTTTGGTAACCTCTTCCTTCTGAGAATTATTGAATTTTCTTACCTTTTTTCTGCTTTATCAGTTCCTCGTGTGCCAGATTTCTCTCACATGTTTCATTCTCCAAGGCCTTTTTATATTGTGCCGCTTCTCTGGAAAGAACGTTCAGGTTATCTTCAGCTTGTGTTCTCTCTAACTCTAAACGATGAATCTTTTCCTGAAGAGTTTTTAGTGCTAAAATAAGAGCTGTTGAAAAAATTTGCTTGATATTTTAAGTGAGAATTTTTGAGCACTTATAATCATAGCAGCATATAAAAGTGAGCAGTATATTTTTGTTTTTTAAGCAAAAAAAGTAACATATTCCTCATAAAAAAGAAAAAGGACTAAAACTTTAAAGAGGGACAAATTCTAACATGTCTTATAAAAATAATATATTTATGATTATATTTAGTAATTTTCTAAGTTTGAGATGTGAGAACGCTAATAATCACATTTTAATTTAACAAAGCAAATATGTTTAAAACATATGCAAAAAAGATATATATGTATATATGTGTGTGTGTACAGAGAGAGGGAGAGAGTGAGTGAGATAGGAGTGTGGGGAGGAAGGGAAGAAGCGGGTGAAGAAGGCAGGAAGAGAGGGAGGAAGGGAGAAAGGAGGGGAAGTTTGAGGCATACAAGTCTGAGCATGGATAAGGAAAATTAAAATATGCTGTTCCCTAATTAACAAGGAAATTTAGGTTTAAAGTTAAAAATTTTTCTCAGTTCTTGATGTATTCAGTTTCAGTCAAATCACAAACATTTATTGTTTCTTTGTCCAAGATATAATGTTAATTATTAAGACATATGAGGTAGAACACTGCTTCTTCCTTCAAGAAAAAATCACAACCTAGTGGTTTACCTGATGTCAGGCTTGAAAGATGGTGTTACACACATACTGCTATGATTATTATTCATATATATTAATATCTTCATAATTCAGGTAAGTTCAAGTTATAAAAAATTTTCAAATACTATCTTACATGTTCTTCTCAGTTACAACTTCAAATTATAAAACTAGAGATGAATGGAAAGATTAACTTTCATATAGTTCATATCCAATTAAAAAGATGTTTGTTAGAGATTATTGTTTGATTTGGATTAATATTTTTTGTAGTTGCTTTGTTCCACAAAGCTATAGTCTATTTATAATGGCAACCATTATTATAAAAGATTAAAAAACATGACTATCAGCATCTTAGAACGTAATGTATATGGTACAGGTATCATAAATGGAATCATAAATGTTTTTCTAATTCAATTTTAAGATTCTCCTAAACTTATATAGGATTATTTCTTGAGGCTCCAAAATCACTGCGGATGCTGATTGCAGCCATGAAATTAAAAGATGCTTACTCCTTGGAAGGAAAGTTATGACCAACCTAGACAGCATATTAAAAAGCAGAGACATTACTTTGCCAACCAAGGTCCATCTAGTAAGGCTATGGTTTTTCCCTTGGTCATGTATGGATGTGAGAGTTGGACTGTGAAGAAAGCTGATTGCTGAAGAATTGATGCTTTTGAACTGTGGTGTTGGAGAAGACTCTTGAGAGTCCCTTGGACTTCAAGGAGATCCAAACAGTCCATTATAAAGGAGATCAATCCTGGGTGTTCATTGGGAGGAATGATGCTAAAGCTGAAACTCCAATACTTTGGCCACCTCATGCGACGAGTTGACTCACTGGAAAAGACTCTGATGCTAGGAAAGGTTGGGGGCGGGAGGAGAAGGGGACGACAGAGGATGAGATGGCTGGATGGCATCACCGACTCTGTGGACATGAGTTTGAGTGAACTCCGGGAGTTGGTGATGGACAGGGAGGCCTGGCGTGATGTGATTCATTCATCGCAAAGAGTCGGACATGACTGAGTGATTGAACTGAACTGAAACTTATATTTTAAAAGTTATAATACTTGTATTTTGTAGTTACTCCAATGAACTGGATTCATGAAGAAGTTTCAAGGGTAATTTCAGATATATGCAATTTCTGAATTTAATCCTTGAATAAGTTAAAATCAACTTAATTCTTTAATATTTTAACCATCTTATTCATTAGACAGATTCTCCAAATCTGACCTTTTATTCTTCAGAATATTTTCCTATTTTTAATGACATTTTAATGATAAATCTGCAATATGTGCCTAGCTGGTTATATTAATCTTCATCTTATAGTAAAGAAGCCAAAATAAAAAATGTTAAGTAACTTAAATTTACATAAATTTAAGCAAGAGAGTCAAAATTAGCATTTTACTAAGATTAGTTAAATACACAATCATCTTATTTTCTACATAAAAATGAAAAGTTTATATAACATGCTCCCTAATTCCCCTAATTTTAAATACGATTTCTTATTAGTATTACCTTGGCTATTTGGACTACGAAGCATTTTAGAAGATGTAACTTCTAAGTTCACAGAGTAGTGAGTCTGAGATGATTCATCACTCTGGGTGACTGATGGAACACACACTCTTTCTGGAGGTTTAAGATAGCTTCCGACTATACTATGCATTAATTCAGAATCCATTATCTGTAGAGAATAAAGGAAAGACATAGTATAGCATCATTTTTTTTCCTATGTGAGTAACAAAAATATCAGAAAAAATTCAGGTGGAACTTTTAATATAAATATATAATCATATACTGTGGAATTGTGTCTTTAGAAAGTTTATTATCACAAGTTCAACCATAATAAGTTCACCAATAAAAGAAAAAAAATGATGATTTAGTCTATAAACAGTATAGACAATTCTGCCTGATTCTCTAACAGTATATGCTCTGAAGTGAGCATTACATGAGTGGTGTGAATTTGCTGGTTTCTTACTTGATTGTAAGATCATCATCTGAGCACTCCTCTACAAAGAGTTTGATTCTAGCATTCAAACATAAAGTACATATTCTAAAAGACAACATAGCTTTGAAACACAAACCACTCATACAATATGATTCTCTAGACTCCAATATGAGGGATTGGGAGCAGGAGGAGAAGGAGACGACAAAGAAAGGTGGCTGCATGGCATCACCGACTTGACGGACACGAGTTTGAGTGAACTCCAGGAGTTGGTGATGGACAGGGAGGCCTGGTGTGCTATGATTCATGACGCAAAGAGTCGGACACGACTGAGCGACTGAACTGAACTGAAGGCATTTTTAAGGGTAATTTTGGGTATATAAATTTCTGAATCTAAGCCTTGAATTCTACAACCCTATTTAATGCAGTAGCATTCTAATCAGCTAGTTTAGGAGTTCAAATCTAAAAATATAAAAGAGCTTTACCTTGCCATTTTGAGTTTTTTCTTTGTTTGTTGGAGAACCATTTTAAATATCTTAGCAGGTAATTTTTAAAGTTTCCTAAGTCATTTTATTTTTCTTTCTGTAATTTAAATATTGTAGAAATGTACTCTACTTAATAGATTATAGTCAATGTTAACTAATAACCACACTGAAACAGAAAATTGTTTATATACAAAACAATTCACCAGCACAATTTTTAAATAAAGTTGTTTTAAAATGTAAATTTAGAATTTCTTTATATATATTCAGTTCAGTTCAGTCGCTCAGTCGTGTCCAACTCTCTGTGACCCCATGAATCACTGCACGCCAGGCTTCCCTGTCCATCACCAACTCCTGGAGTTCACTCAAACTCATGTCCATCGAGTCGGTGATGCTATCCAGCCATCTCATTCTCTGTTGTCCCCGTCTCCTCCCACCCCCAATCCCTCCCAGCATCAGAGTCTTTTCCAGTGAGTCAACTCGTTGCATGAGATGGCCAAAGTATTGGAGTTTCAGCTTTAGCATCAGTCCTTCCAATGAACACCCAGGACTGATCTCCTTTAGAATGGACTGGTTGGATCTCCTTGCAGTCCAAGGGACTCTCAAGAGTCTTCTCCAGCACCACAGTTCAAAAGCATCAATTCTTCGGCGATTAGCTTTCTTCACAATCCAACTCTCACATCCATACATGACCACGGGAAAAACCATAGCCTTGGCTAGATGGACCTTTGTTGGCAAAGTAATGTCTCTGCTTTTTAATATGCTATCTAGGTTGGTCATAACTTTCCTTCCAAGGCGTAAGCGTCTTTTAATTTCCTGGCTGCAGTCAGCATCTGCAGTGATTTTGGAGCCCAGAAAAATAAAGTCTGACACTGTTTCCACTGTTTTTCCATCTATTTCCCATGAAGTGATGGGACCAGAGGCCATGATCTTTGTTTTCTGAATGTTGAGCTTCAAGCCAACCTTTGCACTCTCCTCTTTCACTTTCATCAAGAGGCTTTTGTGTTCTTCACTTTCTGCCATAAGGGTGGTGTTATCTGCATATCTGAGGTTATCGATATTTCTCCCAGCAATATATTAGCCTACTTTAATTCTTGAGAGTTGAAAATTTTCATTGATTTCACTACCTTCCCAATTTACAAGGCAAGGGAAGACACTTCCATGACTGTGTTTCCTGTGATGTCAGGGAACATACTTCACTCAACAGGGTTTTCTGCTTAGCCACTATCATGATGTGTTGTCTTCAAGGACATTCTTCATCAGTCACAGCCTAGGAAGCTTTGCCAGAAAACTTGATGCTCTTAAATCTTGAAAGGCAATCATTTTTCTATTGTTATCAGCACTGGCTACCATTTACCAACCATGTCTCTGTCTCTCTGGGTTCTTGCTCCTCAGACACTGTCTGCTCCCCATGGGAGACTGCATCTATCTAAACTGCTGTTCCCTCAGAAAATAAGAGAGCAAAGTTAGGTAGAGCCCCAAAGGGCAGATGTTCTGAACATGATTGTACATCTTCTGAGAGAGGGATGTGTTTAAAGCTATCCAAAGAACCTTGGAGTTACTCAAGATACTTGATTTAGTTTTCAGCTCCTGTTAAGTCTCTCCAGTAATGAAAAGAATAAAATGTTGGATTAGTCACTATGCACTGAAGTCTTTGGGAAGACTGTCTGCTTCTTCTGTCCCAAATATGGTATTATTTTACTAGATGAATTTTTGCATGAATTAAAAAACAATTAAAATTCAAAGGTTTTAATGTATATGAAATGATTATTCAGAAGATACCAATAAATTAAAAATTAGACCAAAGTTTATTTAAATTAAATGTGTAAACACATCTGAAAGTAGGCATAAGCAGAATAACAACCTACGAGGTTATGATGAAAAGAAAGGAAACAATAAATGAGAGAAAAGAGCCATGAGTTCTCACTGTACTAGGGGTTCCAGCTTAAGCTTTACAACCTAGTCCTATATTATAAGTGAGTAATTAAAAACTGTTGTTCAGTTGCTAAGTCATGTTTGACTCTTTGCAACCTTCTGGACTACAGCATGCCAGGCTCCTCTGTCTTCCAATATCTCCCTGAGTTTGCTCAAATTCATGTCCATTGAGTCAGTGATGCTATCTAACCATCTCATCCTTCTTTACCTTTTGCCTTCAATCTTTCCTAGTATCAGGGTCTTTTGCAATGAGTCAGTTCTTCACATCAGGTGGCCAAAGTACTGGAGCTTCAGCTTCATCATCAGTCCTTCTGATGAATATTCAGGACTGATTTCCTTTAGGATTGACTGGTTTGATCTTCTTGCTGTCCGATGGACTCTCAAGGGTCTTTCCCAGCACAATTCGAAAGAATCAATCTTTCAGTGCTCAGCCTTCTTTATGGTCCAACTCTCAGATCCGTACATGACTCTGGAAAAACCACAGTTTAGAACATGTAGACTTTTGTCAGCAAAGTGATGCCTCTGCTTTTTAATATGCTATCTAGGTTTGTCATAGTTTTCCTTCCAAGGAGCAAGACTCTTTTAATTTTAATGGCTGCAATCACTGTCTTTGGTGATTTTGGAGCCCAATAAAATCTGTCACTGCTTCCACTTTTTCCCCCTTCTATTTGCCATTAAGTGATGGGACTGGATGCCATGATCTTAAGGTTGTTTGAATGTTGAGTTTCAAGCCAGCTTTTTCACTCTCCTGTTTTCATCAAGAGGCTCTTTAGTTCCTCTTTGCTTTCTGCCATTAGAGTGGTATCATCTCCATATCTGAGGTTGTTGATATTTCTTCTGGCAATCTTTATTTCAGCCTGCGATTCATCCAGCCTGGCATTTCCCTGATGTACTCTGCATAGAAGTTAAATAAGCAGGGTGACAATGTACAGCCTTGTCGTACTCCTTTCCCAATTTGGAACCAGTCAGTTGCTCTATGTCCAGTTTTAATTGTTGTGTTTTGACCTATATACAGATTTCTCAGGAGGCAGGTAAGATGGTCTGTTACTTCCTTCTCTTTAAGAATTTTTCACAGTTTGCTGTGATCCACACAGTTAAAGGTTTAAGCACAGTCAATGAAGCAGAAGTAGATGGGTTTTTCTGGAACTCCCTTGCTTTCTTCATGATTCAACAAAATGTTGGCAATTTGATCTCTGGTTCCTCTGCCTTTTCTTGATCCAGCTTGCACATCTGGAAGTTCTCAGTTCACATACTGCTGAAGCCTAGCTTGAAGGATTTTGAGCATAATCTTGCTAGCATATGAAAAGAATGCAATTGTATGGCAATTAGAACATTCTTTGGCATTGCTCTTCTTTGGGATTGGAATGAAAACTGACCTTTTCCAATCCTGTGGCCACTGCTGTTTTCCAAATTTTCTGGCATATTGAGTGCAGCACTTTAATAGCATCCTTTTTAAGGATCTGAAATAGTTCAGCTGAAATTCCATCACCTGTACTCACTTTGTTTGTAGTAATGCTTCCTAAGGCCCATTTGACTTCACACTCCAGGATATCTGGCTCTAGATGAGTGACCATGCCATCATGGTTATCTGGGTAATTAAGACGTTTTTTTGTACAATTGTTCTGTGTATTCTTGCTATCTCTTCTTAATCTCTTCTGCTTCATTTAGGTCCTTACTGTTTCTGTCCTTTATTGTGCCCATCCTTGCATGAAATGTTCCCTTGATACCTCCAATTTTCTTGAATAGATCTCTAGTCTTTCCCATTCTATTGTTTTCCTCTATTTCTTTGCATTGTTCATTTAAGAAGGCCTTCTTATCTTTTCTTGCTATTCTCTGGAACTCTGCATTCAGTTGGGTATATCTTTCCCTTTCTCCCTTGCCTTTTGCTTCTCTTCTTTTCCTCAGCTATTTGTAAAGCCTCCTCCTCCAACCACTCTACTTGTTTATGCAGTGGTACCTCAGCTGCTCAGGTTGATTATGTTCTTTGCAGCCAAAGAGGGAGGAACTCTATACAGTCAGTAAAACCAAGACCTGGAGCTGACTGGCACACATCATGAACTTCTTATTGCAAAATTATTTTTTTATCTTTTGGTCATGCCATGCAGCACATGGCATGTTAGTTCCCTCACCAGGGACTGAACCTGCACCCTTACCCCCTGCACTGGCAGCACTGAGTCTTAGCCACTGGACCACCAGGGAAGTCTCCTAATCAGTTGTGCTCCATTCTTAAATATAAGTTGTTTAACCAAGGCTTACCAGACATTGAGGAAAGACATGAAAGACAGGGATCAAAACAAGCAGACAATAAGAGGCTTAACAGGAATATAAAATTTGCAAATATATAATTATTGGAAACAGAAGTATAAACAAGGAGGGACATGACAGATCCTAGTGAATTTGGTTGGAGCACACTAAATAAATGTTGGCAATAAGAGATGGCTAGAAGCTCTTAGAGGAAATCATAGGCGGTACACTCTTTGATATATATCCCAGCAAGATCTTTGACCCACCTCCTAGAGTAATGGAAATAAAAACAAACATAAACTAATGGGGCATAATTAAACTTAAAAGTTTTTGCACAGCAAAGGAAACAACATGTTCTAGCTATTGTAAATAGTGCTGCAACGAACAATGGGATACAAAGATAAAACAAAGACAACCTTCAGAATGGGAGAAAATAATCACAAATGAAACAACTGACAAACAACAAAATATATAATCAGCTCACGCAGTGCAATAAAAGAAAAAAAAATAACCCAATCAAAAAATGGGCAGAAGACCTAAACAGACATTTCTCCAAAGAAAATATACAGATGGACAACAAACACATGAAAAGATGCTCAGTATTAGAGAAATGCAAATTGAGACGACAATGAGGTTATCACCTCACACTGACCAAAATGGCTATCATTAAAAAAATCTACAAATAATAAATGCTGGAGAGATTGTGGAGAAAAGGGAACCCTCTTTCACTGTTGGTGGGAATGTAAATTGATACAGCCACTATGAAGAACAGTATGGAGATTCCTTAAAAAACTAGGAAATAAAACTACCATATGACCCTGCTGCTGCTGCTAAGTCACTTCAGTCATGTCCGACTCTGTGCGACCCCATGGACGGCAGCCCACCAGGCTCCGCCATCCCTGGGATTCTCCAGGCAAGAACACTGGAGTGGGTTGCCATTTCCTTCTCCAACGTGTGAAAGTGAAAAGTGAAAGTGAAGTTGCTCAGTCTTGTCCGACTAGTAGCGACCCCATGGACTGTAGCCCACCAGGCTCCTCTGTCCATGGGATTTTCTAGGCAAGAGTACTGGAGTGGCTTGCCATTGCCTTCTCCGCCATATGACCCTACAATCCCACAATACCTTGAGGAAACCAAAATTGAAAGAGACACGTGTATCCCATTGTTCACTGCAGCACTATTTACAATAGCTAGAACATGGAAGCAACCTAGGTGTCCATCAACAGATGAATGGTTAATGAAATTGTGGTACATATACACAATGGAATATTACTCGCCATAAAAAGGAACGCATTTGAGTCAGTTCTAATGAGGTGGATGAACCTAGAACCTATTATAGAGTGAAGTGAGTCAGAACGAGAAAGATAAATACCATATTCTAACACATATTTGTGGAATCTAGAAAAATTGTACTGAAGAATTTATTTACAGGGCAACAATGGAGAAACAGACATAGAGAATAGACTTGTGGACACGGGGAGAGGGGAGGAGAGGGTGAGATGTATGTAAAAAGTAACATGGAAACTTACACTACCATATGTAAAATAGATAGCCAATGGGAATTTGCTGTATGGCTCAGGAAACTCAAACGGAGCCTCTGTATCAACCTAGAGGAGTGGGATGGGGAGGGATATGGGAGAGAGGTTCAAAAGGGAGAGGATATATGTATATGGCTGATTTATGTTGAGGTATGACAGAAAACAGCAAAATTCTGTAAAGCAATTATCCTTCAATAAAAAATAAACAAATTAAAAAAAAAATGGGCAGAAGACCTAAACAGACATTTCTCCAAAGAAAATATACAGATGGCCAACAAACACATGAAAAGATGCTCAATATCAGAGAAATGCAAATCAAAAAGATAATGAGGTATCACCTTACACTGACCAAAATGGTTATTGTTAAAAAAAAATCTACAAACAATAAATGCTGGAGAGGATATGGAGAAAAGAGAACCCTCTCGCACTGTTGGTGGAAATGTAAATTGATACAGCCACTATGAAGAACAGTATGGAGAATCCTTATAAAACTATCATATGACCCAACAATCCCACTACTAAGCATATACACTGAGGAAACCAGAATTGAAGCAGACACATGTACCCCAATGTTCACTGCAGCACTTTTTACAATAGCTAGGATATGGAAGCAACCTAGATGTCCATCAACAGATTGATATGGAAATTGTGATACATACATACAATGGACTATTACTCAGCTATAAAAAAGAATGCCTTTGAGTCAGTCCTAATGAGGTGGATGAAGCTACAGCCTATTGTACGGAGTGAAGTAAGTCAGAAAGAGAAACACAAACATTGTATATCAACACATGCATTTGGAATCTAGAAAGATGAACCTATTGCAGGGCAGCAATGGAGACACAGACATAGAGAATAGACTTGTGGACACAGCGAGGGAAGATGAGGGTGGGATGAATTGAGAGAATAGCATGGAAACCTACACATTACCATACATAAAACAGATAGCAAGTAGGAATTTGCTGTATGACACAGGGAGCTTAACTCAGTGCTCTGTGACAACCTAGAGGGGTGGGATGGAGAGGAAGATGGGAGGGGGATTCAGGAGGGAGGAGACATATGTATACCTGTGGCTAATTCATGTTGATGTATAACAGAAGCCAGCACAATATTGTAAGGCAATTATCTGCCAATTAAAAAAAGAGAGAGAGAAATGGCTAAAAAGTATATGGGCCAAACCACAAAGGATCTGTATAACACACGAGTTTGTATTTTATAGGATCAGGCAAGGGGGAGGTAAGAAGGGATATAAAGGGGAACAACATGATCAGGTTTGTATTCTGACAAGTTTATTCAGATAGCCCTAAGCGGGAAGACATTACAGACAGACAAATTAAGAGGTTACTGAAGTAAGTAAAATGAAGGAAAATATAAGGCCTGAATGAAGACTGGAGTAAGTGAGATCAACATGAAAGATTCTTGGATGATACAATCAAAAGGACACAGGAACCAACTAGATACATGAAATGGAGGAGAGGAAAAAATAAAAAACACTTTTCAAAATTTTACTTGGGCAAGGTAAGAGATAGTAGTGGCATTAACAGGAATAAGGAATAATATAAAAGGAGATACAAGTCTGATGAAAACAACAAACTCTGTTTTAGATATAGTTGAACTTGAGGTGCTTACAGATAAGAGCTATCCACCAAATGAAGTGAAATACAGGTTTGGAGTTTAGGTGAGCAGTCTAGGCTAGATCTAGAGATACAGATTTGGTTATCCATTAGATTACCCAAGGAGAGCATAAAGATTAGAATGTGTGTATGCATGAAAAGGGGTGGCTAAGATTCAATGCCTTTATCCATTAGAGGGCTAATGTTATCTGTCCACTATGGTGCCCTTCAGACATGCTGAGGCAAAAATTTAAAAGGTCAAGAATGACAGATTTAGGAAGAAATGAGTTGAGCTCAAAATGCTGATGACCACCTAGCATTTAGGAGACAAATGAAGAATCAAAGGAGATCAAAGAGGAGGGAGCAAAAATGGAGGGGGGGCGGAGAAGCTGGAGAAAGCAGTAACAAAGTCAAAGTAAGAACAGGAAATTGTTTAGTATCTACATGTAATTATGCTATGCCTTGTAGAAAGAAGCAAACAGGGCATGGCTTCTGCAGTCAAGTAGTCTGCAATCTCACTTTTGAAGAAAGACGAGTAAGAGACAATGAGAGCAGGAACAAAACACAGGGGGTAAGTTTGCTAGCAGTATATCCAATAAAATTAGTTTGCTTATTACATAATTATTAAAATTTTATTGAGCATTCTTCAACTCTATTATCTTAAATGAGTCTAAATAGAAGAAATATGATTACATTAATACAATACCCAGTTTTTGAAAGAGTGCAAAGCAATGGTAATCTTTTATAAATTGTAATACAGCATCTAATTGTTAGGTGCACAATTCTCAATGCCATGATATAAGTGCTACCTAGTTTCCAAGAAAATGTAACAATTTGTAGATTTAAAACATCTAGACTTACATTTTATCTAATAAGTAGAAAGTTAGAGTTTTCCCTACCGAACTTGAATACAGCAAGTTTAAAACTTAACAATGTCTGAGATTATGTAAGTGACTCATGTATAGACTCTCCATCACCTTTACCTGTACTTTATCTTGAATATTCAGTTTGAAGAAATTTTCTTGATTTAAAATAAAGTGAATAAAGGATATAAAATTATATAATTATAACTTGATTTTTAAAAAGGACAAAGATAAACATAGATAAAAGACTATAAATGTACTGCTGCTACTGCTACTGCTAAGTCACTTCAGTCGTGTCCGACTCTGTGTGACCCCACAGATGGCAGCCCACCAGGCTCCCCTGTCCCTGGGATTCTCCAGGCAAGAACACTGGAGTGGGTTGCCATTTCCTTCTCCAATGTGTGAAAGTGAAAAGTGAAAGTGAAGTTGCTCAGGCATGTCTGACTCATAGCGACCCCATCGACTGCAGCCCACCAGGCTCCCCCGTCCCTGGGATTCTCCAGGCAAGAACACTGGAGTGGGTTGCCATTTCCTTCTCCAATGTGTGAAAGTGAAAAGTGAAAGTGAAGTTGCTCAGGCATGTCTGACTCATAGCGACCCCATCGACTGCAGCCCACCAGGCTCCTCTGTCCATGGGATTTTCTAGGCAAGAGTACTGGAGTGGCTTGCCATTGCCTTCTCCGATAAATGTACTAAATAATAGCAAATAATATCCATTATATTATATAATAATAATAATTGCAAATATATTAAATGTTACTAGAGGGATAACAGATTTTTATTTTGTTATTTTGACAGAGGATGAGATGGTTGGATGGCATCACTAATGTGACGGACACGAGTGTAAGTATGCTCCAGGAGTTGGTGATGGACAGGGAAGCCTGGCACGCTGCAGTCCATGGGGTTTGCAGAGTCAGACACAACTAAGCGACTGAACTGAACTGACTGATTTCTACTTTCTTATACATCCTCTACAATAAATACATATTAGTTTTATAATAAACAAAATTTACTAGTTACTTTTTAATTAGATTTCTGCAAAGGTAGAAAGCAGCTGAAGACATACAGAATCAATGGTTTATATTGATATTTGTAGAGGCACTTATATCTTTTCATTTTTAAGGGTCTTATGACCAACCTAGATAGCATATTCAAAAGCAGAGACATTACTTTGCCAACAAAGGTCCGTCTTGTCAAGGCTATGGTTTTTCCAGTGGTCATGAATGGATTTGAGAGTTGGACTGTGAAGAAAGCTGATCGCCAAAGAATTGATGCTTTTGAACTATGGTGCTGGAGAATACTCTTGAGAGTCCCTTGGACTACAAGGAGATCCAACCAGTCCATTCTAAAGGAGATCAGTCCTGGATGGTCATTGGAAGGACTGATGCGAAAGCTGAAACTCCAATACTTTGGCCACCTCATGCGACGAGTTGACTCACTGGAAAAAACTCTGATGCTGGGAGGGATTGGGGGCGGGAGGAGAAGGGGACGACAGAGAATGAGATGGCTGGATGGCATCACCAACTCGATGGACATGAGTTTGAGTGAACTCTGGGAGTTGGTGATGGACAGGGAGGCCTGGCGTGCTGCAATTCATGGGATTGCAAAGAGTCGGACATGACTGAGTGACTGAACTGAACTGATGCCTCTTAAATCAACATAAATTCAGGGAAGGCAATTATGTTATTTCTTCTGTGAGTTCCTACAATCTAAACTTCTATGCTCTGCAAGAGGGCACTGTATTCTCAGGACCTAATCCAAAAAATACTTGTAAAATGAATTCCCTGAAACTAATTTGGTAGGTCAACAACTTTTCCCTACCTTCTTACACTAATGTTTGTCATAGTTAAACCGAACAATTCTATAAAGACTGCCCTACATTAAAAAAAATCACACATTCAGTTCAGTTGCTCAGTCATGTTCAACTTTTCACCCTGGTATATACTTTTGCATACAGTGTTTAATTTAATATCATTTTATTTAAGAAAGCAAATCATAATTATTAGAATTTTAAAGTATTACTGATATTTCTTGAGAAAATTTTCACTAAATAAAGTGACTCTGAAAGGGTTTCAACATTATGTTTATTATATTTATCTGTCGAACTTTGTTTCTAATCGTTTGTCTTCTAAAAAGTTAATTAACAGAAACTTCAATTAAATAGAGTAGAGAGATCAGAAGGGGGAGCTCTCATGCTCTGTGACATGGCTGAGTCCAACAAGAAGAAAGGATTCTTTCCTGGAAAGGATTCAGCCAATGAAAAGCTACAGACTCTTGGTTTACTACAGCCCTCCCAACTTCCTTTTCCCCTTTATAAAAGTGTTCTCCTTCCCTTGCCCTGCTGAGACTTGCACAGGGCCCACCACAATTGCAGACTCCAAATTGTAATTTTGTGCTGATCCCAAATAAACCCATTTTTGCTGGAGAAATATCTGGCAGTCTATTTTTTTGGGTCAACACCTTTTAGAATGATTGATGGCAAAGTTATTAAATGAATAAAGAATTTAGAAATTGAGTCAACAAATAACGAATTTTAAAGTTAACAGTACTCAGGTTAGTTGCTATAAACCTTCCTTGGCCTTTACTTTTTTTCTCTCCCACAGACTGAGCACACTCAATATTTGGAATTAATTATGGGAATACCGATTAGTCACTCAACCCAAGGGGGAATGAGCTGTTGGACAATGATAAATAACTAAAGCTTATCTATTTAATTGCCAAAATTTATTTCAACTAGTTTTAAAAGAAATATTTCTAAAATGTTTAACCTATTTTTCTTCCTTTTAGGCAGAGTATATTCAACACAATTTAACCTTTGGGATGACTTAAGGATATCATAAACAGCATTTTAATTACGCATGATGATACTTAGAGAATCACACTGATATTTGTTGATTTGCCTTTCCTTTTGCTGGAAAGTTCCAGAGTGTTACAGACTTTGTTTTCTGTCTTTTCAGCTCTTGCTATCTCTTCCCTTCCTGTTTTCTTATGAACTACTTGATGCAAGTAGAATATCCTTTCCCTTTCTAATTACTTTCGTAACCTATAACAAATAAAAAACAATAAAACAATCACATTTCATTTATTAGCCATTCAAAGATGAAAAACATAGTCCCTGGCAGTCCTTAAAACATTAACAGCTTAATTAGACTAAAAAGGGTGCCATGGGAACCCAGATGATGAGCATCTAAAAAGTTTGGGAGTTTCAGAGATGGCTTCCTGGAGGAGCTAGTTGTTAAACTGAAAAACAAAGGATGAGTAAGTAGGATTTGACAGGCAAAAGAAAGTGAGAAAATGGAAAGAGAGGAGGATCAAGTGTAAAAGCAAAAGAAACAGCATGGTAATAATAAAAATAATCATAGGGCTTCCCTGGTGGCTCAGAGGTTAAAGCGTCTGCCTCTAATACGGGAGACCCGGGTTCGATCCCTGGGTCGGGAAGATCCCCTGGAGAAGGAAACGGTAACCCACTCCAGTATTCTTGCCTGGAGAATCCCATGGATGGAGAAGCAAAAATAATCATACCTCACCTTTATTACTTGAGGGGTTAATTTACTAAAATCCACCTAACAACTCTATGAGGATAATTATTTTCACTTTAAAGATATGTGGCACAGAAAAACTGTTTTGTGCAAGGTAACACAACTAAAGTAGCAAAGTCAGAACTTGGGCAGCTTGACTCTAAAGCTCACACTTTTAACCACCATGCCTTATTGCTTATTTATCCAAAGTTATGAAAGCTAGAGAGAATGTGATGTTTTGGGAGAGCTACTACAAGAAATGTTGGAAGATTGCAAATGTGCCTAAGTATTGCAGAAGAGAGGGGAGAAATCAGATCTGAGAAGCCTAGTAAGCCAGGCACAGGTGTTTGGATTTTATCCCATGGGCAAGGATAGTCACCCAGCAGAGGAGTAGCAGTATCACATTGCCTTTGATAAAGATTTCTGAGAGTCAGAACAGAGAAAAACAACCAGAGGTTAGACTTCCAGACAGAAGACTATTCTAGAACGCTATGTGTGAAAATAAAGATCTGAACCAAAGCAACAGAAGTGGGACTGAAAAGACGGGGACAAATTAGAGATAATTAGGATATTGAATTTATAGAATGTATGACTGGGATGAGGAAAATTAATGATAGGGAGAAATTAAATATAGCTCTAGTCAAAGCAGAAAACAGATTTTGAGGGGTGTCAAGGTTAATATAAAAGGTTAATTTTAGACATGTTTGAAGTGTTTGTCAGACAATGTATATGTGTGTGTGTGTGCGGATGCTTAGTTGCTCAGTCATGTCCAATTCTTTGTGACCCCATGGACTGTAGCCCACCAGGCTCCTCTGTTCTGGCAATTTTCCATCAAGAATACTGGATTGGGTTGCCATTTCCTATTCCAGGGGATCTTGCCAACTCAGGGATCGAACCCGTGTTGTTTTGTACCTACTGCACTGGCAGGTACCACTGAGCAACCTTGGAAGCCTCCTTTATAGGACAATAGAAAGAAAGTGAAGGGGCTCAGTCATGTCTGACTCTTTGTGACCCCATGGACTGTAGCCTACCAGGCTTCTTCATCTATGGAATTTTCTAGGCTAGAGTACTGGAGTGGGTTGCCATTTCTTTTTCCAGGGTATCTTCCTGATCCAGGGATTGACCCTGGGTCTCCCACATTGCAGGCAGACACTTTACCATCTGAGTCACCAGCGAAGCCCTTGTAGGACAATAACAACATAAAAACGGGTACCACTTATACTGAGCTAATACCAGTCACTAGTCAAAGAAATTTACATGTGTTGATCCACAGAATTGCCAAAGCAACCCTATGAAGTATTTATATTAATTTCATTTTACTTGAGGCAACTAAGAGGTTAAGTAACTTTGCCAAAGGTCACACAGTTATAAGTGGCTGAGCTGGGACTTGAGCCCATGTACCCTAGATCAGAGTGTATTCTGCCTTTAATAGAAGCATCAAGGAAGAATGGTTTAGACTAAAGATAGGATTTGAAAGTCATCATTATACATAGATAGCAGCTCAAGCCATGAATATTCACTTAGATACAGAGTATGCAGTTTTTCTCCAAGTATGGTCCTTCAATCACTTAGGTATAAACACCTTGAGGATATTTTATAAAGTGAGGATCCCTGGGCATCCCCTGCTGCTGCTGCTGCTGCTAAGTCGCTTCAGTCATGCCTGACTCTGTGCGATCCCATAGACAGCAGCCCACCAGGCTCCCCCGTCCCTGGGATTCTCCAGGCAAGGACACTGGATTAGGTTGCCATTTCCTTCTCCAATGCATGAGAGTGAAAAGTGAAAGTGAAGTTGTTCAGTAGTGTCTGACCCTTAGCGACCCCATGGACCGCAGCTTTCCAGGCTCCTCCATCCACGGGATTTTCCAGGCAAGAGTACTGGAGTGGGTTGCCATTTCCTCCTCCGGGGCATCCCCTAGGTCCATGTAAATAATCTCTGGGATAAGATGCAGAAATATGTAATTTTCACTCTCCAATTAATTCTTATGCAAAAGTTTGAAGATCACCGATAGCAATGAGCAAAGAACTGAGTAACAATGACATTGAGTTTATTAGAACTATGTCTACAATGAAAGCAAACAAGTTCTGAAGAAGTATAGTAAGGGCCTAAGCAAGCACCTGATGGATTTTTTTAATCAAATCTAAGCTACCATGTATTATAAGATGCACTAGTCTCTTACATACCATAAGAAGAAAAAAATAGGAGACCCTTCATGTAAAGCTGGAACAACAGAAGGGCTAACAAATACAATGTAGAGTACATGGAAACTAAAACCACAATGCAAAAAGAGACAGCCAGAAAACTTGCAAGTCTCTGCCTTTCAAGTACTGGGCACCAGCGAGAGGGAATTTTATCCAAAAGACATTTCTTACACAGGTTTATGATCTGAATTCACACTACCAGCGGGGTATAAAACAAAAAAACCTGTAATGCTCAAACAGAGAATTTAATTTAAAACAGTCTCAGGTAGCAATGCAAATGACTGCTAGAGGCAAATGCAAGTCCTTTCTGAAGTAATCTGATTTCAATCTAGCACACTAATGACTACAAAATGTACCCCTATTTTGGAAGTGTTTTAAAAGTGAAAAAAATATGTTTTAGAATCACTAAAATACAGTAAATGGAATGTAAACCAAGGACTATTCTGAATGCCCAGACACTTTGGGATGGAGTGTCGGTGGAGTGGCTACTTTCTGGCTCTCAAGAGTACTTCACACATAATTTCATATAGGTGTTGATTTGTTTGTAAAAGAACTACCAAAGATTATTAAAAATTATAAAAATCCTTTTCTTCCCCATTGCAATAAAATTTTTAATAATCCCTTTAAACACAAAAAGTCTCATCCATAAAAAAATATAAACCAAACAAACAAAACAACCAACAAGTGAGATCAGACAATCTGTACCCCAGAGTCCATGTAAATGCTTCAACATTCTCTGAAACTTTGAGAACTAGATTGCAAAATTTACCACAGGCTCTGGTAACTGTCCAGACACGACAGGAGGAAGAGAAAACTTTGCTCCTGCCAAGGAAGATGATTTACTGTCCCAGTCCAACACTCAGGGTTCTTTCTTTCACTCACAGGCCACAAACATACTAACTTAATATTTTCATTATATCCAGAATATCCTGGCCCCTTTTAAGAAAAGCTGATCATGTCTCAACAAAGCTACTATGAAAAAAAATTTCTTTAGCACTTTCATAATTTTCCAGAAAAGGAGTGTATTCCTGGTTCAGACAATGCACTTTTCATCTTTTCCAAGGGTAATATAAAACATTGCACAAATCACTTCCCGTGACTGCTCTGGGATCTTATAAAACTGCAATTTCACTGAATAGCAAGCATATCATCCAAACAGGTTGTTAGAGGACTAAATGGCTTTAGAGTGAAAGTTAAGCACTAATTGATCATTGTAAGAAGTCCCCCAACTCAAATGTGTGACTTACAAATACACTAATTATATAGCTAAACTGCTGCCTTCTCCCTGCATTTTGCAGATGAAGGTCCTCAAAATCTCTCTCAGAGTGAAATCTATCTAAAGCAATTGATAAAATAATTCTAATCTGATTCTCACTCTTGCCACTCCACTATTCCAACCATGTCATAAAAATACTGTTTCTACATCTATCTGTGGAAATGTTTTTTTAAAAAGTAATACTATTTATTCACAGGTAACAAAACTTAACAGCACAATAGAAAATCTACTCCTGGACCAATGATTCCTGACCACATTTACTGTTTTCCCCTCTCTGAAGATAACTACCAATAGCAGATTCTTGAGAACACAAAGAAAAAAAATTATTTATATACCTAAGTACTATTCTTTTGGTGACTCTCCTGTCATATACATCAGTTAGCAGGAAAGATTCATCAGATTCTAGAAGCTTGGCCATCTTTGCAATTACATTATTACTGGTTCATTCCTTACATTGCATCCTTGTTGTTGATGCTACACTCTTGGATTTGATGATGATGACTAATTCTTTTCTTAGGCATCTCCCCCTCCATTTCTATGGATCTGAAGATTGAATCTGCATGGTTCTATTAAGGAATATGTAATGGAAAGAGCTCTGGATTGAGTCATAAGTCGTGGATTCTTTATTGTTTCTGACACTTAACTAGCAGGTAATCTTAGTTTTCACTTCCTTTCTCTTAGCTTTGAAAAATATAAAATATTATGTAAATATACAGTGGTAGAAGTAGCAGTGATAATAAACTCTTTATCATTCTTTTCTTGGAAGTTTCCTGTATTTCTATTTCAGAAATTTTTTTGACTTGTCAGGTTTTCCTTGCCCCTAATTAGCAATGTAATTCCTCTCCCTCGCTAATATATATATATGTATGTGTATACACACACATATGCACATGTATATAGTCTTGACATTAAACTAGTTCTGAAGTTCTTACCACTTTACATTTCTAGAAATATTACTTTTATAGGGACTTCTGTTTATACAATGCATTTCTGTTCTCCCTAATGAGCAAAGGTATGTATAACCTGTATTGTTTAATAAGGCATAGTGGCTAAGAGGTGGGTTCTGCAGCAAGACTCTTTGGAGGTGAATCCTGTGTGATCTGAGGTAAGTTTCTTAACTCTTCTATGGTTTCCCCTACCTATAAAATGAGAATAATAAGTCTATATACCTATTTCAGAGAATTATATGTAATAAATCAATACAAAGTTCTTAGAATAGAGCTTAGCTCATAGGAAGCACTCAATAAATGTTATTGATATCTAAAAACCTTTATATTTTGAATATTATATCTAAAATTTTGTTAGTATTATCACTGATGTCCATAATGATACCGAGAAACCAAAAATCCAAAAATCCCTCTTAACTATCAAAACCTAAACTATATCCATCTTATTCTAATATTATGTCATACTATGAAGTTTACCAACAGGTACTCTATAAATGGTATATAAGATGACTTTTCACAGAGTGAATTCACAAAGTGAATTTCCCACAATATTTAACTTACTTATAGTAATAATTTTACAATACTGCTGTACAAACCCGATTTTTATACCTAAAGCCTTCTCTACATTCAGTCCTCCTCAAACAACAATATTACTTTGGGGGTTGTCCTAATATATTTGTTTTTTATTTCTACTCAAGATGATAATTTATTTCTTATCAAATACTGACCACCATTTCTCTGAATTTTTAATACCCAGATGTCCCAAAGGCACCTCAAATTCATATCTGAAACTGAGTATATCATCATTCCCCTGAAAATTTTTTCTTTTATGTTTTTAATCTCACTTAATTGTACCATTCTCCCTACCCCTCAACCCTCAAGTCCTGAGGATTTCAACACCTAAAACAATTCTTGAATCATCTATACCATCGCATTCTTATCACCACTAACTAGGTGTCTTAGCCTAGGCCTTCATTTTTTGCCTGGACTACAATGGCCTGCTAAAGTGATTTCCCTGCACTGATCTTGTCCCACTAAAGCTATACTCTTCTCTGCCTCTAGAGTGATCTATCTAAAATTATAATCCAGTCATGTCACTTTAGAGAAGGAAATGGCAACCCACTACAATATTCTTGCCTGGGAAATCCCACAGACAGAGGAGCCTGGTGGGATCCAGTCCATGGTGTTTCAAGAGTCAGACATGACTGAACGATTGAACCACCACCATCACCACGTCACTTCAATGTCTAAAACAATTCAGTGACTCCTCACTGCTTTCAGGATAAAGATCATACATGTTGTCAGGGCATACAGGGCCCTCTATAACCCATTCTCTGTCAATCAAGTTCTTTTCTTCTGCCTATACTGCAGGAACATATGTTTCTGGTGTTCATACTGTTCTTTTTTTCCTAGAATAGTCTTATCTATTATGCAAGACATAGTTTATCAGTTAATCTGTCCATGAAACTTTCCCTTTGCATACCTATATGCTTAATATATTATATTGAAATAATCTGATTATGTCCTCCCCATTAAACTGAAAACCAAGAGGACAGGGATCAAGTCTCATTCATCTTTACGACCTTAGTACCTAATTCAATACCTAATAAATGCTTACTAAACTGAAATGAATTAAAAGCCTAAAAGCCATGCAGAGTTCCAAGATAAATCCTACTGACAAGTCATCTCAATATGAGGTAAAAGGATGATGTCTATGCCACTGAGACAAAAGAGGGTTCAAATGACTAACAGGAATGCCTGAGTTAGTCTTTCAAAAAGCAACACACCTAGGATTGTCTCCTTAGCATCCAGAGCTCAATATTCATAATTCTAGTTCTTTTTCCTATTAGCAAGTTGTAGTATCTTAAACACATCGACTTTTAACCCATATGCCTGAAGTGAACAACTGTTCTAAAGGGCTGAAGTAATCTATTGATGGACAGAGTTGTTGACAGGCTAATCTGTAAAGAGACACCATTAAGCCCTTATGTTTTTTTCAAACTGGACTTGTTGGCACAACTGTTAAGGTCTTAACATGAGAAATAGCATATGTTATTGAATAACACAGAGGGCAAAAGGACAAAACCAGATTTTCCTGCCTAGCTGAGGGATAAGCTTAGTTAAGATGTCAAAATACATTTTACTTAAAACGCATCTGTGAAAATTTATATTACCCTTCTCTTAAATTTTCCAATTCTTCATTAGTTTTCAATGTGTATACTTTATTCTAGCTAACTATATATATCATTCTAGCTAACTATAACTATATAGCCAAATGTAGATGTCCTGAGGGTCTCTCAATGTTTCACTAGCAGCCAAAGTACAAGAGGCATAGAAAAGACCCTATTATGATGGCTAAACATAAGATAGCTTCATTGTTCCTAAGAACTTTTAGTGCATCCAAACAGCCTACTCCTGTGACTGTGTCTACATAACTCACTTAAGATTCAGATGACTTTTTAGTAAAGCTAATGTTAGGAATCTGCATAATTTTCAGATTTCATTCCACTTCAGTTCTAACACCATTTGCAGAGTGCCTAAATGTCCCAGATATCGTGCTAGACATGGAGGTAGAAAGAGAAACAGGTCACAGTCTAAGGGGAAATAAATTCAATGTCTAACCCAACATGGGCCTTTGAACTTATTCTAAGCTAGTACAAAGCCGTTGTTGTTGTTCAGTTGCTAAATTGTGTTCAACTCTTTGTGACTTGGTGGGTTGCTGCACGCTAGGCCCTTTTTGCCTTTTCATACTGTTCATGGGGTTCTCCTGGCAAAAATACTGGAGTGGTTAGCCATGTTCTCCTCCAGTGGACCACATTTTGTCAGAACTCTTCACTATATAGACCCATCCATTTTGGGTAGCTGTACACGGCATGGCTTATATCTTCATTTAATTACCCAAGACCCTTCATCAGACAAGGCTATGATCCACGAAGGGAAGTACTAAGCTGGCATCCTACAAAATGTGGAGTTGACCCTCCAATGCTGCTTTCATTGTGGTAACTGACCAGGTTTGCCAGTCCAGCTCAAATGAGCTCTAAGACAGACCCAATTTCCTTTAACATGACCAACTTCCATCTTTGAACTAAAAACTTCCTACTGGCTGCAAACTAGATTTCACTGAAAGATATACAAGGGGTGCAGCAGAGCAAAACCAAAAGGCACAGCCAAAAGTATTTGCAATGGTAAGTTCAATAATTAATAATATCATTCTTATGTACATGACAATAGCTAACAACTTCTTATAGTTACATTATATATAAATCCATGATATGCTAGCTGAGAGATTAGAGTATTTGGAAAGAGGTTTGACAGAAAACCAAAAACAATACATAAACTGTTTTATCTGCCTGATTACAAGAGTAATACATGCTCATTCTACAAAATTTGGAAGTCACAGAAAAAAATAACAATCACTATAAACTCTAGCCATCTAAGACTGTTAAGGAATTTATATACTATTTTGGTATCTACGGTAGCTCAGACACTAAAGAACCTGCCTGCACAGCAGGAGACCTGCATTTGATCCTTGGGTTGGGAAGATCCCAGGGAGAAGGAAATGGCAAGCCATCACTATTCTTGCCTGGAGAATTCCATAGACAGAGGAGCCTGGCAGGCAACAGTCCATGGGGGTCTCAAAAAGTTAAACACAACTGAGCGACTTTCACTTTCTTTGGTATCTATTAAATCAGTCCTTATTATTTTAACCAAAGTTCAGTCAATTCAGTTGCTCAGTTGTGTCCTATTCTTTGAGACCCTATGGACTGCAGTTCGCCACCAGGCTTTTCTGTCCATCACCAATTCGCAGAGCTTGCTGAAACTCATGTCCATCGAATAGGTGATGCAATCCAACCATCCCATCCTCTGTTGTCCCCTTTCCCTCCTGATACCAATCTTTCCCAGCATCAGGGTCTTTTCTAATGAGACAGCTCTTTGCATCAGGTGGCCAAAGTAGTCAAGAGTCAGCTTCAAGCATCAGTCCTTCAAATGAATATTCAGGACTGATTTCCTTTAGGATGGACTGGTTTGATTTCCTTGCAGTCCAAAGGACTCTGAAGAGCCTTCTCCAACTCCACAATTCAAAAGTATCAATTCTTCAGCGCTCAGCTTTATAGTCCAACTCTCACATCCATACATGACTAGTGGAAAAACACTAGCTTTAACTAGACAAACATTTTTCGGCAAAGTAATGTCTCTGCTTTTTAATATGCTATCTAGGTTGGTCATAACTTTTCTTCCAAGGATCGTTTTTTAATTTCAAAGTCATCATCTTTGGTGATTTTGGAGCCCAGGAAAATAAAGTCTCTGTTACCACTGTTCCCCATCTATTTGCCATGAAGCGATAGGACCAGATGCCATGATCTTAGTTTTCTGAATGCTGAGTTTTAAGCCAACTTTTTCACTCTCCTCTTTCACTTTCATCAAGGGCTCTTTAGTTCTTCTTTGCTTTCTGCCATAAGGGTGGTGTCATCTGCATTTTTGAGGTTACTGATCTTTCTCCCAGGAATCTTGATACCAGCTGTGCTTCATCCAGCCTGGCATTTCACATGCTATACTCTGCAACTAAGGTAAATCAGCTGGGTGACAATATACAGCTTTGACGTACTCCTCTTCCTATTTGGAACCACACTGTTGTTCCTTGTCCAGTTCTAACTGTTGCTTCTTGACCTGCATTCAGGTTTCACAGGAGGCAGGTAAGGTGGTTTGGTATTCCTATCTCTTTAAAAATTCTCCAGTTTGTTGTGATCCACACAGTCAAAGGCTTTGGCGTAGTTAATAAAGCAAATGTTTTTCTGGAACTCTCTTGTTTTTTCGATAATTCAACAGATGTTGCCAATTTGATCTCTGATTCCTCTGCCTTTTCTTAATTCAGCTTGAACAACTGGAAGTTCTCAGTTTATGTACTGTTGAAGCCTCAGTTGGAGAATTTTGAGCATTACTTTGCTAGTGTGTGAGATGAGTGCAATTGTACAGTAGTTTGAACATTCTTTGGTATTGCCCTTCTTTGGGATTGGAATGAAAACTGACCTTTTCCAGTCCTGTGACCACTGCTGAGTTTTCCAAATTTGCTGGCATACTGAGTGCAGCATTTTCACAGCATCATCTTTTAGGATTTGAAATAGCTCAACTGGAATTCCATCACCTCCACTAGTTTTGTTCACAGTGATGCTTCCTAAGGCCCACTTGACTTCACATTCCAGGATGTCTAGCTTTAGTGAGTGCTGATCACACCATCATGATTACCTGGTTCATGAAGATCTTTTTTGTATAGTTCTTCTGTGTATTGTTGCCACCTCTTCTTCTGCTTTTGTTAGGTCCATACCATTTCTGTCTTTATTGTGCCCATCTTTGCATGAAATGTTCCCTTCATATCTTATCTTGAAGAGATCTCAAGTCTTTCCCATTCTATTGTATCCCTCTATTTCTTTGCACTGATCAATGAGGAAGGCTTTCTTATCTCTCCTTGCTATTCTTAGGAACTCTGCATTCAAATGAGTATATCTTTCCTTTTCTCCTTTGCCTTTTGCTTCTCTTCTTTTCTTCAGCTATTTGTAAGGCCTCCTCAGACAACCATTTTGCCTTTTTGCATTTCTTTTTCTTGGGGATGGTTTTAATCACTGCCTCCTGTACAATATCACATACCTCCATCCATAGTTCTTCAGGCACTGTCTATCAGATCTAATCCCTTGAATCTATTTGTTACTTCCACTGTATAAACATAAGGGGTTTGATTTAGGTCATACCTGAATGGTCAAGTGGTTTTCCCCACTTTCTTCAATTTAAGTCTGAATTTGGTAACAAATAATTCATGATCTGAGCCACAGTCAGCTTCCTGTCTTGTTTCTGCTGACTGTATAGAGCTTCTCCATCTTCAGCTACAAAGAATATAATCAACTTGATTTCAGAATTGACCACCTGGTGATGTCCATGTATAGAGTTGTTTTTCGTGTTGTTGGAAGAGGGTGTTTACTATGACCAGTGTGTTCTCTTGGCAAAACTCAGTGAGCCTTTGTTCTGCTTCATTTTGTACTCCAAGGCCAAACTTACTTGCTACTCCAGGTATCTCTTGACTTCCTACTTTTGCATTCCAGTCCCCTATGATAAAAAGGACATCTCTTTTTGGTGTTAGTTCTAGAAGGTCTTGTAGGTCTTCATAGAACCGTTCAGCTTCTTTGGCATTAGTGGTTGGGGCATAGACTTGGATTACTGGGATACTGAATGGTTTGCCTTGGACACGAACAGAGATCACTCTGTTGGGTGCAACAGAGATTGCACCCAAGTACTGCATTTTGGATTCTTCGGTTGACTATGAGGGCTACCCATTTCTTCTAAGGGATTCTTGCCCATAGTAGTGGATATAATGGTCATCTGAATTAAACTCACCCATTCTGGTCCATTTTATTTCACTTATTCCTAAAATGTCAATGTTCACTCTTGCCATCTCCTGTTGACCACTTCCAATTTACTTTGATTCAAGGACCTAACATTCCAGGTTCCTAAGCAATTGTTCTTTATAGTATCAGACTTTACTTCCATCATCAGTCACATCCACAACTGGGCATTGTTTTTGTTTTGGCTCTGTCTCTTCATTCTTTCTAGAGTTATTTCTCCACTCTTCTCCAGTAGCATATTGGGCACCTACCGACCTGGGGAGTTCATCTTTCAGTGTCATATCTTTTTGCCTTTTAATACTGTTTATAGGATTCTCAAGGCAAGAATACCGAAGTGGTTTGCCATTCCCTTCTCCGATGGATCATGTTTTGTCAGAACTCTCCACCATGACCTGTCAGTCTTGGGTGGCCATACACGGCATGGTTCATAGTTTCATTGAGTTAGACAAGACTGTGTCAATGTGATGATCAGTTTGGTTAGTTCTCTGAGATTGCAGTTTTCATTCTGTCTGCCCTCTGATGGATAAGGATAAGAGGCTTGTGGAAGCTTCCTGATGGGACAGACTGACTGTGGGGAATCTGGGTCTTGTTCTGATGGGCGGGGCCGTGCTCAGTAAATCTTTAATCCAATTTTCTGTTGTTGAGGAGACTATGTTCCCTCCTTGTAATTTGGCCTGAGGCCAAACTATGGTAGGGGTAATGACAGTAATGGTAACCTCCTTCAAAGGACTTATGCCCGCACTGTTATATTCAGTGCCTCTGACTCCACAGCAGGCCAGTGTCAACTCATGCCTCTGCCGGAGACTGCTAGACACTCACAGGCAAGTCTG
Source organism: Moschus berezovskii (assembly GCF_049115385.1). Taxonomy (NCBI): domain Eukaryota; kingdom Metazoa; phylum Chordata; class Mammalia; order Artiodactyla; family Moschidae; genus Moschus; species Moschus berezovskii. The sequence goes on from NC_142469.1 coordinate 46,659,332, forward strand.
GCTCAGTCTCTTGTGAAGACATTGCTCCTTTCTCATGGTGCACCCAAGGTTTTGTTTGTGCCCTCCAAAAGTCCATGTCCCCATCCCTGTGGAAGTTCTGTAATCAAATCCCACTGACCTCCAAAGTCAAACTCCCTAGGGGTTCTCAGTCCCTTTGCCAGATCCCCAGGTTGAGAAATCTGTGGCGGGTCCTAGAATTTCTTTGGTAATTTGAGACTTTCTTTGGTATAATTGTTCTGCAGCTTATGGGTCATCTGCTTGGTGGCTTTATGGTGGGACTAATAGCAACCTCCTCCAAGAGGGCTTATGCCACATGCTGCGTGTCCCAGGTCTGCTGCAGCCAGAGTTCCTGTCCCTGTGGCAAGCCACTGTTGACCTGTGCCTCCGCAGGAGACAGTCAAACACTCAAAGGCATGTCTGGTTCAGTCTCTGTGGGGTCTCTGGGTTCTGGTGTGCACAAGGTTTTGTTTGAGCCCTCCGACCATCTCTGGTGGGTATGGGGTTTGATTCTACATAAGGATTGCATAATACAAAATGTTTATGTAAATTGCCTTTCTACTTAGTAATATATGATAAATATTTTCTTGTATCATTAAATATTCTTTTAAAGTATATTTTTTTAGTAACAGTACATAAATATTTACGTAAACTACTTTTTTCATTAAGATACAGTCTAGAAAATAGTATTAAGTTAAAGATAGTTTTCTCAAGAAGCAGGTCAGGTGGTCTGGTATTCCTATCTCTTTCAGAATTTTCCACAGTTTGTTGTGATCCACACAGTCAAAGGCTTTGGCATAGTCAATGAAGCAGAAATAGATGTTTTTCTGGAACTCTCTTGCTTTCTCCATGATCCAGGGATGTTGGCAATTTGATCTCTGGTGCCTCTGCCTTTTCTAAAACCTGCTTGAACATCTGGAAGTTCATGGTTCACATATTGCTGAAGCCTGGCTTGGAGGATTTTGAGCATGACTTTACTACCGTGTGAGATGAGTGCAATTGTGTGGTACTTTGAGCATTTTTGGCATTGCCTTTCTTTGGGATTGGAATGAAGACTGACCTTTTCCAGTCCTGTGGCCACTGCTGAATTTTCCAAATTTGCTGGCATACTGAGTGCAGCACTTTCACAGCATCATCTTTCAGGATTTGAAATAGCTCAATTGGAATTCCATCACCTCCACTAGCTTTGTTTGTAGTGATGCTTTCTAAGGCCCACTTGACTTCACATTCCAAGATGTCTGGCTCTAGGTCAGTGATCATGCCATCGTGATTATCTTCGTCGTGAAGATCTTTTTTTGTACAGTTCTTCTGTGTATTCTTGCCACCTCTTCTTAATATCTTCTGCTTCTGTTAGGTTTACACCATTTCTGTCCTTTATCGAACCCATCTTTGCATGAAATGTTCCCTTGGTATCTCTAATTTTCTTGAAGAGATCTCTTGTTTTTCCTATTCTGTTGTTTTCCTCTATTTCTTTGCACTGATCGCTGAGGAAGGCTTTCTTTACTCTCCTTGCTATTCTTTGGAACTCTGCATTCAGATGCTTATATCTTTCCTTTTCTTCTTTGCTTTTCGCTTCTCTTCTTTTCATGGCTATTTGTAAAGCTTCCTCAGACAGCCATTTTGCTTTTTGGCATTTCTTTTCCATGGGGATGGTCTTGGTCCCTGTCTCCTGTACAATGTCACAAACCTCCGTCCAGAGTTCATCAGGCACTCTATCTATCAGATCTAGTCCCTTAAATCTATTTCTCACTTCTACTGTATAATCATAAGGGATTTGATTTAGGTCATATCTGAATGGTCTAGTGGTTTTCCCTACTTTCTTCAATTTCAGTCTGAATTTGGCAATAAGGAGTTCATGATCTGAGCCACAGTCAGCTCCTGGTCTTGTTTTTGCTAACTGTATAGAGCTTCTCCATCTTTGGCTACAAAGAATATAATCAATCTGATTTCAGTGTTGACCATCTGGTGATGAGATGGGAATACCAGACCACCTGACCTGCCTCCTGAGGAACCTGTATGCAGGTCAGGAAGCAACAGTTAGAACTGGACATGGAACAACAGACTGGTTCCAAATAGGAAAAGCAGTATGTCAAGGTTGTATATTGTCATCCTGCTTATTTAATTTCTATGCAGAGTACATCATGAGGAACGCTGGGCTGCAAGAAGCACAAGCTGGAATCAAGATTGCCGGGAGAAATAGCAATACCTCAGATATGCAGATGACACCACCCTTATGGCAGAAAGAGAAGAGGAACTAAAAAGCCTCTTGATGAAAGTGAAAGAGGAGAGTGAAAAGGTTGGCTTGAAGCTCAACATTCAGAAAACAAAGATCATGGCATCTGGTCCCATCACTTCATGGGAAATAGATGGGGAAGCAGTGGAAACAGTGTCAGACTTTGGTTTTTTGGGCTCCAAAATCACTGCGGATGCTGATTGCAGCCAGGAAATTAAAAGACGCTTACTCCTTGGAAGGAAAGTTCTGACCAACCTAGATAGTATATTAAAAAGGAGAGACATTACTTTGCCAACAAAGGTTCGTCTAGTCAAGGCTATGGTTTTTCCAGTGGTCATGTATGGATGTGAGAGTTGGACTGTGAAGAAAGCTGATCGCCGAAGAATTGATGCTTTTGAACTGTGGTGATGGAGAAGACTCTTGAGAGTCCCTTGGACTGCAAGGAGATACAACCAGTCCATTCTAAAGGAGATCAATCCTGGGTGTTCATTGGAAGGACTGATGCTAAAGCTGAAACTCCAATACTTTGGCCACCTCATGAGAAGAGTTGACTCACTGGCAAAGACTCTGATGCTGGGAAGGATTGGGGGTGGTAGGAGAAGGGGACGACAGAGAATGAGATGGCTGGATGGCATCACCGACTCGATGGACATGAGTCTGAGCGAACTCCAGGAGTTGGTGACGGACAGGGAGGCCTGGCGTGCTGTGATTCATGGGGTCGCAAAGAGTCAGTCAGGACTGAGCGACTGAACTGAACTGAACTGAAAGATAGTTCTGATGCTTCTGATACATACTGTCAAATTGCCTGGGAATATTTTAGATGAAGAGGTTACTGTTGCTTACACTGAGACAAAGTCTTACAGTTCACAATTCTCACCATGTCTTGAGACTATTTCTCCAATTTATAATCTATTTTAGGCAAAGTTTCTCTTGGTTAGCTTATTAAAACTTTATGACAAATCAGATTAACAGAAAAAATAGAAACTGTACATATATAGAATAATATATATCAATCTGCCTACTACATTGTGAATAAAAGTATCTCTAAAATGCTTAAACAGGAGAAAATGAGATTCTAGGAAGTACGTACAACAAATTTCCTTCTTCTTTAAAACTAAACCTCGTACGTGTGCATGTATGCTCAGTCACATGCAACTCTCTGCGACCTCATGGACTATAACCTGCTAGGCTCCACTGTCTGTGGAATTTTCCAGGCAAGAATACTAGAGCAGATTGCCATTTTCTACTAAAGGGGATCCTCCCAACCCAAGAATCAAACCCGTGTCTCCTGCAGGCAGACTATTATTTTTTAATTAATGTACTTATATTAATTGGAGGATAAATACTTTACTGTGATGTCTTCTGCCATACATCAACATGAACTGTCCATAGGCATATATGTGTCCCCTTCTTCCTGAACACCCTTCCATATACCTCCCCACCCTATCCCTACAGGTTGTCACAGAGCACCTCCTTTCAGTTCCTTGGGAGTTTGGAGGTCATCAAACTCCCACTGGCTATTTTAAATATGGTAATATATATGTTTCAATGCTATTCTCCCAAATCATCCCAACTTTTTCTTCTCCCACTGTGTTGAAAAGTCTGTTCTTTATGTCTGTGCCTCCTCTGCTATCCTGCACATGGGATCATTGGTACTATCTTTCTAGATTTCATATATATGTGTTAATATGTTTTTCTCTTTCTGACTTACTTCATTCTGTATTATAGGCTCTAGGTTCATCCACTACATTAGGACTGACTCATATGCATTCTTTTTTATAGCTGAGTAATATTCCATCCCAACATTTCATGCAAAGATGGCCACAATAAAGGACAGAAATGGTATGGACCTAACAGAAGCAGAAGATATTAAGAAGAGGTGGCAAGAATACACAGAAGAACTATACAAAAAAGATCTTCATGACACAGGTAATCATGATGGTGTGATCACTCACCTAGAGCCAGACATCCTGGAATGTGAAGTCAAGTGGACCTTAGGAAGCATCACTGTGAACAAAGCTAGTGCAGGTGGTGGAATTCCAGTTGAGCTATTTCAAATCCTAAAAGATGATGCTGTGAAAATGCTGCACTCAATATGCCAGCAAATTTGGAAAACTCAGCAGTGGCCACAGGACTGGAAAAGGTCAGTTTTCATTCCAATCCCAAAGAAAGGCAATGCCAAAGAATGCTCAAACTACTGTACAATTGCACTCATCTCACACGCTAGCAAAGTAACGATCAAAATTCTCCAAGCCAGGCTTCAGCAGTACATGAACTGTGAACTTCCAAACATTCAAGCTGGATTTAGAAAAGGCAGAAGAACCGCAAGTCAAATTGCCAACATCCGTTGGATCATCGAAAAAGCAAGAGAATTCCAGAAAAACATCTACTTCTGTTTTATTGACTATGCCAAAGTCTTTGACTGTGTGGATCACAATAAACTGTGGAAAATTCCACAAGAGATGGGAATACCAGACCACCTTACCCTGCCTCTTGAGAAATCTGTATGCAGGTCAGGAAGCAACAGTTAGAATTGGACATGGAACAACAGACTGGTTCCAAATAGGAAAAGGAGTACATCAAGGCTATATTGTCTCCCAGCTGATTTACTTTATATGCAGAGTACATAATGAGAAATGCTGGACTGGATGAAGCACAAGGTGGAATAAAGACTGCCAGGAGAAATATCAATAACCTCAGATATGCAGATGACACCACCCTTATGGCAGAAAGCAAAGAACTAAAGAGCCTCTTGATGAAAGTGAAAGAGAGAGTGAAAAAGTTGGCTTAAAACTCAACATTCAGAAAACTAAGATCCGCATCTAGTCCCATCGCTTCATGGCAAATACATGGGGAAACAGTGGAAACAGTAACAGGGTTTATTTTGAGGGCCTCCTAAATCACTGCAGATGGTGACTGTAGCCATGAAATTAAAAGACGCTTGCTCCTTGGAAGAAAAGTTATGACCAACCTAGACAGCATATTAAAAAGCAGAGACATTACTTTACCAACAAAGGTGTGTCTAGTCAAAGCTATGGCTTTTCCAGTAGTCATGTATAGATGTGAGAGTTGGACTATAAAGAAAGCTGAGTGCTGAAGAATTGATGCTTTTGAACTGTGGTGTTGGAGAAGACTCTTGAGAGTTCCCTGGACAGCAAGGAGATCCAACTCCATCCTAAACGAACTCAGTCCTATTCATTCAGGACTGATGCTGAAGCTGAAACTCCAATACTTTGGCCACCTGACATGAAGAACTGACTCATTGGAAAAGACCCTGATGCTGGGAAAGATTGAAGTCAGGAGGAGAAGGGGACAACAGAGGATGAAATGGTTGGATGGGATCACCGACTCAATGGACATGAGTTCAAGCAAGCTGTGGGAGTTGGTGATGGACAGGGAGGGGTGGAGTGCTGCAGTCCATGGGGTCGCAAAGAGACGCACATGACTGAGCGACTGAACCGAATTGAACTGAATATTCCATTGTGTATATGTACCATTACTTTCTTATCCATTCATCTCCTGATGAATATCTGGTTCCTTCCACGTCCGAGCTATTGTAAATGGTGCTACAATGAACACTGGGGTACAAGTGTATTTTTCAATTCTGGTTTCCTCAGGTTATATGCCCAGTAGTGGTACTGCTCGATCATACAGTAGTTTTATTCCTAGCTTTTTAAAGTAACCTCCATAGTGTTCTCCATAGTGCTTGTATCAGTCTGCATTCCCACCAATATCACTCTTTCCAGTATTTATTGTTTGTAGATTTTTTTGATGATGGCCATTCTGACTGGTGTGAGAGGATACCTATAAGAAAACACTGATGAAAGAAATCAAAGGTGACACAAATAGATGCAGAGATGTAACATGTTCTTGGATTGGAAGAATCAATATAGTGATAATGTCTATACTACCCAAAGCAATCTGTATATTCAATGCAATTGCTATCAAACTATTTTTCACAGAACTAGAGCAAATAATTTTACAATTTGTATGGAAACACAAAAGACCCCAAATAGCCAAAGCAATTTTGAGAAAGATGAATGGAACTGGAGGAATCAGCCTTCCTGACTTCAGACTGTACTACAAAGCTTCAGCCATCAAGACAGTATGGTACCAGCACAAAAACAGAAATATGGACTAATGGAACAAGATAAAAAGCCCAGAGATAAATCCACATACTTATGGGCACCTTATCTTTGACAAAGGAGGCAAAAATAAACAATGGAGAAAAGACAGTCTCTTCAACACATGGTGCTAGGAAAACTGGTCAACTACATATAAAAGATGAAGTTAGAACACTTTCTAATACCACACATGAAAATAAACTCAGAATGGATGAAAGACCTAAATGGAGACCAGAAACTATAAAAACTAAGTCTTAGAGAAAAACAGGCAGAACACTCTGACATAAATCACAGCAAGATCCTCTATGAACCACCTCCCAGAGTAATGGAAATAAAAACAAAAATAAACAAATGGAACCTAATTAAACTTAAAAGCTTTTGCACAATGAAGAAAACTATAAGCAAGGTGAAAAGACAACCCTCAGAATGGTAGAAAATAACAGCAAACACCTGACAAAGAATTAATCTCTAGAATAAACAAGCAGCTCATGTAGCTCAACACCAGAAAAACAAACAGCTCAATCAAAAAAGTAGGCAGAAGACCTAAACAGACATTTCTCCAGAGAAGATTTACAGATGGCTACTAAACACACAAAAAGATGCTCAAAATCATTCATTATCAGAGAAATGCAAATCAAAACTACAATGAGGCAGGTGGATTCTTTCCCACTGTGCCATCTTAGAAGCCCCTTGGAAATCACATGGGAAGTCCCTGGGAAATCCCAAGGGCTGCAAGAGACATGGGTTCAATCCCTGGGCCAGGAAGATCCCCTGGAGTAGAAAATGGCAAACCCACTCCAGTATTTTTGCATGGAAAATTCCGTGGACAGGGAGGTTGGCGGGCCTACAGTCCATGAGGTTGCAAAAAGTCAGATGACTCAGCACGGACTCACAGTAAAGCTCATATTGTTGTTGTTATTCAGTCGTATCCAACTCTCTGCGACTGCACGGATTCATAAATACAGATAAATCGAAACTGCTAAACTCAATTCTGCAGAATACTTATAGTCTTTTATAGCATATTCTTCATATCTGTACTAAAAGGCAAAAATCTAAAAATTATCAAGCAATACTTGAAAAGTATTTACAATAATTTACAAAGCCTTTACACATCAAATTTTGTTCTAACAAGTTTAAAAAATGGCACTACTTTTATTATAGTTATTTTTTAACACATGATGAAACAAGCAAGATTAAGAGACTTGTCTAATAAATGGTAAAAACAGTATTCAAATCAGGTCTCTAGACTCTAAATATGGTGCCCTTTCTGTTTCTATACTGCTTTCAATAAATCATAGAGGATCTAATTTTCTCTATATTTGTCCTCAGATCACAAATAATATTAACAGATTATTTTCCTAATGTTATTTATTTGAGCCAATATTAAAATAAGTTTGCATTCCCTGAGTACACACACTCATAACGGAGGGGGCTGTAAGTAATATAACTGTTGAGAGTAGACAGATGCGAGCTTAAGGTTAACACTTTTCCTTTGTATAAATCCGCACACAAACATGTCTGACTGAGTATAATTCAATTTGCAAATTCTTTTCCAAAGAAAACAAACATTTTATCTAACAGAACTATTTTTCTCTTCAAATATACTACTATGAAGATAACAGCAGAGAAAAATATATCTTTAAAGTAAATTCTATTCTCGTCTTTAAAAAAAAGAACACACATATACTCAAAAATAAATATTTCCTTCTATTTTTCCCTCCTACCCACCAAGCCCCCAACTGCCTCTAACAATGAAAGAATAAAAAAATTAACAATAGATGGTTTAATTGGTGATCTTCAACTTTTACAAAGCCATCGACTGTCATTAATTTAGCATTATCTTTAACATACTTGTTAATTATAGTTTGTGTAATTTAATTAAGTTGCTTTAAGAAACTTAGCTTTATTTTAGCAAGATTTGGACATATCTGCCTTCTTTTATAGTTCCTTAAGAGCAGAGACATTTTATTTTTTCTATTATCCACTGACCTATTATATGATAGTCATTCAATAAATATTTGTTGCAGTGATTCAATTAATGTAGAAATACATAAAATGAAACACATCTAATAATTAAGAAACATTTATTAATATATGTAATGCATATATCCTACTACTCTGAAATCAGGATTTAACCTTAAATTATATTTGGCTTTTTGCACAGCAAAGGAAACCACTGATAAAATGAAAAGACAGCCTACTGAAAGGGAGAAAATATCTGCAAATGATATGACCAATAATATCCAACATATATAAACAGCTCATACAACTCAACACCAAACAAACAACTCCATTAAAAAATGGGCAGAAGAATGAACAGATATTTTTCCAAAAAGGAAGATGCTCAGCATAGCTAATCATCAGGAAAATGCAAATCAAAACTACAATGAGATATTACCTCACAGTTGTCAGAATGGCTATCAACTAAAAGAACACAAAAAACAAGTGTTGGTGAGGATATGGAGAAAAACGAACCCTCATACACTGTTTATAGGAATGTAAATCAGTGTAACCACTAAGGAAAACAGTAAGGAGGTGTCTCAAAAAACTAAAAATAGTACTGCCATATTCCTATATCTGAAATATCTATATATCTCTCTCTATATATATATATAGATATATAGATATATCTGAAAAAAAAGCACTAATTCAAAAAGATACTTATACCTCAAGAGAAAAACAAGTACTGTATGATATTACTTATATGTGAAATCTAAAAATTACAACAAACTAGTGAATATAAGAAAAAATAAACAGACTCAAGATACAGAAAACAAACTAGTGGTTACTAGTGGGGAGAGGGAACGGGGGAATATAAGGATAGAGGATTAAGAGGTAAACCTATTATGCATAAAATAAACTACAAAGATATATTGTAAAACATGGGGAATATAGCCAATATTTTATAATAGTTAATGGAGTATAACCATCAAAAATATGAATCACTATACGGTACACCTGCAACATATAATATTGTACATCAACTATACTTCAATAAAAAAATAAAATAAATAAATAGATGAGGCAAGCAACAAGCAAATGAAACCAAATGTTAACAAATTTTTCATTCCAGGAGGTAGGTGAAAGGGTTTTATTAATATTATGCTGTTCTTATTTTTGTTTGAAATATTTAGCTTTTAAATGACACAAACTTTTAATACCTTACCTCTATAGATGTATATATTTATATAAAATATGTGGATAAGGAAAACAAGAATAAAAAAAAATGAAACCAGCAGTGAAATTTGTCTATAAAATTTGTCATAAATTGTGTGTAGCTGCTGAGTAAGTTGACTCACAAATATTTCAATAAGGGCAAAGTGAGTATCCGTTCCGTTCCGTTCAGTCGCTCAGTTGTGTCCGACTCTTTGCGACCCCATGGACTGTAGCTGCCAGGCTTCTCCGTCCATGGGATTCTCCAGGCAGGAATACTGGAGTGGGTTACCATTTCCTTCTCCAGGGGATCTTCCCGACCCAGGGATTGAACCCAGGTCTCCAGCATTGAAGGCAGACGCTTAAAGTGAGTATAGATTTTAAAAAAATAATAATTTTTAAAAATCTATTAAAGTATGCCAGAAATACAGGAGATTTAGACATTTAAAACATATTGCAGTAAATCTGGTAGACTTTCCGATGGCTCAGTGGGTAAAGGACCACTCTGTCAATGCAGGAGACACAGGAGACGCACGCTCAATCTGTGGGTCAGGAAGATCCTTTGGAGAAGGAAGTGGAAACTCACTCCAATGTTCTTGCCTGGAAAACCCTATGGACAGAGAAGCCTGGTGGGCTACAGTCCAAAGGGTCACAAAGAGTTAGACACAACTAAGCACACACACATATTGCATAGTAAATTTGGTAACATCAAAGACAGATGAACTAGAGAAAATACTAAAAGAAAAAAAATTACTAAAACAGTAAATCTGATTTAAGTGGTTCATTCATTTATTCTTGAAAAATAGGAACAAAATAACACACAAAAAAGAAAAAGGAATGTTTTTCTAAGAATAGTATGTATGATAATGTTTTACGAAATAGGTGTTTTAAGGGTGAAAAGAATATAATTCAAATCAGTCTTATTGAGGAAAGAATTCAAATCAATTTTGTTACAGACACCTTAAAAATAAAATCTAAAGATTCAAAATTTGATCCATCTGGACAACACACATACATACACACCAAGGTACACACATAATAAATAAATAAATGGTTGATAAACTATTTTTCTACAAGACAAAATTAAAAAAAAAACCTAGTATTTGGAAGAAAATCTATTTATGTTACTAAATGATAGATGATCAGGAAAATTTCCTTTAAAAACATAAACTGAAGTCAGTCAAAATATAGAGAGATAATATTTAAGGTTCAGATGGCTTCAGTATTTCACAGTATAAAAAGGTGAAACTACTGGAGAGAAACCACAGGTGGGCTTTTGCAAGCCTATATGACTAGGCAAGGGCTTCCCTGGTGGTTCAATGGTAAAGAATCCACTTGCCAATGCCAGAGACATAGGTATGATTCCTGGGTCGGGAAAATCCCAAGGAGAAGATCTGTTTAAAACAAGACTGATTTGAATTATGTTCTTTTCACCCTTAAAACACTCCAGTATCCCACTGACAGAGGAGCCTGGCAGGCTATAGTCCATGGAGTTGCAAAACTTAGCAACTAAACAACGAAGACTAGGCAAAGTTGCAAAGAAATCTCAATATGAACAAATAACAGGGTGTTTTGATTGAAGCAAAATATTCCTAACTGTAGGCAGTCTTTCCAAACAATCTGCACATACACCACTCAGCCAGCTTAACAATATATAACACTAGAGTACTGAAATGGAGCTGTTAGTCCATTTTCCTGACTGTTCCAGATAAAGCTCTCCCTGACCCCATCTTTGGGTCGAGTTCAAGTCTCTTGCTCAAGGAACACTTTGGAAGAACAAAACTTACATAGTTGTAAAGATTCAGCACATTATTTTTTCTTTCTAAATTTCTGTCACCTTTTAATATTATTGATCAAAATGAATAATTTCAGATCAGAAGTAACTTTATTAATAAAAATATAAGAGAATCAGGCACAGATCTTATAAGAAAAAAAAAAGTTGCTCAGTTGTGTCTGATTCTTACATCTTTCACCAAAAACACTCTACCTCCAAACATACAACCTGTAGCATAAAACACAAAGCTATAAAACTCCTAGAGGGTAACATAGAAGAAAACCTAGGTGACTTTGAGTTTGGCAATGACTTTTTAGATACAACACCAAAGACATAATCCACGAAAGAAAAAATGACAAGTTTGCCTGTATTAAAATTAAAAGCTTCTGCTTTGCAAAAGACACGGGCAAGAGAATGAAAAGATGAGCCACAGACTGGGAGAAAGTATTTGAGAAACATATCTGATAAAGAACTTGTGTCCAAAATATACAAAGAACTCCTAAAACTCAACAACAACAAAAAACCAAACCAATCAGTTTTAACACTAATCTTTAAAAAGACCTGAACAGACACTTCACCAAGAAGATATACAGGTGGCAAATGAGCATATTAAAAATGCTCAACATCATATTTCACTAGGTAATTGCAAATTAAAATGAGATATCATTATTCACCTACTAGAATGGCTAAAATCCAAAACAATAACAAACACCAAATGGTGAGAAGGATGTAAAGGAAGGCGAACTCTCATTCATTGCTGGTGGAATGAAAAATGGAAGAGTCACTTTCAAAAACAGCTGGGAAATTATTACAAAGCTAATAACCATAAGTGATCACGGTGTGGCCTAGAGCTAGACATCCTGGAGTGTGACGTCAAGTGGGCCTCAGGAACCATTACTACAAACAAAGCTAGTTCAGGTGATGGAATTCCAGCTGAGCTATACCAAATCCTAAAAGATGATGCTGTAAAAGGGCTGCACTCAATATGCCAGCAAATTTGGAAAACTCAGCAGTGGCCACAAGACTGGAAAAAGTCAGTTTTCATTCCAATCCTAGAGAAAGGCAATGCCAAAGAACATTCAAACTACGTACAATTGTGCTCATTTCACATACTCAAAGTGAATGCTCAAAATCCTTCAGGCTAGGTTTAAGCAGTACGTGAATCGAGAACTCCCAGATGTACAAGCTGGATTTAGAAGAGGCAGAAGAACCAGAGATCAAATTGCCAACAACCACTGGATCACGGAGAAAAAAAAAGGGGGGGAATTCCAGAAAAACATCTACACCTGCTTCACTGACTACACTAAAACCTTTAACTCTGTGGATCATAACAATCTGTGGAAAATTCTTAAAGAGATGGGAGTACCAGACCACCTTACCACCTTACAGGTCTCCGGAGAAACCTGTATGCAGGTCCAGAAGCAACAGTTAGAACTGGACATAGAGCAACTGACTGGTTCAAAACTGGGAAAAGGAGTACTTCAAGGCTGTATATTGTCACCCTGCTTGTTTAACTTATGTGCAGAGTACATCATGCAAGATGCCAGGCTGAATGAAGCACGGGCTGGAATCAAGATTGCTGGCAGAAATATCAACAACCTCAGATATGCAGATGATACCACTCTAAGGCAGGAAGCAAAGAGGAACTAAAGAACCTCTTGCTGAAGGTGAAAGAGGAGAGTGAAACAGCTGGCTTAAAACTCAACATTCAAAAGCTAAGATCATGGCATCCAGTCCCATCGCTTCATGGCAAAAAGATAGGAGAAAAGGGGAAACAGTGACAAATTTAATTTTCTTGGGCTCCGAAATCACTGCAGATATTGACTTCAGCCATGAAATTAAAAGATGCTTGCTCTTTGGAAGAAAAGATATGACACACTTAGACAGCATATTAAAAAGCAGAGACATCATTTTGCCAACAAAGATCTATGTAGTCAAAGCTATGGTCTTTTTCAGTTGTTATGTACGGATGTGAGAATAGGACCACAAAAAGCCTTAGAACCAAAGAACTGACGCTTTAGAATTGTGGTGCTGGAGAAGACTCTTGAGAGTTCCTTGGACAGCAAGGAGATCAAACCAGTCAATCCTAATGGAAATAAACCCTGAATATTCACTGGAAGGACTGATGCTGAAGCTGAAGTTCCAATACTTTGGACACCTGATGCAAAGAGCTAACTCACTGGAAAAGAGCCTGATGCTGGGAAAGACTGAGGGCAGAAGAAGGAACGACAGAGGACGAAATAGTTGAATGGCATTACCTATGCAATGGACATGAGTTTGCGCAAACTCTGGGAGATAGTAAAGGACAGGGAAACCTGGCATGCTGCAGTCCATGGGGTCGCAAAGAGTCAAACATGACTTAGTGACTGAACAAAAATAACAACCATAAGATTACCATATAATCTAGCAATCATGCTCCTAGTTATTTATCCAAATAAAAACTTATATCCACAAAAAACCTGCCCAAGTGAAAACTTATGTCCACAAAAACCTGCACAAAATGTTCACAGCATCTTTATTCATAACTGCCAAAAACTAGAAGCAACCAAGATGTCCTTCAACAGGCAAATAGATAAACTACAACGACACAATGAAATATCATCCAGTGATAAAAATAAATACGCTATCAAGCCATGATAAAACATGGAGGAGCTTTAAATGTATATTTGCTAAGTGAAAGAAGCCAGTTTGACAAAGCTACGTACTGTATGATTCCAACCACATGACATTTTGAAACAGCAAAGTTATATAGATAGTATAAAGATCAGTGGTTGCCAGGGGGTTCAGGGAGGGAGAAAGTGTTAGTCGTTCAGACACGCCCGACTCTTTGCGACCCTATGGACTGTAGTCCGCCAGGCTCCTCAGTCCATGGGATTCTCCAGGCAAGAATACTGTAGTGGGTTGCCATTCCCTTCTACTAGGGGATTTACCCAACCCAGGGATTGAACCCAGGTCTCCTGCAGATTATTCAAGGAGAGAGACGCAAGTGTGAAAAGATTGGAGCATAGGGAATTTTTAGGGTGGTGACACTATTCTATATGATACTGCAATGATAGACAAATGACATTATGCATTCATCAAAATCCATAAAATGTACAAGTGTGAACCCTAATGCAAATTATGAACTTTGTTAAGAAAAAAAGAAAAAATACATAGTCCAACTCCCCTCATTTTATAGCCAAAGTCTCTGAGGCCCAGAAAGACCAATAGGCTTGCCAAAAATTACACAAAAAAAGAAGAGCTCAGGCCACAGCTGCAATCTGTTTTTATGGATAAAATTCAAAACCTACACTGTGATGGATATCAGGAGTTGTTAATTCAGCCCTGTTAAAGCTTGAGCTGGGCTACTATTAAAAGTTAAGACCCTCAAGGCTTTCTGACAGTGCGATATTAAACACAATAAGGGTATAAAGGATAAAGAATTCAGCTTAAGTTATGATTCTTTCATTTTGAGCACAACTGTAAAGAAGAGGCTAAACAACTGGAACTGATGAGGTGGCACTTCAGAAAGCTTTCCTTCAGGGAAGGCTGAACGAACGTCTGAGCTCTAAGTTGGTACCTGAGCTCTATGCTTAGGACCAAAAAAAAAAAAGAAAAAAAATCTGCAATGAGAAAAAAGTTACCACTCCTGGCGTGCTGTGATTCATGGGGTCACAAAGAGTCAGACACGACTGAGCAACTGAACTGAACTGAACTGAACAGTTATCAGGAGGCAGATAGATATGGATTCCAATCCTGGGCCTGCCATTTATTAGCTATGTATTATGGGGAAAGTTTCAACTCTCTGGACTGAGCCACCAGGGAAACCCAAGAATACTGGAGTGGGTAGCCTATCCCTTCTCTAGGGGATCTTCCCAACCCAGGAATTGAACCGGGGTCTCCGGCACTGCAGGCCGATTCTTTACCAGCTGAGCTACCAGGAAAGCCCATGCTGCTGTATACTCAGTGCCAAACATAGAGTGTGGCCATATTAGGTTTCCAATAAATACTGAACTGCTGTTTAATCACTAAGTCATGTTGACTCTTTTCGACTCCATGGACTGTAGCCCACCAGGCTCCTCTGTTCATGGGATTTTCCAGGCAAGAATACTGGAGTGGGTTGCCATTTCCTTCTCCAGGGGATCTTCCTGATCCAGGGATTGAATCCTCGTTGACTGAACAAATGAATGCAAATACTGGGCTTTCATTTCTCCGTTCCCCAACAATGAAGGTCACTGATGTAACTGATGAAGGAAAATGGCATTGCCTTCTTTAATAAATAAAACTGAGATCTAAGGTTGACAATGAAAGAAGACTCTCTACACGCAGAAGGGAAATTTATGAGTTAAATCCATGAGCTCCAGTTCTTGTCTTCAATATTGACTTTCCCCTTGGAGATCTCAATATCACTGTCCCTCCTCACTGGCCTTGTTGGGAGAAGAGTGTTGCTCCCCTTATAATGCTCGTGCCTTGTTAGATCTACGATTATGACTCCCTTATATATCTTGATACAGCAAAGATAAAGTTACAATATTTAAATAAAACTTTACCAAGGCCAGAAGATAATAAAAGAGAAGAAAACACAGACATCAAAAAAGAAATCAGGCAGTGAATCTTAAAAGTTAGGATTTTTCTCTCTGGGGTTTTTAGGCCCTATTCTATGATACTTCCTGATCTACCCAGAACTGGTGAATAAGAATCCATGCTTACCATAATCCCTCCTTAAAGACTAAACCTAGGAAAGAGAAGCCCAGAAGGATCCAGGGTTACCTATCCCCACCTAGTTAGATCATTTTACCCAAGCTGTAGTTTCCTGATCTGGAACCTACATTTTTGGAAAAGCTGAACAAGAGAAATGCCAGTCCTTTAGGAGAGACTCTCCTATATTCAGGGAGCTGTTATGGTTTTACCCTATAGGCCATCCCAAGTCAATCAATCTTTATCTCAATTCCGCATGCGTGCATGCTCAGTCGTGTCCAACTCTTTGCGACCCTAAGGGATTTTCCAGACAAGAATACTGGAGTGGGTTGCCATTTCCTTCTCCAGGCAATCTCCCCGAGCCAGGGACTAAATCCGCATCCCCTGTGTCTGCTGCATTACAGGCAGATTCTTTACAGCTGAGCCACCAGGAAAGCTCAATATTTCTTGAGCTCAATATTGAATATTAATAATTCAATATGAATATGGGAATAAATGCCAGATGCATACACTGCAGGATAACAGGGACTACCTACTGTCAAACCATTCAGTAATTTTAGCTCTCTAGGAATGTTAGTAGCATTCTACAAGTTGACTAGTCATTTCTTCTCGAAATTTGCAAATTCCTGGTTGCCCATTTCTGGGTTATTCTCTTTTTTCTCTGGTTAGTTTCAGACTCTCATTTATGCTTGTGTCATGCTCGGTCATGTCTGACTCTTTGCAACCCCATGGATTGCAGTCTGTCAGGTTCCTCTGTCTATGAACACTGGAGTGGTTTGCCATTTCCTCCTCCAAGGAAGAGTCAGGGATCGAGCCCATGTCTCCTGTGTCTCCTGCATTGGCAGGCAGATTCTTCACCACTGAGCCACCTTGGAAGCCCAGTTTCAGACTATCCTGGCTCTTATTCTGCATTTTCACCATAGCCAATTGAGTTGTTCCCATGGTTAGAGTATAACACCAACACAATGGTTATGAGTAAGCTTTGGATCAACTCTAGCATTTTTTTTTTTTAAGCTATGCAAGGGTAAAATAATATATGTGCAAAGCATTTAACAGAGTGCCTGAAACACAGAAGCACATAGACATGGTAGGTTAAAAGCAAAATAAAACAAAATATTCTAATAATTTCCAAATATACATCTCTAGCTCAGACCTCACTGCTGAGCTCAAAATGTATCCCCATATGACACATGGGGCCTATGAAAACTTAGAAATAAGATTACCCTCTGAAGGCTAAACAATCTGTACATAATGGACCAGAGCAGATATAAGCAAAGGTGGCTTATAGAGACAGAATGGCTCCAAGACTAGAGACTAGGTTACAATATAAATGTTTCAATATATTTAAAGACAGAATGTTTTCATCAAAAAGAAGAGTTGTCAAAGAATGGAAAAAGCAGCCTACAGAGGCAAAAACTGGAATCTCAAGTTCTGCTGTAGAGGTTCTCATAGCTTAATGCTATCAAGTGACCACAACATATATCTAATTTCCTTTGTTCCGATTCTAAGCTCCTAAGCAACCTGGTGATTTCTCATATAATTTTCCTACAGAGAAAACCCCTTAGTCAGAAAACCAGTATGCTATCTACTTGACAAATATCTCAAAGTATATCAATAATTTGGCATCCGAATAAATTCATCGATCATGTGTATCTCAGAAACTCTGGTGCACTTATCAAGACTGTGTGTGTAAGGGGACAAGACTTAGAAGCCTTGTACAAAGCCCAGAGAAAAATCCATGCACCTATGGACACCTTATCTTTGACAAAGGAGGCAAAAATATACAATGGAGAAAAGACAATCTCTTTAACAAGTGGAAACTAGGTCAACTAGTTTTTAACTAGAAAAACTGGTCAACCACGTGTAAAAGAATGAAACTAGAATACTAACAACATACACAAAATAAACTCAAAATGGATTAAAGATCTAAATTTAAGACCAGAAACTATAAAACTCTTAGAGGAAAACATAGGCAGAATACTCTCTGACATAAATCACAGCAAGATCCTCTATGAACCAACTCCCAGAGTAACGGAAATAAAAACAAAAATAAACAAATGGAACCTA